>NW_022990667.1:0-25000 GCF_902827175.1 Gymnodraco acuticeps | reverse complement strand
AAATTCAGACATTTTGTGAGGAAAAGCTCAGCTGGGTCTGAAAACATTTTGTATGTATATTAATGTATATTTTGTGTGTGTGTGTGTGTGTGTGTGTGTGTGTGTGTGTGTGTGTGTGTGTGTGTGTGTGTGTGTGTGTGTGTGTGTGTGTGTGTGTGTGTGTGTGTGTGTGTGTGTGTGTGTGTGTGTGTGTGTGTGTGTGTGTGTACACACAGTATGAACCGTCTGAGCGGCCTGCCCAGAGGATTCGGTTCACTGCCAGCTCTGGAAGTGTTGGACCTCACCTACAACAACCTGAACCAGAGCTCTCTGCCCGGAAACTTCTTCTACCTCAGTGAGTGCACACACACACACACACACACACACACACACCACACACACACACACACACACACACACACACACACACACAACACACACACACACACACACACACACACACACACACACACACACACACAAACATACAACATTTTTGTATGAAACAAACAAGTCTAAATGTGTTATTTAATGAGCTGTAGAGAGGTTGCTATTACAGTGGTCTCAATCTTCTCTTTCACTATCGGCATGAAAGCAAAACAAAAAGTGTATTCCTCAAACACTCTTAACTATTCTTTTGATATTACAAGACATGTCAAGTTCTTAATCCTAATATTTATTGTGGTGGACTTGCTTATTGTATGATTTAAACAATTGAACAAGGTAACTTTTTGCAAAATCACGGCCTAGATTTACCACTGATGATTGCTTTTCAAATGAACACTTTGTCCCAGATACTGTGACTGGGCCTTCTTGAGAATACCAAACCTAACCCAGAGAGCACTCCAAATGTTGTTTTTCTTATGCCTCCTCACTGTCGGTGCTCATTATTCACCCTCACCACAGCTCTGGTTGTCCACATGTCCACAGTGATCCAGAAGTGTTCCATTCACAGACTCCAGGTCAGGAAGATTGGACACCACAGCACTTCCCCTACACCTCAAATCCACATTTTGAAATGGAGCTGTAATATAAAACATGTCAGGAAATACAAGTTTGTGCAACTGACAACATGGGGTTGATAATCCATCCCTTCACTAGTATGATCACAAGCGTCTTGCCATTCCGTCAAACCGCACAACATCCAATAAGGTGGACAACATGTTGGATGAGTATTATGAGTTTATATATATATCCTAGTTCAAATCACTCTCTGGATACTGAGGTACACCCAGGATATACATTTTTTTTGGCAATATGTTTAGTCATTGGTTTTGTAACTTTATTGTATTTATGCAAAAGAGGCTGTTTCAAAATGTACCATACAGTACAGTACAGTAGTGTTAAGGGAACTACTAGGGGTGTTAATCACATTTTTCAACACATTACAATACCTATATATCTTAAACAGATCTAAAATGAAATCATATTCCCACAAAAATGCTTTGGCTCTGTAGGATTGAGCTGCGCTTCAGCGGAAATGGTGACACGTACATGCCATGGGAATTTCAAAATAAAGGCGTATCCTCGAGACACTTATGAGACAACATTGTCACTCCCTCTTTGCACAATCCTTTTTCCCCCACATAGAGAGAGGCCGACCCTTTTTCTTTTTTTTCTCCGCACACTGACAAAGCTGTCTTGTGCGTCGGCTGTCTTGTGAGACGTGCAGAAGGTCTGCGTGGATTGATTCTGTCCAGTTTGTGAGGCACTATTATTAATCAGGCTTGACTGGCGGTATCGATCAGAATCCAGTCTGGTTATGACTCCACACACACACTACACACACACACACACACACACACACACACACACACACACACACACACACACACACACACACACACACACACACACTCACACACTCACTAACAGAGATGCTCGTTTTGCAGCTACTCTCCGTGCCCTCTATCTGAGTGACAACGATTTCGAGGCCTTGCCTGCCGACATCGGGAAGCTGGGCAAGCTGCAAATAGTAAGTTAATGTGACAGACACAATTAAGTTGTATTCTGTTCAGACATCTTTAAATATGTCACACAGGAAGTCTCTCTTTATAACACAATCCCTTTACTGTTGTAGTTCTGTTAGGATTAAAATGTATAAAGAAGTTTCAAGGAGCCACATAAATACAGGCCTTTTTCCACGAGTAAACTTGAATTTTTAAAAGAAAATACAAACCTCATGGGGACTTCAGACCAAGCATACACACAGATTTAGCTTTGACATCTTCAGTTGAAATTATGAAGTGGAGTTTAGAGATGAATTGTTTGGTATCTGTCACTTTAAGGATGAATTGTGTGTGCTTTAAAATCATGTGTGGAGGTTTCAGATATTGTGTGTTTAATAAGTGTGTCTTGTTTTCTCCTTCTTTTTCCTCCTGTCCAGTTGAGTATGAGGGATAATGATCTGACCTCGTTGCCGAAGGAGATCGGGGACCTGGCTCAACTCAAAGAGCTCCACATCCAGGGCAACAGACTGACTGTCCTGCCCCCTGAGCTTGGTACTGACCTCACACACACAACACAGTGAACACACACACACACACACACACACACACACACACACACACACACACACACACACACACACACACACACATACACACACACACACACACACACACACACACACCACACAACTAGATTGATGACATCAAATGATTAGTATTTGTAAACCATGCTTGTGTGTCTTTCTGCCTGCAGGTAATCTGGATCTGACTGGTCCTAAACAGGTGTTCAAAGCAGAGAATAATCCCTGGGTCACTCCCATCGCAGACCAGTTCCAGCTGGGCGTCTCCCACGTCTTTGAATATGTGCGCTCGGAGACCTATAAGTAGTGAGTACCAACTGAACACACATCCACACTGACAGATGACAGTAGACTCAACTTCACACAATGGCCAAGTCATGAAAATGATGTCAAAGTCAGATGAAACTGTTCTTATTATTTCAGGGTTTGTTTCTAGTGTCCAACCCTAAAAAACATCTTTAAAAAGACGGTCCGGATCTCCAGAGTTGCTGTCAAAAGCGAATCAGTTTAAAACGGTATTAAACGTACCCGTGTGTATGTTCGAGCACAGAAATCCAAGTCTAGGCATTTTTCTGTGTTTGAGGTTGCACTGTGAAGCAAAGTGCGGCCATTCATTCTTTGTTCCAGTAGAAGGAGATGCTGCAAATCCTCTGTGTGAATGCTTCAAACTGCTGCTCTGAGGCACACTCCAGAACTGATCCCTACACTGTGTGTGAGTGTGTGTGTGTGTGAGCGAGACAAAAAAAACAGAGCATCCTAACCATATTGTTATCCCATATTTTGTTTGCATACTTGTATGAGAGGAAGTCTTCTATCTTGGTGTATATCTTTCCATAGTACGTTGAATCAATATGAGTTATTCAGATATCGGCTTGTTTCCTTCTCCATCTGCGGACATGTTTACACTTATAGCTTTTTTAAGCTCTTCGTATGAATTGGATATTATTCCTGCTGGTGGCCCTAGCAGGGGTCGGCAACAGGCGGACCGCGGTCCGGATCCGGACCCAGACGCCGACCTATACGGACCCGGAGCTATAATCAATACATTAATAGGGGATTTTTCGGCGCCTCCCGCTTTTTTAACGCTGATTTGGGGTGACTTGTGTAATTGGTGGAGAACCGAAGAGTTTCGGTTTGGGGGGTGGGGGGCAGGGGAGTCCGTCTGTCAGTCCGACTGACGGACAACTTCTCACTTAAAAAAAGAAGAAGAAATCTAGACCGCAAAAATAATTAAACAAGCGAGTACCTGTTTTTCCTGGCCAAGGACAGGTTCCTTGAACACAACACGAGCGTAACGTGTCTTCACGTGGTATATGTCTCGTCTGAAAGGAGTGCTGACAGAGAGCACCGGAACGCCGCTCCAGCTCTTCAAATATTGCAGTACCCATAAGGAGCCGTACACATGCCGCAGTGTTTGCGTGGCTGTGTCTTTAGTTGTAAGCACAGTGGCGATCTGTTGTTATTAGCATCTGGTTAGCTAGCTATGCTAACCAATTTAAAGAGCTTTTCTACAACCAGGTGGAAGAGAGCTCTCTCCTGAGAGGCTCAAATAACCTCAGCTCAGTGAGGTTAAGGCACACCTTGTTATGATCATTATAGTTATTAATGAGACTAAATGAAAAACAGGTATAAAATACTATATGACAGTAACAAAAAAGTTGTTAAAAATAACAAGAATAGAGTTTAAAAGGGGAGTGATTTGTAAAATATCCAAAAAGAAAAATATGCTCACAGTTCTGTTTCATATGGGTGTTGAGAGATGTATCCATAGATCTCTTAATGTTGCTCTCAAAGTGCACCAGATTGATGCTTTTAACTTCAATATTTAAAAAAAAATCTTCCCGGGGGGGCATGCCCCCGGACCCCCCTAGAGGAGGTTAGGTCTGATATTGTTCTATAATCGGTTGAAACTGTTAAGTCATGATGTGAAACGGTTAACAAAGAAAAAGGGAAACTCAAGCTGCTGCTACACTTTATTTTATTTATCTAAAATTAGCTATTTTATGTATTTTATTTTTAAATGCAGCCAGAGAGGAACATTACACATATCCACAGTACTTACTGTATATCTGTATAGTTCAATGTTAATTGACAATATATATTGTTGTTTATGAATTGTACTTTCTTTATTTGATTGGCAGTCAGTTTTTGATTACATGCAGACGTTGATAAAGCTACAGGTCACTTCAATATATATCACACTAATGCATGAAGCAACTTAGACATGTTGATGTTCCGGACCTTTACATGGGGACATGTTCTCTAACTGGACCTCGTTGCATTTTAGTTGAATACCCCTGCCCTAGAGGAAAAAGGTCAGGGGGTCAAAAGTCGAGTGACAACCAGTTTTAATCCTCACTGAAGCACAACGATGTTTATTCCTCTGCTCTAATCAATCAATCATTACATACATACTGCAGTACCGATTGACCATTTTAAACACTGGAACCATTTCTGCTCTGGAGCTTCCTGCTTTTATTTTGGCATAAAATACTGAGTTTAGTGATCAAACTTGTCAGTCACCTGAGTCTGTCAAGCCGGATGATGGAGAGGTCAGCTTCTTTGTATCGTGGACTGCCACTGAATCACTGTCAATGTTAGCACTTGCATAATTTGTCTATCACACACACAACAACAAACACACACTAAACCTTAACAAGTCCCTGTTGTTTGATGTCATCGTCAAATAAGCATACATGAGATGCCCTAATGGCATGGTGGCTGCTACAATTTATTTTCTGGTCTTTAAGACATCTGAAAGAATCCACAGTCCTTGTTCTGCACAACATATTAGCAATATACTGTATCTGAAGCCAATATTATGAGCCATTGTGGAAGATTTGACTTCAAGTTTTTTCCCCAAGCCCTGTGCTTTTACGTTTGAATTACTTCCAGGGGAGGTTTAGTTATTTTTGAAGTGTTGAACAATAGGGAGTAATCTGGGTAATATTTGGACACACTTGCTTATTATCAGTGTGTTGATGGTCATCACACTGAGCATACCCCTCAGCCTGTGAGAGACACTCTAAAATGAGACTGTAAGAATATGTGAGGGCGAGAAACATGTGAAGAAGCGCAACTGCGAAGAAGACACACACACACACACACACACACACACACACACACACACACACACCTAGCAGCAGCCTGTCTCTGGGCAGGTGTTAAATAATATCCCAAAAAGATCATCTTTGTGTCTCCACAGCTTCATTCACACCTGACTAAATGTCCTTCAGCTTCCAACTCTGTGAACACACACACACACACACACACACACACACACACACACACACACACACACACACACACACTCTCTCACATACACACACACCTGTCTGCTCCTCCAGTTTCTGTCTCAGTGAGTGGACTGCTGCTTGTATTAGAGCTGTCTGTCCTGACTTACAGTAGAGTTGGACATTGTTCCAAGCTTTGAATTCTGAAGCAAAACATTTTTCAATTCCGCATTTTTTTAAAGTAACTTCCTCCTTCTGTTGTGCCAAAACCGACTGTGATCTGCCTGGCTTTAGTTAGTTTTGTATCCAAAAATATTACTAGATCCAACAGATGTTAACCTTTTATTAGTGCAGAGTGCACTTCCTTGAATGGGTTTGACATTGTAAATACCTTATTATTAAATATTTATATCTACAAAAGAGTGGCCCTGCAGATAAGATGTGGGTATATCTGTATTTTAGAGACATTGGCAGCGAAATCAAGTTTTAATCTTGAAACCTTGATTATTTACTGGAGGCTAATTAAAACTATAAGTTAATAGAGATATCTGGAATTCAAAATAGACTTTTCAGCAGGGGAAATGATGGAGAAGGCCCAATGGAAAGTGTATCCAATAGAAACCATAATGGATGTGTTCAGTTAGACTTCTTCTGTACAAGTGTCAATGCGACGGCAATGTGCTCATTAATTTTCAAAACACTCTTTTAAAATGTTGGTTAGAGGACGTTTCCTAACTGAATATGGCATTAGGTCAAAGGTCAACAAAATAAGGAGACAATTCATCAACTCGTGAGAATCATTTGTATTGATGCTAAATGTCACGGCATTACGGTGAGTATTTATATCAATAGAGTGCTCTGAAGTCCCACTGACATCCCCATGCCTAGTAATGCAAAATATACATCTAATCATATAACTGTATATCCCGCTGGTGAGGCTTTGGTATTGTTTGATTGATGAAGTCTTTGTGCTTTAAATATGTATTTAAATAAACACTGGCGTCTTTCATCATGATGCGTGTGCATGAGAGAGAGGAAGAGAGTGGGGTTATGTTGCCTGTCATACATGTTTCATCAGTAATCTTGTTATCCTGACAGAGCGCTGCAGACTGTATCTCATGGTACATTAACATACAGTAGAGAGAGAACCCCTCTCTTTCCTCACAATACATTATGTTTTATTCATTTCTTCCTGTCTCCCTTTCTCGTTCCATACCCCGCGAATCACTGAAGAAATGTTGACTTTTCATCCCTCTCTGCCTGAACAATACTGTGTTCTTGAAAGGACTTCAGTCAATACTTGTTTCAGTAAAGGAACCACAAACTGCGTTAAGTGTAAAATCATCTGAGTGAGGTACAAGTTGTAGATAAAATCAGAGCCAGGTGAGGGTTGGGATCTGTTGCAAGGGACAAAAGCAACTTTGTGTTGAGATGCTTTTAATAAATGAGCTTCAAATAAGGAGAAATCAAGATCAGGATTGGATGTGAAATAAAAAATATTGGTTAAAGAAACACGTCACCTAGTTTAGAATGCATTGGCATTAATATAGTTGGGTGGGAAGCATATATATATATATATTAGCCATATTTCACATAAACCAATCATTGTAAGGCCAGAAAATCACTTGGCAGCAATAGAAAATGCTGCTATTGCAACTATTGTTATAATAATAATATTTTATTATAGCGCTTTTCCAGATGCTCAAAGCGCTTTACAAATACACATTACAATATTTTTTTTATACATGCAATGGTCACTGTGGACAATACCCACATGGTTATGGATTTTTTATTTGTTTTTCCCTATTTTGCTTTTGGAAGAATGATGTTAGTACATGTTCACTTATTCCAAGTCTCAGTAAAAACATTTTGACAAACAATATTTGAGTTTTAGAGCTGATTTCACATTGTCCTAAAGTGAACTGAAGCCAGTGGCCGCCTAGGATGTATGATTTTTTTTTGTATACAAACTGGCATGTTTAATAAAATGCCTGCAATCTTTCCGCAGTTCATCTTCACATCTCTTTCTCCCCTTTCCGTCATTTTGTAGCCATTTCTGCTCAACTAGTCCTGGTTAGTTCCTCTGGATGCAGAGTGCAGTCTCTCTGCTTCTGTCTAATTATATTCACGCGTTGATGCCTAACAGAGAGGGCTGCACAGGGCCATGCAGCGGGGGGGGTCGTACAGTGAGGGCCCCACCTGTCTGCTGAACACAGGGAGGAAGAGCAGCTCATTAACTGATTAAACCCTCTGCGTGCGTGCGTGCGTGTGTGTGTGTGTGTTCTAGCATTACTATACTTGTGGGGGACCTACGTCTGTTTACACAGTCACATGTGGGGACTCAAATTGGAGGTCCCCATGAGGGGAATCATTAATTTTAGGGTGAAGACTTGTTTAGGATTAGGGTTAGGTTAAGGGTTAGGGTTAGGCATGTGTTGGTTATGGTTAAGGTTAGGGTAAGTCTCCAGGAAATGCATGTAAGTCAATGTAATGTCCCCTGAAGTGATGTATACATGGTGTGTGTGTGTGTGTGTGTGTGTGTGTGTGTGTGTGTGTGTGTGGGTGTGTGTGTGTGTGTGTGTGTGTGTGTGTGTGTGTGTGTGTGTGTGTGTGTGTGTGTGTGTTGTGTGTGTGTGTGTGTGTTTCGAGGTGGTTTGCAGTCCTGTACCACAGAGGGTGAAAGCTCTGCTCCATCTTTACAAAAACAATGGTAGTGTAGCTTATTTATACGTCAATGTGTCCGAAATCAAGAACACAAAAACCCAAAACCACGACTCAACAAAGGCAGGTTCAGGCAGGGGCAACCGAGGTAAACGCCAAGCTCAATCGTAGTCTGGGGGAAACTGTGAAAGGTCAAAAACTCAGGTAGAGTCGGGTGCAAGCTAAGAGTCACGGCACCAAAGCAGAACTGGTGGAAGTGGTCTGGTATATATACTGGGGAGCTGATTAGCGAATGAGGAGCAGGTGAGGGAGAGTGTGAGCAGGTGGAGTTAATCACTGATGGAGGGGCTGCGTCTGAAATGAATGCAGAGTTAATACAAAATAAAGCAACATTAAGCAAATAACATAAGAATGATAAGTAAGAAAGGAAAACTCCAAACCGTCATTTTGGTGAATTACATTTTAGTTTGATCAGCAGTTTAATTGTACTTTGTTGAAGTGGCACATTAACGCTTGACTTTAAAACGTTTTACTCAAATAGACTCAACTGATTTGCAACAACTTTACTTTGTTTGCTCCCAAAATGAGTCGAATAATAAACCACTTTTATGCAAACATAATGAGCTGACAATATTCACTCACTGTCAAGTGGCACAAAAGCATGAATAATTATCACTGAAGACATATTCCAAACTTCAGCAAATAATGATCTGTGCTCGATTGATTATTGAATCCATAACTGTCTGGACATTAACACGTTTCCCTGTGTGTATGTTAGCTTCTCCACTGTGTGCCGAAGTGGCACATGATCGAATTGTACACATTATAGTTGCTTTAATATACAGTGACACGTCTCTGTAGAGTTGTGAAATTCACTGCTAAACAACACATTTCTTTATTTGAGGAGATTGCTTTGGGTTTAAATCCTCTTCTAGAACATTTACCTGCAGTTGTTGTGGGATGTTCCATCATCTAATCTCCTTTTAATGTGGTTAATGAGATATTTAATGTCATTTTATCTGAGACTAATCTGAGCTTTAACTGTTCCTGCTGGAGCCTGGAGATAAAACGCAGATAGAGTGAGCTGCACTTTGTGTGTTCAGTTAACAAAGTTATTTTTGCTGATTTCACTTATGGATAAAAAAGTGTATGTTCACGCAGACGTCCCACAGAGTGCTGCTGAGTCAGTGGGAATGTAACTAATGATGAGGACAGAGGTCTTTGCCACCATTGGCTAAAAGCACCAGTTGTTTGTCATGAATCTTAATTAGTATATTTTCTACTTCTTTCCTCCCCCTCCCTGCTCTTCCGTATCTTCACTGCTTCCCTCCTTCTTCTCCATAATGTTTCTCTGGCTGTAAAGGAAGTTACTGAATTGCTTTGTAGCTTTGGTGAAGATGAGGTGAGAGGAAGGCCCCCATCAGATCGATGGCCTTTGGCCTCCCAGCGCATTTATCAAACAGGCACTCACAATAGATATTTTTAACTTGTGTAACACACACACACATATCCCGATAAAGAAAAGAAAATACCAACTTTCAATCACACACACACACACACACACACCACACACACACACACACACACACACACACACACACCACACACACACACACAAACAGTGCGGTACTTTTGCCATGATTAAATTAAGCCGTGTTGGAATAGCAGAGCTCCATAAAGACATCTTCAGGAATCTGAATCCATTCTCCTCCATTCTTCTGCATTTATTGGCCTTAAAAGTTCATTACTAAAGCCACACACACCACACACACACACACACACACACACACAACACACACCACACACACACACACACACCCACACACACACACACACACACACACACACACACACACACACTCACACACGCACACACACACAACAGACGTAAATGAAATGGGAAATCTTTATGTTGATCTTTAGCTAGAACTGTTAAGTGTTGTTTCGCTAGGATAAAAGCATAATAAAACTGTGTGTGTGTGTGTGTGACAAAATGTAGTGCGCCGTGAGCTGTGGAAACATCGTCAGGCAGATGAGGAAAAAGCAGGATTATGCGGGTCTAACAAATTCTAAAATAAAAAACATTCATCGTGCAAATTGCAGATAGAAGCACCCTTCAGGTTTTCTCTGGATTATATTCACGTCTTTCTACTCGTACCAACCAACCAAAACCTCTCAAAAATCCTGCTTACTCACCGCTTGATACTTTAATTCATTATTTAAATCTTCCAGCACTGGTTATACAATTTAAACATACGGACCATTTTTAAAACATAAATAAGGCTTTTTAAAAAGGTAGTAAACTGTTCATGCTTGCCTTTGTGTCTTCAACTGTCAAGAGTGTGACTTAACAACATGGCAACAGGTACTGTACATACTAGAAGTGATTAAAAAAACATTCATAAACATCCCTTTTTGAGCAAACACTCCATCATCAATTAGGCTGCATTATTCTCCCCTGTTCACATTGATTCCTGTTGTCCTGACTGATCATTCCCCTCCTCTTCCCTTTACATCTTTCCTTCCTCCACTCATCCATCAACGCTAGGAAGCCACAATTATGCTAACAGTAGCGTGTTATGACAGCACTGAGTGTGCCGCATTGGCCACTTATTGACTAAATGAATAATCTGGCTTTTCTTAAAGGGAGCGCACACAATCTGTCACCAGCGTCCTCCTCTGATCATTACACCTCTGCTTGTGTTCTCTCTGCTTCCTCCGGTCCACATACATGCACAAATTGGCAAAATGTAAAAACGAATAATAAATCACTGTTAGTTACATTATAACGGTGGTATGCTCTCCTCTTATTTTTGTATTACTTAGACATTTGTGTCTTCTCTCACTCTGTGCTATATGTATAGGGGTACTCATGTTCTCCCATAGGGATACATAACGAATTAGGATCCTATTGGAATTAATAATTGTGACTTTCTTCCAATGGCATTTCACTGACTTGATTGTTTTCAGATTGTCTCACTGTCCTGAAATTATCAGAGCTATTTTTTTTTTTAGTCATGGGTTTTCATCTATAATTTAAACGAGTTAAATAAATCAACGTAGATGTGACAGGCGGACAGGTGGATTTCCTTCTTGGGCGGTTGGTCGTTACACAAAAGTTTAACTTGTAACTTTCTATAAGGAACATCTGCTGATTTGGTGGAGCTACAGTTAGCTAGTAGCATTTGAGAACCACGAATGTAAAACAAAAGAGAAGCCAATTCATCTTGAAATTGTGGAGATATTTCGGGGTGGCTGTGGCTCAGCGACAAAATGGGTGGATACCAATCCAATGGTCAGTGGTTTGATCCCCAGCCTCTGTAGTTAACATGTCAAAGTGTCCTTAAGCAAGGTACTTAACCCTGTAATTGCTACCATAGGCATAAAGGTATCGAAGTGTATTTAAGTTGCTTTGGATACAACAAGCGTTGGCTAAAAAATGATATGTACTCTAATGTTATTTCAGTCCGGACCAAAGTGATAGAATCAGAATACCTTATATTAATATTAATCCCACAGAGGACATCGTTACAGCAGAAAAGAGCCAAAGAGAGCTTAATATGCTACCTAAGAAGCATGCATAAAAGTACAAAAAAGTTACACAATTGACAAAATACACGTCCTGTAACAGTTCTGAGGGATTTAGCAGCCAGGTATATATTGCACAGTTATTAACGGCATATATACCAAGATCAACTGCCAGCAGACAATGCCGTCCCTAGACTAAAGCCACTATCATGGCTAAAAGCTGTCAACTGTCCCCAGGCCCAGCTGATCCAGACTCTGCCCCCCCCCCCTCCACCTCTCCTCTGGGACCTGGCCCCCCATCCGACAGGGCAGGAGTCCCAGCATCACTTTGTCTAAACCGTTCTCTGTCAAATGTGTGTCCCTGCAGACAGCAGACCGTAATGCACACTTACACACAGTTTGAGAGCAGCTGGGGCGAGATTTTTTTAAAGAGGAACAGTAAGAGACATTTAAAGCAAACTCAAACACTCCTCTGGCTGTGTCTGTCCCCCCCCCCTTCCTCTTTGTGTCTCCGTCTGTCTGTCTCTGCCGTCGGCCTGCTGGGGGTTTGATGGGCAGCAGATATTATGGACTTTGGCAGCACTTAATTCCCAAGTGCAAGTGTTGACACGGGATGGAGGCAGGGAGAGGAAAGTACAAGACGCTTCAATCATAGAGTGACAGTTACACCACAGTGGATTTGTATAAACGCATCCTCAGTGTGTGTGTACCCATCACTTACAGGTTTTTTAAAGGGATGTTTATATATTAGTTTTCCTCTTCTGGAACCATAGGTTACAATAGAAGGGACAAGCAAGTGGCAAGTGTGAGGATTTTGAATATACTGAGCATGTGGGGGGACAGTGGATATTTGGAGACTGCTACTCGATTGAGAAATGTGTGTGTGGACTTTTTGATATTTTGAATTGGCTGTGAAATAGGATGACTATTTGCACTATCGTTATCCAAGTTTTCAAACCAGCTTTCTCTTAAAACATGGGTTGACTTATCAATAAATGAACTTACCAGATGGAAATTAAGCAACTTAACCCTACGACCAATGATCTATACAAACAAGCTACTATACACAACTGTTTATTGTATTATCTGATTCATTTGGGCAGGCTCCTACATTATCCAGTTTTAAAGTCAGCTTGTTTTAAACCCAGGCCAAGCATGAATACAATGAGAGGAGGAAAAAGGAAGACACAATTATTAACAGGCTGTGGGGAAAAGCAAAGAGAGACTGAACTGAAGAATAAGTCTTTTCCACTCCAATGAGCTCCGCTGCTTGTGAGCAAGAGACACCCATGGGAGAGAAGAAGTGACAGACAGAGGGTGGTGTGGTGTGTGTGTGTGTGTGTGTGTGTGTGTGTGTGGTGTGTGTGTGTGTGTGTGTGTGTGTGTGTGTGTGTGTGTGTGTGTGTGTGTGTGTGTGTGTGTGTGTGTGTGTGTGTGTGTGTGTGTGTGTGTGTGTGTGTGTGTGGTGTGTGTGTGTGTGTTGTGTGTGTGTGTGTGTGTGTGTGGAAGAGACACTCTCCGTGTGTCCAGTACTCAGTTGTACCGGACACTAATAATTATGACTCTATGTGTGCTGTGTGGATATTTGGTGTTTGTGGGTTTGGTCCAATTAAACTGTCGGCCACTATTCGTCACAGCGTGCCAGTGATGCTGCTGACACCTGCAGTTGTATTAGTTAAATTGCCTGGATGGGTGATGGTGGGCACTAGAGACAGTATAAAAAGGAATATGATCATTTTTGAAACATAAAGAGACAATTCACAAACGGTACAATCATATTGCTATGCTATAAGCTTGGTTACAACAACTGCCTTCGTCCCCACCCTCGCCACTCAACACTTGTTTTTTTCTCTTCCCCTTTCTCCTCCCCAGTCTCTACGGCAGACACATGCAGGCTAACCCAGAACCACCGAAGAAGAACAACGATAAGAGCAAGAAGATCAGCCGCAAGCCTCTGGCCGCCAAGAACAAATAGAGAGGAGACAAAGATGGAGTCGATGCCGGTCAAACTCACTGCATGTGCCTTTTTCTTCTCTCTTTTTTAAGACATTTTGTATTACATTGAAATGTATGGATTATGTTTCTGAACGTGTTAAATATTGTTTGGACTGTATTCCACTGTGCCTGAGTATATATATATTTTTGTTTTCGGTGCTACTTACTAACAATGCTCAGACTAACACCAACAGAATTTAGAATCAAACGTAAGAATGTATTATAATCATCCTAAAAAGGTACTTTAACTTAAATGATAAGGACATACACGGCTGTTAAACTGCTATGATACCAAAGGCTAATATTTAATGTTCAACTATTAAGTCCAGCTTTTCGTTTTAATGATAATCAAAAGTCAAAGTAGTCTAAAAACGACAGATGTCCACTTGATGCCGCGGCGTCACTTCTTCACAGCAGCTCGATGTCCACATTTCTGCTGACTCGGCAACATTCACTCCATTGTTCTAACCCTTTATTCTCCAGCTCTGTGAAGGCATTCATTAACCTTGTATTCAACTTTTTTACCTTTTAATGAAATATTAAGCTTTTTTTTAAAGGAATTTTCTAATTCTCTTCACACTCGCTACCCCTTGAAGTTCTTCTTCTTCAGCTAACGGTGAGCGACAGGCTTTATTTAAAAACGCGTCACAAGAAAAGTATATATATTAGCTCTTCTTTAGGTAATGCAGTTAGCTTCAAATTCTGCCAGTTTTACACTTCAACCTTTATTTCACCAATGAAAAAACATTTATTTCACGTTACTACTGCCTTTTCACCAATGCTGTGCACTTTATTTTTAGCTTTCAGTATTCACACACATTTTCTACAGGAAATGCATTTTCTACTAACACATGTGCGGGTCATTTAGAGGTGGTTACAGTTACGTTATGATTGTTTTGGATGATATGTAAAGATATGACTGAGAAAAGAGCAGCAAGTGCCGATCCAATGCCAGGTGGAAAGACAGCTTCTTGTATTTTGACAATCTATTTCAAATATAATTGTGTACTATTGTCTGTAAGATTGAAGAAGCAGTCTGTCTCAGTGCCAGTGTTCAATCTCTGAGAGCTCTGAGGGGCCGATTCACACAGAATGGATTGCGTCCGCATGAAAACCTCTCCGACTGCAATTATCATTAAGAGTAAATGTTGCTTTTGCACCAAGAACACTGAAGGCAGAACAAGAGAGGAAAATAAAAATGTAATTGCAGAGATTTCTGGCCCACGCATTCTTTAAAACCTAAGTCAAGGAGTTTAAACGCAAACGGAAGAAACCAGATTCGGGTCTAATACGATCACTGGACTCTTTTAAGTGCTCTAGCTTCTGAAACCTCTCTGCAGATGCTAATAATTTCACTTTAACTGCGTGAGGCTATTAACGGCATCTTTGTAAATTGGACTGTTTTCGTAATTAGGCTCATTTGCATAGAAAGACGTGAGTTTTGCGCCAAATGAATGCATATCATCTGATTTAAATTGGCTGTGTAGTAAGGGGGGCATGTCACAGTTGTTGCGGGTGCTTTGAGAATTACATGCCGCCTCTTTTTGTACTATTGATGCTGCTGAACAATCCTCTGGTGAATTGGTTCCTGAGAGTCTCTGCCTTCAATTTCACTTTCTCTTTGTTGTGTTACTTTGAAAGCTTCACCAAGTGTCCGTCACATTTCAGCCTGTACCGAAGCTGATTTATTGTAATCATGTTTAAAGTCATTGTGCTTCTATCACAGGCCAACATATACTGAAAGTACATCATGCTCACTGTATTGAACACTTACAAAATATTATATTAATAATGAAAATCAATGTTTTCTCTTGTGTCATCTATTTCAGAACCATAATACAGTACAATATAAGCCATAAGAATTGTAAGATGTGTCTAAATACAGTCATGTTTGGGGTTTTAATGTAATTGACTGATAAGAAGGCGGGGTTTCCAAAGTTTCCTGAATGAAAACAACATTCAATACGGTCGCCTTAGTTTAAGACCTCCATCCATCTCTGAGAGAAAGTAATAATGGCAGCCTGACTCAGCCTCTGTTGACTTTCAACTCTTTCACCAGTTTAAAAGCAAAGGCTGTAAATAAATGTAAAATGTCAGCTTTGATCAAATAAAGGTGACCTAGACCTATATGTAACCAAATATCACCTCCACCCTGAAGTGTAAAACATTCACTCCTGCACTCCGTACCTTTTCTGTGGATGTTGTTCCTGTTTTTTCTTCACTTCATCTCAATTCATCTCACACCTTTCCAAGGACACAATGAGTCCCAGGCTAACTAAAGCCCATTGATTTTCACGGGGTGATTATAGGTGGCGTGTGTGTTAGGGCAGGCTCGATTGTCTAAGGTGGGCTGCACAGTGCCACTTTAATGAGGGTTGGTGACACAGGGCAGAGAAACAAGCCCCCGCCCACCAGAGGATGAGTCGCTAATATACAGCTGCTGCTTTATGGACCGCAGCATTTACACAGAGCAAAGGCAAACATCTGTCTTTAAACATTAATATATTTCAAATGTTCTGTTTCATATTGTGTCCAATTCCTTTAATATCTCTACAGGTTTTGCTGTCTTGTTGCTCCTGTAACATAGCGGCATCACTATGTAACACTTACGCTTCTTTTGGCTAGCTCTCCAACTCATTGTATAGGCTAAGGGGCGGGGCATCTCTAAGCAGTTGACCAATCAAAACGGAGCCGGCCAGCTAACCAATCAGAGCTCTGGTTTCAGACAGAGGGGTGAAAAGAGGTGCCACAGCACAGGCAGTATGAGAAAATAAAGAGCTTTTTGAACATTAAAGCATGGAGACATCTAGAGACACTACATACTGATATACACCTGAACATCAGCAGGAGAGGACTCTTTAAAGTAGAGACACTACATACTGATATACACCTGAACATCAGCAGGAGAGGACTCTTTAAAGTAGAGACACTACATACTGATATACACCTGAACATCAGCAGGAGAGGACTCTTTAAAGTAGATACACTACATACTGATATACACCTGAACATCAGCAGGAGAGGACTCTTTAAAGTAGAGACACTACATACTGATATACACCTGAACATCAGCAGGAGAGGACTCTTTAAAGTAGAGACACTACACATACTGATATACACCTGAACATCAGCAGGAGAAGACTCTTTAAAGTAGAGACACTACATACTGATACACACCTGAACATCAGCAGGAGAGGACTCTTTAAAGTAGAGACACTACATACTGATATACACCTGAACATCAGCAGGAGAGGACTCTTTAAAGTAGAGACACTACATACTGATATACACCTGAACATCAGCAGGAGAGGACTCTTTAAAGTAGAGACACTACATACTGATATACACCTGAACATCAGCAGGAGAGACTCTTTAAAGTAGAGACACTACATACTGATATACATCTGAACATCAGCGGGAGAGGACTCTTTAAAGTAGAGACACTACATACTGTATACACCTGAACATCAGCAGGAGAGGACTCTTTAAAGTAGAGACACTACATACTGATATACACCTGAACATCAGCAGGAGAGGACTCTTTAAAGTAGAGACACTACATACTGATATACACCTGAACATCAGCAGGAGAGGACTCTTTAAAGTAGAGACACTACATACTGATATACACCTGAACATCAGCAGGAGAGGACTCTTTAAAGTAGAGACACTACATACTGATATCACCTGAACATCAGCAGGAGAGGACTCTTTAAAGTAGAGACACTACATACTGATATACACCTGAACATCAGCAGAGAGGACTCTTTAAAGTAGAGACACTACATACTGATATACACCTGAACATCAGCAGGAGGGACTCTTTAAAGTAGAGACACTACATACTGATATACACCTGAAAATCAGCAGGAGAGGACTCTTTAAAGTAGAGACACTACATACTGATATACACCTGAACATCAGCAGGAGAGGACTCTTTAAAGTAGAGACACTACATACTGATATACACCTGAACATCAGCAGGAGAGGACTCTTTAAAGTAGAGACACTACATACTGATATACACCTGAACATCAGCAGGAGGGACTCTTTAAAGTAGAGACACTACATACTGATATACACCTGAACATCAGCAGGAGAGGACTCTTTAAAGTAGAGACACTACATACTGATATACACCTGAACATCAGCAGGAGAGGACTCTTTAAAGTAGAGACACTACATACTGATATACACCTGAAAATCAGCAGGAGAGGACTCTTTAAAGTAGAGACACTACATACTGATATACACTGAACATCAGCAGGAGAGGACTCTTTAAAGTAGAGACACTACATACTGATATACACCTGAACATCAGCAGGAGAGGACTCTTTAAAGTAGAGACACTACATACTGATATACACCTGAACATCAGCAGGAGAGGACTCTTTAAAGTAGAGACACTACATACTGATACACCTGAACATCAGCAGGAGAGGACTCTTTAAAGTAGAGACACTACATACTGATACACCTGAACATCAGCAGGAGAGGACTCTTTAAAGTAGAGACACTACTACTGATATACACCTGAATGATTTTAAACGTATCTATTCGTGGGACGTTGTATCTCTAAATGGTAACAATTCATATACCCTGTTTTCTCAAAGGTTGACCAACAGTCTTTGAGCAGATTTACAGTTGGTTTTGATAACGTGTTCATTTACTGTATATCCCAATACAACAAACCACTGCATGTTCAGCCTAAACTCGTCCGAAACAAACCATTCGTACATGTACCTTTAGAAAAATACAGAAAAGCATAAAAACCTTTTGTTAACAGCAGCACTGATCGTGTTGTTGTCAGTATTGGATTGTTGCCATTGTCATGGGAAATGACACACCTGAACTCTAGTGATTTAGTATTGCACTTAAAAAAGTTGGTGACTCACAAGAAACACCTTTAAAAAATGATGAGGATCCAATCTGTGCATCAGAGGTAATGCAACACACTGTTCGCTTAAAATGGCAAATGATTTCATATCTGGAGGAATATCGGGACAATTTGGCAGTGTTTTGACTTTCCTATAGGGACATGTCCATACCATCCATACCTGAATCTACAGATATGAACATAGTCATTTGTCTTGTGGAACAGGAGAACACAGAGGCAATGAGAGGCGGTATCGATGTAACTAAAATCAAACCTCGTTCCTCTGGCTTCATTAGGCTTCCAAACGTCCACTTATCGAGAGTCCCTGAAAATGAGCTGTGAAGGTAACGGAGGATCATTGCATTGGCACTTCACTCAATATCTGCTGAATGATAAATTGCTGTGGAGGGCTTATACGAGCCACAAAAAGTCCAGGGACTGAGAGTGGACAGAGTAATAATACGATAATATTCATAAACTTTATTCAGAGCAGTTTTCAACACAAAAGTTTCAAAGTGCTTTACAAAGCAATACAATCATGATGAGAGCAAGAACCAGAGTGTCAGTGACAGAGAGGTGTGTCCAAATATTTATCAGCTTTGACATCAGTATAGGGTCATTGTTTATTGAGCATTGGCATTTTATGAATTTAACAGCCACAGCTTGTCTAATAAGTTTGGTAGTGAAGCGTCATTTTATCAGAATACTGGGACAGACATTTACCTTTACAGAAGTAAAAGTACCAACACAGCCATTTCAAAAGACAGATTTAACAGATGTCATGAGCAGTGGCTATGTGTGGGAGTCCTCAATAAACACTACTTTGTGAGGAATCGTATCTGCCTAAAGTATATCTGGAGTCAGATAAAGTTACCAAACCCTGTATTACTCTATATTGATACCCTGCTGCCCTCTTTCTATTGGAGGACAGAGCATCAGGATCTTCTCTGTTATCTCTCTCTCTCTCTCTCCTCTCTCTTCTCTCTCTCTCTCTCTCTCTCTCTCCTCTCTCTCTCTCCTCTCTCTCTCTCTCTCTCTCTCTCTCTCCTCTCTCTCTCTCTCTCTCTACTCTCTCTCTCCTCTCTCTCTCTCTCTCTCGCTCTCTCTCTCCCCTCTCTCTCCCCCTGTGTTTATGTGCTTTGACTCCCTCTCAGCTCTGTATCAGACAGACTGATCCACCTTAAGAGTGCAGCTGCTGTATAAACACTTTGTTTGGGGGACCTGTGGATCAAAGAGGGCCAGACCCCGAGTCTGGATTTCAGAGATGCTGAATCCAGAGCTTTTGAAAATCAGCGACCAGTGAGAACTTTGAGAGAGACTTGAATAGCCCGCACATCAGCAGAACAAGTGTGGAGAGGAGAGGGACGAGGACACGAGGGAGGGGGGCTGTGCTTTAAAAAGTTAATTAAACATACTAAGTGTAGCGTCACTACACATTTTTTCTCTTTAAAGGGTACCTCTCCAGCCAGCAACATTTCACCCAAAAGCAGACAGCCGGATCGTCCTGCGCTGACGCGGCTGGTCGCAGGAAACGGCTAGTAGCGGCGGGGGTCCTGGGGGTCGTGATGGTCCTGGTTCTAGTCATCCTCATCCCGGTTCTGGTCAACTCAGCGGGGACGGCGGCGCACTATGAGATGCTCGGCACCTGCAGGATGGTGTGCGACCCGTACGGAACCAAACCCCCCACCAGCACGGCCTCGTCGGACCCGGCCCGAGACAACGGTCTCGTGCAGTCTTTACCCACTTTTATCCAAGGTCCAAAAGGGAACCGGGTCGTCCGGGTAAGGCAGGACCGAGGGGACCTCCCGGTGAGCCGGGGCATCCCGGTCCAGCGGGGCCATCTGGAGACCGAGGGGTGTCGGGCAGACCCGGGTTACCGGGACCTCCGGGGTCCGGGGGAGCTGCAGGGGCGATCAGCGCGGCCACCTACAGCACCGTGCCAAAGATCGCATTTTTCGCAGGGCTCAAAAAGCAGCAGACGAGGGCTACGAAGTGCTCAAGTTTGACGACGTTGTGACCAACCTGGGAAACCATTACGACCCCAACGCGGGGAAGTTCACGTGCCCCATCCCCGGGATTTATTTCTTCACTTACCACGTCCTGATGCGCGAGGAGACGGAACCAGCATGTGGGCAGATCTGTGCAAAAACAGCCAGGTAACAACTGAGCTGAGTTTTTGTTTATAAACCTGTTACGCACGAGCTAATGGAGTTACCACTTTATTTAATTCACCTAGCCTTCACATCAGATACGGCCTTATATAAAGTGAACTATTGACTGCAGTTCAGGCATGTAGGAGCAGCTGTTATTATTGTGTGTGTGTGTGTGTGTGTGTGTGTTGTGTGTGTGTGTGTGTGTGGTGTGTGTGTGGTGTGGTGTGTGTGTGTGTGTGTGTGGGTTGTGTGTGTGGTAGGTAATGGACCATAGGTCAATGGTCTTAATAGGATAGAGAGTCTGAGGTCAGGGTCTGAAAGGAGATGGGTAATTACTGTTACTGTGGCCCTTATGAGTCAGGGTAGACTTTCTCCATCACTGAGTCTGAACAGAGTGCTCAGACTTCTCTCTGTGCAGACTGAGGCTGTCTTACATGTTGTAAATTAACTAAAGATGAAGTGTCCCTGAACTCTCTGTAAGAGTGTAAAATGAATCCACAGGACAGCAGTGCTGTGGCCTTTTGCACATCTGATATATGATCTTCATTTCATCTGGTTTCTCTTTAGCCATTTTCAAATGTCATTAAATCAGAACAAAAGGGGCGGCTTCTCTGTGATCTCAACATTTCTCAATCTTTTCCATCTCGCCCAATAATCATGGTGAACATATTTTTTAAAGGTAAAATAGAAAGGCCAACATTTAAAAACTCTCAACTTAGTCATGCATTAATGATAAAATGATAAAATGGTAAACCTAAGTTAATAGGACCTAAAGAATTGTAATACATTATGTTAATTATATCAAACACCATGCATGCATTACATTGTAATATATACAAGACAAAAAGGTACACTTTTTTTTATATGACTCCCCAAAGCATCCTGTTAAAAATGTCAGGTGTTTCCCAGCTCCTTTCCAGTTTAGTTCATTAGTTTATAAAATATTGTTATGTTAAGGCATTCATGTAAAAATGTGCAGTCAGCTTTTTAAAATATCTCTACACAATATCTGGATAGTGTTCCTTAGAGGATTTCAGAAACGTCTGCAGCCACTAATTGTTTGCTGGCTGACACTAGTAAGTCATGATAAAATAGTAGAATCATTTATTTAGTGCAAGAAGTAATTGATAAATAAAACAATAATAAGGCCTGGGGGGGAGGGGCCCTTTGCTGCCTGTGTGCTCGGCTGTGTGTTCCCTCACAGTGTCCTGCTCTCAGTGATCAGCCTGTCAGCAGCAGATCTAATCCGCGGGGCAAACCAGAGTTTCCAGCGTCGCTCCACCAAGCAGATCTCCCCGCTGTCAACCCGCTGCTGAAACGCTGCTGCAGACAGAACACTGCAAACATGTCTGGGATTAAACCAGTGGAGCCACACACCGTGACAAATCAGATGCTGCTCCAACACGTGTTTCAATAAGAACTATGTGGCTTTTGGTCAGAGAGGGAAAACACTGTGAACATCATCAACACATGAAGGAACTCCCCAGTGCCTTGGAATATGATCCATATTCAAATCAATGCATTTTCTTATCATTTAAATAGTTCGATTGTACCCACTTTTTTTGTCCTGGTGTAAACATCCTACTTGTTTACACTTTTCTAAAATGATCATATTTTAATTAGTCACTGGCATAGTTTTTACTTATTTTAAGGAAACCCCCAGAGTGATGAATTCACATGGAGATTCAAATATTGAAACTAGGGTTTTTCACTCTTTCCTGACTTTGTTTGACAGTGTAGAGACAGACTGCAAATTGGGGGGTTTGACATTGACATGCAACAAAGGTCCCGTGGCGGGAATTGAACCGGTGATGGTAACATGCTTTACGAAGACACTCTGACTCTCTCCCTTTTGAATAAGATCTGGAGACATCTGGCAGTCATCGCATACAAGACAAATAATAAATCAGAATATGTGTAAAAGCTATACTATCAGATTGTATTCTAATAGGCACCAATAATAATTTGCTGTTATTAGACTAGGATTGATGACAAACTCAGCGTGGAGGCGCAGGCTGCCAGATGAAGGTGAAGCTGAGCAGCCGCTTATTTCCCCAGATTCTGTCAACAGATGTGCTGAAGCCATCTTTGTCTTTGTCCCGTCCTCTGTATGCAGGCGCCGCCAAATCTAAAATAATATCCGAATCATATACGTTTTTTAAATATAAATTGGACAGTCAATTCAGCTGCATAATGAGTCCTCTTTAAACTTAATACAAATACATTTAATGCAGGACTTCTTCCACCAGCACTACGCATTCAAAATAAAATCAATACCCAAGATGGTAATTAGGCAAATATTCATTCAACAAGAAGGAGCAAGCGCTGACATGCCTCTGGTGTGGGGCTTTTGTTGGCAATCTATAATAAATGTTGTTGTTTATTGGAGAGTCAGGGCTAACATCATGTTGTTTTAACTCACTATAATATCTCAAACGGGTCAGAGCTTGCTGAAGTATCCTCTCACAATTGGGAGTCACAGTGTCCAACAGGAGAGAATATGAATGAATTCAGCTGGGCGGCCAGGGTTCCCACAGTGAAGGTCATATTACTTTTACAAGAGGAGGTCAGGGAGTCGAGCTCCTCTGTTCTGGACCAAACCGAGGGCTGTGAAATCTGAAATAAAGTCAGCCGGAGTCCGACTGAGCTGAATGACTGTTACAAAAAGTTGGGATGTGCAGATGGCCCAATAGCCAAATAGTTATGGGCCATTTGGCAATGTCCACAATTTCTGGCCAGGGACCAAATCATCAAATTCTAATCTGCTACGTAGGATTAGCCTATACTCGCAATGTCAAGTGCAACAAGTGTTGGAAAACAACATCAATCATGCCCAAAGTCTTTGGCAATGAAAGCAGATTGCACAGATTCGATGCCAAGTGATTGCATGTTGCCCTACCTCAATTTGATGGCTATTTTTCATTTGTTTATTTTGGCTATTTGTCAAAAATTGTAATCACTGTCTGCCCGCTAAATGACTGTAATGGCACTCTAGCGTCTCTTGCTATCTATAGATGGGACAACACAACCTTACAGAAGTCATGAAAGCACATTTGAAGGCACAGGCTGTGTATATCTCCCTGTGGATTGAACATTTTGATAATTTTCACAGTATTCATAATATAACACCAGTCCTGCTTTATGGGAAAAAATAGACATGGAAACCCACCTTTTTACAGTATGAGACATTTAAAGAAGATGGTACCTGCTGTCAGTAAAACGAATGTGTGTCTAACGTACAAATGGGAAAGTCTGCCTTTTAAAAACAATTTAAGATTAACACCTCTGTGCCTACCAACCCTGGGATATTGTTATAAACTGCTGGTAAAAATAAGTGCAGATTTATTGGATTGGTACACCAGATAAAAAAATAACTAGCTTCTCAGAAAGATGCTTTATGCTTCCATGTGTTATTAAGAGGGGAACCTGGTGAAGATCAGGCTCTTAGGATATCGAGCATGTTACTGAAAGGATTATCCAACATGAGAGCAGAAGACTAAATGATAAGATTAAGATTTGTCAGATTTAAATCAGATTAATCCAATTTAAAAAGAAAAAATCATGTCAGTCATATTCTGTCGTTTTACCATAGATTTCAAGCCACTATGCTGTATCCCTTTGTAACCCAGGGACCTGACCTTAAAGGTGGGGTAGGTAATTTCGGAGAAACCAGCTCGAGTGCGCTAGAATTTGAAAATACACAACCGGAAGAAATCTGCCACTTCCTTACAGAGCCCCTCCTCCAACACACACGAACGCGCACATGACCAATGAGGGCACGAGATAAGTTTGTGCACAGATGGAAGGCTGACAGGCAGGTAGGCCATCCAGTTACTTTAGCCAGGCCGGCTAAAATGATTGATCGTGCTTTTTTACAGTACTACGGCTTCCATAGATGACATTTTTTAATGTATTTTTTGTCAAAGCACTTAAGATATTCATTGCTATCGGGATGTTAAGAGCATTCCATGGAATATAACAAAAAGTGTATCGAGCTGGTTTCTCAAACTTACCTACCCCACCTTTAAGTGATGCAATTAAATCG
>NW_022990666.1:0-57293 GCF_902827175.1 Gymnodraco acuticeps | reverse complement strand
TGCTCGTGTCGTTTGCAGCATTTGTGAAGTGATCATGAAGCACTCGGTAGTTTTCCCAGACTGCTATGACGCTCCTTTCACTTGAAGCCACCCAGCGGATGGACAAAACACGCCCTATCACCAGGAGACGCTGTCCGACTGCTTGCGCATACTGCGCTAACTGCCTCTGATTTTTGGGGGAGGCATGGAACAAGGAATAGAGTTTGTCAAAAAAAGATCTGGAAATGATTGAGCCCTGAGACCTCCTTGACCACATCCCCAACTGCCAGCTCGACGATGATTGGAGCAGTGCCACACAAACAGGCTTGGGAATTTACTACACAACTGGGTAGCAACGCCTGTTCTCTTCCCTAGCATGGACTGAAGCCCCATCACATGCAAAAGAAACGAAACACTGACCTAAAAAGTCCTCGTTAAAATCTCTTCCAAGACACTCCATTAACGCCTTTGTGATGTCATCAGCCGTTGTTCCATCCAACTCGATCAGCTCCCAAAAAAACGTTTCGGGCTCAGCATCAGCTAATGCTGAGCGTAGACACACAACAAGCACCGTTTTACCACTATTAGTGGTAGATTCATCGACCAAAACACAGAGTTTTCTTTGGTTTTCTGTAATGTCTTTTGCCATTTTTTTTCTTCAGCTCATGAGCTATGTGGTCGATGATTTCGCCACAGGTTTTATTGGAGTGCAAAACCCTGCCCACGTTCAGCCCATTCAGTTTCTGTACATTCAAATCAATTGGCATGTCTGTGAATGGCCGGCTATGTTTGCCAATTTTATATGCCGTTCGAAAAACTCTGATAGTGGTGTCTAATTCAGATGTATGCATAGACTGCACTTGATGTTGAATAGTTTCACGTGAAGCAGATGTAAGGATGTCAGCAGCTTTTACATGGGCTTGTGATTCTTTATGTTCTTTGATTTTTTTTCTCAGGCTAGCTTGTTGTTTGCCCTTGTCAACACCGAAATGAGACACTGCACACTCACCCCATTCAGTTGACAGTTTCAGTCCTTGTCCAGTGTGTATTCCCAAAGATTTGACATCTCTGCATATCCGACATCCTAGCTTCTTATCTTTAAGAAGGAGCCATGCATTGGTCTTGCAAAAATATTGCACCTGGTCCGTTGTCCAGCAGTCAGGTGCATCGCTTTGCCCGGTGTTGGTGGTGGCAGTTGCGCCAGCAGCAGCTAACGTTAGAGGCTCTGGAGGAGGCGGCGGAGCTAGTGCTAATGCTAATGCACTAGAACTTGGAGCAGGAGGATCAACCAAAGAAAGCTCCCCATCAGACATAATTTCCAACACAGGCACAGCATTCTCTGTATTTGAAGTTTCTTCCGGCGACAACCGCTGTCTTTTTGCACTTTTATTAATCCACGCTAACATTTTAGAAATGCTAATTTGTGACGTGACTTGCTTTCCTTCTCTCGGGGGCGTGCCTGCTCTGTTCTATCACTCTACATAGCCACCCACTGGGTGGGAGTTGCACTGCATAAACACAACACACGTGCATCTAGGTATGTAAATTGTAAAGCATTAAAACATGGTTTTACTAACAGTTTTCAGTATGTTGTTACTTCGGCATTATTATTATTATTATTTTGAAACGTGTATTACTATTAAATCACGGTCAAATAGGTTAATTTTGACATAGTCGTTTCCACCACAGTATTTACATGGAGAAGATAAGCCCCGCCCCCTCTCCAGCACGTTCTGTTTGAATGACAGGAGTAAACAGCTGACAGCCGCTGTGAAACTCCAGCGGTTAGAGCGATGAGAATGTCCGTTCGGCACCTCATGACGCATCTACTGAGTACCGGGCGGCTGTATATATATATGGATGTATAATAAGAACGGCGGGAGAGTGTTGAGTACTGGCACGGTGCATGAGTACCGGAGTACCGCCAGCATGCCGGTACTGAGCAAGAAGTGCCGGTACTCCATGGGTCAGAACCAGAAGTGCCGGTACTGCGTACCGGTGAGTACCGGCCCAATTCCAGCACTGCTTTTATCCAAAGCGACTTACATACTCGATACTGTGGGCAATCCCCACAGGAGCAATTTTGGGTGAAGTGTCTTGCCCAGGGACCAGCGGCGTAGCTGTGGGTGGGCCCGGGTGGACCTGGGCCCACCCACATGCACGTCTGGCCCCACCCACATGCACGTCTGGCCCACCCACAGCCAATCAGCGCTTCATAGCGCAGAGCCGGGAAGCCCAGAAGGAAGTGCCACAAACTACAGTTCATCTAGTGGCCGACAGGGGATGGATGGAAAAAGGAGCAATTCCCATAGACCCCCATGTTAAAATGCCCAACTTTACAGCAGAAATAAACATGTTTCTAGCCTGGATCCAATAAAACTTATTCTGGATATAGTTAGATTCCACCTTCATGACAATGGAATAGGGAGTGCATTTTTTTACCGTGAGTTTTTATAGTAAGTAAAGTAACTTTTGCCGTGAGTGAATGAAAGTATTATTTCTTCTTGAGGTAGGCCTATGCACTTTAGCGTGTACACATTTGCTGAATATGAAAACACTCAGTGTGTGCCCACTGTGCGACTGTCAAGGATAAACAACCTGTGCCTGTGTATGTATTATTGCTACACAAACATTACATTGCAGTTTAAGTGTCGCCAACTCCGTTTAAGAGATCTCTCCCCCGTCTGTGTGCGAGGGGGCGGGGCAGTTTACACACAGGCAGCTGCTACATGCAGCAACACACACACACACACACACGGAGGAGATGGCGGAGAGAACGTGCTCCGAGGTGTGGTTAAACTATAGCCGTGTCGATGTGGACAATGCTCGTTACCAAAAGTGGAATAAGAGTTTAGCATGTGAGGGCGGTAACACGAGCAATTTGTCTAAACATTTAGCAAAAGTGCTCCACATTCAGACGGAGGAATGCACCGGGTTCGACCGTCTTTCTAGCAGCTCTGCAGCCCCATCCACGAGTAACTTTTCCACGTCAGGTGTTATGTATGCTAGCAGCAACACTCGGAGTTAACTACATGATACAAACATGGGTTAATGATTAGAGGTAACTGAGTTATTTATTTTGTTAAAGTTTCAGCTATTCTGTTTACAGTTCTGTCATCAGATTATTTAATACGATTTGTTAAAACATTGTTGTTTCTTTTGATGTGAAATATTATGTATTTAATTGAAATAAAAAGCAATGTTAGTTTTGTTCACAATTTGTTTAGTTCGTTTGCCTTCTTTTTTTCTCCAAAAGAACCGATAAAAGTAATGTTAAAGGACCGGATCGATAAGACAGACATACTTTATTGCCATTTCAACAAGACACAGAGTACTATTAAAACGAAATTGCGTTGTACTGGCTTACAGGAACAGGACAATATAAAAACTTGCTAAAATTGTACATATAAATAAATAATAGTGACGTGGTGCTGATAAAATTAAAGATAAAGTGTGCGTTTAAAATATAAAGACTTACTATACATATAAATAAAATAGACATACTATATAACAAATATGTGCTCTTTACACAGCGTAATGTAATCTCTGTGTTACTGGTCTACTTGCTGTTCAGCAGTCTGATGGCATGGGGGGAAAAGCTATTGCAGAATCTGGCTGTTCTGCTCTTAATGCTGCGGAACCTCTTGCCGGAGGGCAGCAGGGAGAACAGAGCATGGTGAGGATGAGTGGGGTCTTTAAACATGTTCTGGGCTTTTGTCAGGCAGCGTTTCTGAGCGGTGTCTCTGATGGGAGGGAGAGAAACTCCGATGATCTTCTCTGCCGTCCTAACCACTCTCTGCAGAGACTTCCAGTCTTTGGCGTTGCAGTCTCTCGACCAGATGGAGATGTCAGCACGCTCTCTATGGTTCCTCTGTAGAACGTGGTGAGGATGGGAGGGGGGAGCTGTGCAGGAAGAGTGGACCAGGTCAGACTGCTTGTGATATGCACCCCCAGGAACTTGGTGCTGTCTGTAGTCTTCACTGTTGTGCCGTTGATGTGGAGTGGTGGGTGACAGTGCTTTTTGTTCCTGAAGTCGACAATGATCTCTTTTGTTTTATCGACATTCACGATCAGGTTGTTGGTGTTACACCAGTCTGTCAGATGTTTCACCTCCTCCCTGTAGGCCTGTTCGTTGTTGTCCCTGATGAGTCCCACCACTGTTGTATCGTCCGCGTACTTTATGATGTGGTTGGTACTGAACCTGGAGCATAAAGCGCTATCGATAAAAGCAGTAGTACCGTTAAAGCCTTAACGATACCCATCCCTATGTGGATGTCAGTTTTACACACATTCTGAGGCCGCCGTGCCTATGTTTTTTGTTTTCACTGCTAATTTATGTTTATGTTCTATTAGTGCATTAAAAAGTCATTAAAATCATTAATGAAGTTTCAGCTCAGACCCCACGCTTAATATGTCTCCCCCTGGCCCACCTACATTAATATGGCCCACCTACATTTCTCCAGGCCCACCCACACAATAATTCCTGGCTACGCCACTGCCAGGGACACAACGACATGCTGACTGCAGTGGGGTTTGAACATGTGCTCCCCTGATCCGAACACCAACGCACTATCCACTGAGCCACACGCCTAATATGTAAGGGTTAATGTGTAGCGAGGCGTCGGGCTCTTGATCAGCCTGTCGGGTGTTCTTTTACCCATAATGACCGCCTCGCTACACATTGTCCCTTATATACTTTATTGATCCCACATTTGGAAATGTTACATTACAGCAGCATGTAAAACAAGACATTGCACATCATTTGAAATTAAAAAGAGTTGAAAATAAACGATTATAAAATAGAAACGCCCCAAAATAGAAAATAAAACAGTACTAAAAAAGTAATATATATATATATATATATATATATATATATATATATACGTTGACTGTGAAGCTAAGTAAACTGTAAACCATCTGACAAATATAACACTATTGAAGGGCCACATTACAGTTTACTCAATATATAAAAGTAGGATACTATATATTTTTTTATTATCATGAAACTGATGTGGAGTGATACATCTTCCAATAGACGATCTTATAGTATTGTCACACTGCATCATATTTGACTGTACTCAGATTCCCTCATAATTATATGTTGTGTAAATATTAGCTTTTATAGTCGTGGTATTTTTTTATTTTGCTACCTATTCTTCTTTCTGTGTCTCTGTATGCACCACTAATACCAAAGCAAATCCCTCGTAAAACTACTTGGTAATAAAACCCATTCTGATTCTGATACTAAATCATAATTTCGAGACACTTGATGAATTATGGTGATTATTTCGTTAACATTTCTCATTATATTTTCATCACCTTAGTTCAATGACAATATCTGGGTTTTTTTCTGCACATATTGTTATTCCATTCTATTTCAATGTAAATACTGCTTTATTTCATTTTTAATTTTACTATATTTTTCTTATTTTGTAATGTTATTATAGTGTTCTTAACATAGTTCTCTATCTGTGTTTTTTTTTAATTGTTTTATTTGTAGCCTATGTATGCACCACGACATCAAGTCAAATTGTCAACCTAATACATCTGTTTTTGACTCCACTGAAAACAATAGTAGTGATACATCGTCCAATAGACGATCTTTTCCCAAAGGTAGTTTCCAAAGTTGTTGCGGACATGCTGAGTCCGCGGGAGCGCGCCTGCTGTGGATTACACCGGCCAGGGAAGAGCAGGAGACGGGGGCGCGCTTGCTGTGGATTACACCGGCCAGGGAAGAGCAGGAGACAAATTGACAAACTGACAAGTGAAGAGCCAGGTTCACACGGTGCTCCGTCGCTACTTCACCGGGAAACTTTACCAGATTTTAACCTCACTCTGGAGCCTTGGAGTGAGTTTCTTCTTCCACCACGGAGTGTCCCGCCCCAGAAGAGAAGGTACGTTAAGGTGTGAATGTTTGGGAGTGTTTAGCAGGAAGGCTAATTAGCTAGCTAATGTTAGCCACAGATTAGCTTCTGTAAATAATTACTGACAGGAGCTGCAACTCTGTGTTAACTTGACTATTAGTTAAAGGTGAGATGTAGTACACACACGTATTCCCATAACCAGGAACTGTAGTTTACTAACAGAGGTGGGAAAAGTATTTGAGTAAAAGTACCAGAGTGTAGGAATACTGTTACAGTAAAATTCCTGCTTTCAAAATGTTACTCAAGTTAAAGTATTAGCATCAAAATATAGTTAAAGTACCACAAGTAAAAGTAGCGATTATGCAGTTTGGCCCCTTTATGTCTTGAACATGTGTCTATAAATCATAGGTCTTGTTAATATAGTGTTGTATGCACTGATGTGTTGTCATTAAATCAGCATGCACTTATTTGCAATAGTGAGTCCTTACTTGCTATTACTTACGTTAATTTAAGTATTTTGGTAAGCAAAACATGGTGTCAATGTTATATGTTATGCATTTATTATTTGTATTGTATCTTTTGTAACTCTGCCTCAATAATTTCCTTCAGGTTAAACTAAACAAAGCATTACCTTACCTTACGCATTTGACCTATATGTAATGATTTACTGCTTTGTTGTTGGGTTACTCCCCAACCCTCTTCTTGTACATTGCATTGAATTGAGACTCTTGGTTTTGGACTTTTAGATAGATTCACAATTTCAAGTTCTTCTCCTTTTCGTTTGATAGACATGAATTGCTATTTTATGAAAGACTAATAGTTAAAGTCATCCAAAGCTAACTCAAGTATTTATTGCAGCTTTCAGATACATTCTCAAATAGTACGAACACCATAAATCACATGATCTTTGCTGCCTGAATGATGATGAAACCTTTTGATATTTCCAAGGAAGTGTGAGGGTGTACTCACTGTATCGAAGGACCGACGTAATGCCATGTTTGATTTGTGTCAAGTGTTGATTCCCACAGCCTGCTCCCATTCCTTCCTTGAGCAATCTACCTGTCACTAAACACGCCTTTTGTGTTTTATGTATGTTCCCATTCCTCTCCCACTGTAAGCAGGCTGTGGTTGGTAAAGTATGACACATTGTGGTCACTGGCAGTCGCACGAGACCCCGGGGAGTTGAGTTTCGAGCAAAGTCGTGGTGAGAGGTGTAACTGGGACAGCCTGTGCTGAATGTAGGCTGTTTAGGGGAGAGTCGACCTATATGTGCTGTGATTACGTGCGGAGGGCACAGTGCTGTTCTTACAGGCTCTACTCGTTTCTGATTTTAGGAATTGTGATTTCAGTTTCAGATTTTGAAGGATTTAGTCCAAACCATAATCCCAGAAAAAGCCAATTCTCCCCTTTATGAGCCTTTTTTATGCTTTTGTTTGTTCTCTATTTTTAAATCGTGTGCATAGAATGTAAGGCTGCTCAATTAATCGTATTTTAATCGCAATTACGATTTTGGCTTGCAACGATTACGAAAACAACGTAATCGAAATAAAACGATTACTTTATTATTATTATTATTATTTATTTTTATTGGTTTTTCAGTTGAATTCTACTTAAAGTTCAGGGTAATCAACTGTTAAAAACATACTGTTCAATTTGTTTTCAATAAATGGATGTTTTCAGAGTAAATGGATAATCGTTTGTAATAATCGTGAAATCAATTATTGACCCAAATAATCGAGATTATGATTTTTGCCATAATCGAGCAGCCCTAGTAGAATGGCGCTGCTGCTCAAAGCATTGAAAAATGGGCTAATATGCGAAACTTAAATCTATCTATATTTGGAGGGATTATTTGAGTACCAAAGAAAACAGTTTGTCTGAAAACATTAATGTTAAATCATATCTGTGTTTCTAAAACGTTGACATCTTGTCTGTTCTGTGACGACAACACACGAGCATTCAAATTGAGCTTTGTGAGCCTGATAAGCTAACTGAGAGAGAAAGGTGCTCTCTGATGAAAAGGACTCACTCAGAGGAATCGGGCTCTGGACCTGGCTAACGAGTGTCATGTGAAGAAAGACTCTCCGTGTTTCACTGGAAACATGTTAGGCATTTAGTGTTGGAAAACTATTCCCAAGGTGCTCCTTTTTGTTGTTCCTGAGGGCGGGAGAAAATGGGAGGGTGTGTTTCCTACATGTGCTGACAACGGCACATTTCTTTCACCACGTAACAGTCAAATGGACCCACATGTCCTCAGCTGAGGCCTTGCCATGGCGTCCTGTAGCTCTGCGTGGTTGTATTCTTCGGATCCACCACACGGCGCACTAATGTTAATCTTATTACCATCACATCAAATGAAGGTGCTTCCTCTGATTTAGCTGATTAGACTCTAAGAAGATTTGTCCACTGAGTAGCCGTACTGATGCTGGAGCTTAATCTACACGGGGATGAGTGAAAGAGACAACAGCCAGTCCAGGCGCTTAACCCTAGAGATGCCTTTTTAATTTGATAAGATGAACCAGAAGGCCTAATCAATATGTGTGTTGTTTGTGGACTTAATCAGCATCACTCATTTCTGTATGCTAGGTTATTAGGAAAGATACCTATTAGTCGGATGAGAAAGAAAGGGGCAAGAATGTTTTGCCATTTAAAGGTTAAAATAATCGTTCGGTCTATAAAATGTTGGAAAATAATGAAAAATGTAATCCTAATTTCCTAAATGCCAATCTTCAAATAGTTGGACGACTAGCAAAAGCTAATAAAATCTGTTTATAGTCGCATTGAACAAGAAAAAGCGTTACCTTAAAATCAGGAAGCTAAACTCATTGAAATACTAACTCGACAATGAATCGTTTATCACAACAGTGTCCCTACTTTTCTGTCGATTGACAACAAAATCATGATACATAGGATCTGACACATATTTGCATTTATCTTATACATATGCGAGCTGTAAGATGTGCTAACACAGCTGGTTTCAGATGCAGTACGTTATGTGAGATGTTTGAATCCACCGCCGTCAGACGGTTTGTGACGAACCTCAGAACTCTGGCCGGATATTGACGAGGAGTGAATTAGTGAAAAGCAAACAACCAGGGAAACGTTGCGAAGGACGGCAGGAAATTAACTTTTGTCTTTCTTCCGCAGAGATTTAACTTCCCAGACAATCAAGAGAGAAGCAATACTTCCTGAATGAACTCGCTAAGGAATGTCATAGTTTCTGTTAAGCAGGGTAGAGAAGGTAATTCCCTTTGCTTGGAGTCATTATTCCCAGAACTGGTGACAGACAGGATGTGTCGCAACTTAAAGGTCTCATATACTGTTTTCCATCAATATATTACAGGTCTCAGATTTATACAAAACATGTCTCTGAAGTGTTTGGCTCCAAACAGATCATTGCAGCATTACCCATAATCCCCTCTGTTTCAAAAGTGCTGATTCTCTGGGTGTTTCTCAATCTCGAGTAAAGCTGCTCCAGAGCCACTATTTCAAGCATACTAAGTCATCGAGTGCCGCCGAAGGACTGTTCCAATGTCCAGCATACTTGGAATTCTACCGAGCCCGGCGTACTTCGTTTGGAGAAATTTCGAGGCTGCACATGTGTAGGCTCCGCGGTCTTAAAATCCCCACAATGCTTTGCGCACGGACCAATTTCCCCAAATCTGTGGCAGAAAATGTAACCTGTCATATGACGCACACCTGCACACTTGCTCGCCTGTTCCACTCTTCGTTTTCCAAATGCTAGGAAGTATTCTTGCCTCGCTTCTGAAGCAAGCATACTCGACATTGAGAAACACCCACAGTCTGTTACTTTAGATGAAAATAAGGAGCCCCTCCCCACGCCCCTCTGAGAGACATTTGGTTACAAAGAACACAATGGTGCTCTAGGAGGAGATTCAGGTGATAAGGGGGGGGTTACCTTGGTTGCTGATTGGCTAACGGTTACACAAGCCAAAACGTTATGACATCATAAAGTGGCCAAAATCTGATCAGCTCATTTTCAGACAGGTTTTTATAGAAATGGATCAAAAAGAGAGAGAATCTTTTTTCCTGAAACTTTCAGAGTCTCTTTCCACAGAGGGGACACATGTTGATGTAGAAGAGACATGAAGAAGAGGGGACACATGTTGATGTAGAAGAGACATGAAGAAGAGGGGACACATGTTGATGTAGAAGAGACATGAAGAAGAGGTGACACATGTTGATGTAGAAGAGACATGAAGAAGAGGTGACACATGTTGATGTAGAAGAGACATGAAGAAGAGGGGACACATGGTGATGTAGAAGAGACATGAAGAAGAGGGGACACATGTTGATGTAGAAGAGACATGAAGAAGAGGGGACACATGTTGATGTAGAAGAGACATGAAGACGAGGGGACACATGTTGATGTGGAAGAGACATGAAGAAGAGGGGACACATGTTGATGTAGAAGAGACATGAAGAAGAGGGGGACACATGTTGATGTAGAAGAGACATGAAGAAGAGGGGACACATGTTGATGTAGAAGAGACATGAAGACGAGGGGACACATGTTGATGTAGAAGAGACATGAAGAAGAGGGGACACATGTTGATGTAGAAGAGACATGAAGACGAGGGGACACATGTTGATGTAGAAGAGACATGAAGAAGAGGGGACACATGTTGATTTAGAAGAGACATGAAGAAGAGGGGACACATGTTGATGTAGAAGAGACATGGAGAAGAGGGGACACATGTTGATGTAGAAGAGACATGAAGAAGAGGGGGACACATGTTGATGTAGAAGAGACATGAAGAAGAGGGGACACATGTTGATTTAGAAGAGACATGATGAAGAGGGACACATGTTGATGTAGAAGAGACATGAAGAAGAGGGGACACATGTTGATGTAGAAGAGACATGAAGAAGAGGGGACACATGTTGATTTAGAAGAGACATGAAGAAGAGGGGACACATGTTGATTTAGAAGAGACATGAAGAAGAGGGGACACATGTTGATGTAGAAGAGACATGAAGAAGAGGGGACACATGTTGATGTAGAAGAGACATCAAGAAGAGGGGACACATGTTGATGTAGAAGAGACATGGAGAAGAGGGGACACATGTTGATGTAGAAGAGACATGAAGAAGAGGGGACACATGTTGATGTAGAAGAGACATGAAGAAGAGGGGACACATGTTGATTTAGAAGAGACATGAAGAAGAGGGGACACATGTTGATTTAGAAGAGACATGAAGAAGAGGGGACACATGTTGATTTAGAAGAGACATGAAGAAGAGGGGACACATGTTGATGTAGAAGAGACATGAAGAAGAGGGGACACATGTTGATGTAGAAGAGACATGGAGAAGAGGGGACACATGTTGATGTAGAAGAGACATGAAGAAGAGGGGACACATGTTGATGTAGAAGAGACATGAAGAAGAGGGGACACATGTTGATGTAGAAGAGACATGAAGAAGAGGGGACACATGTTGATGGAGAAGAGACATGAAGAAGAGGGGACACATGTTGATGTAGAAGAGACATGAAGAAGAGGGGACACATTTGATGTAGAAGAGACATGAAGAAGAGGGGACACATGTTGATGTAGAAGAGACATGAAGAAGAGGGGACACATGTTGATGTAGAAGAGACATGAAGAAGAGGGGACACATGTTGATGTAGAAGAGACATGAAGAGGAGGGACACATGTTGATGTAGAAGAGACCTGGAGAAGAGGGGGACACATGTTTGATTTAGAAGAGACATGAAGAAGAGGGGACACATGTTGATGTAGAAGAGACCTGGAGAAGAGGGGACACATGTTGATGTAGAAGAGACATGAAGAAGAGACATGGAGAAGAGGGGACACATGTTGATTTAGAAGAGACATGAAGAAGAGGGGACACATGTTGATGTAGAAGAGACATGAAGAAGAGGGGACACATGTTGATGTAGAAGAGACATGGAGAAGAGGGGACACATGTTGATTTAGAAGAGACATGAAGAAGAGGGGACACATGTTGATGTAGAAGAGACATGAAGAAGAGGGGACACATGTTGATTTAGAAGAGACATGGAGAAGAGGGGACACATGTTGATGTAGAAGAGACATGAAGAACAGGGGACACATCTTGATGTAGAAGAGACATGAAGAAGAGGGGGGACAACATGTTATGTAGAAGAGACATGAGAAACAGGGGACACATGTTGATTGTAGAAGAGACATGCAGAAGAGGGGGACACATGTTGATTTAGAAGAGACATGAAGAAGAGGGGACACATGTTGATGTAGAAGAGACATGAAGAAGAGGGGACACAGGTTGATGTGAAGAGACATGAAGAAGAGGGGACACATGTTGATGTAGAAGAGACATGAAGAAGAGGGGACACATGTTGATGTAGAAAGAGACATGAAGAAGAGGGGACAACATGTTGATGTAGAAAGAGACGTGAAGAAAAGAAGAGGGGACACATGTTGATGTAGAAGAGACGTGAAGAAGATGGGACACATGTTGATGAAGAAGAGACATGAAGAAGAGGGGACCATGTTGATGTAGAAGAGACGTGAAGAAGAGGGGACACATGTTGATGTAGAAGAGACGTGAAGAAGAGGGGGACCCATGTTGATGTAAGAAGAGACGGAAAAAAGACGGAGGACACAATGTTGATGTAGTAGAGAGACGTGAAGAAGAGGGGAACATGTTGATGTAGAAGAGACATGAAGAAGAGGGGACACATGTTGATGTAGAAGAGACGTGAAGAAGAGGGGACACATGTTGATGTAGAAGAGACGTGAAGAAGAGTGGACACTGTTGATGAGAAGAGACATGGAGAAGAGGGGACACATGTTGATGTAGAAGAGACATGAAGAAGAGGGGACACATGTTGATGTAGAAGAGACATGAAGAAGAGGGGACACATGTTGATTGTAGAAGAGACATGAAGAAGAGGGGACACATGTTTGATGTAGAAGAGACATGAAGAAGAGGGGACACATGTTGATGTAGAAGAGACATGAAGAAGAGGGGATACATGTTGATGAAGAAAGAGACATGGAGAAGAGGGGACACATGTTGATGTAGAAGAGACATGAAAGAAGAGGGGACACATGTTGATGAAGAAGAGACGTGAAAGAAGAGGGACACATGTTGATGTAGAAGAGACGTGAAGAAGAGGGGACACATGTTGATGTAGAAGAGACGTGTGAAGAAGAGGGGACACATGTTGATGTAGAAGAGACGTGAAGAAGAGGGGACACAGTTGATGTAGAAGAGACATGGAGAAGAGGGGACACATGTTGATGAGAGGGGACACATGTTGATGTAGGAGACATGAAGAAGAGGGGACAACATGTTGATGTAGAAGAGACATGAAGAAGAGGGGACACATGTTGATGTAGAAGAGACATGAAGAAGAGGGGACACATGTTGATGTAGAAGAGACATGAAGAAGAGGGGACACATGTTGATGTAGAAGAGAACATGGAGAAGAGGGGACACATGTTGATGTAGAAGAGACATGAAGAAGAGGGGACACATGTTGATGTAGAAGAGACATGAAGAAGAGGGGACACATGTTGATGTAGAAGAGACATGAAGAAGAGGGGACACATGTTGATGTAGAAGAGACGTGAAGAAGAGGGGACACATGTTGAAGTAGAAGAGAAATGAAGAAGAGGGGACACATGTTGATGTAGAAGAGACGTGAAGAAGAGGGGACACATGTTGATGTAGAAGAGACGTGAAGAAGAGGGGACACATGTTGATGTAGAAGAGACGTGAAGAAGAGGGGACACATGTTGATGTAGAAGAAGACAGTGAAGAAGAGGGGACACATGTTGATGTAGAAGAGAACATGAAGAAGAGGGGACACATGTTTTTAAGTAGAAGAAGACATGAAGAAGAGGGACACATGTTTGATGTAGAAGAGACATGAAGAAGAGGAGGACACAGGTTGATGTAGAAGAGACGATGAAGAAAGAGGGGACACATGTGGATGTAGAAGAGACATGAAGAAGAGGGGACACATGTTGATGTAGAAGAGACATGAAGAAGAGGGGACACATGTTGATGTAGAAGAGACATGAAGAAGAGGGGACACATGTGTGATGTGAGGACAGAAGTAAGAGGGGACCACATGGTTGATGTAGAAGAGACATGAAGAAGAGGGACACATGTTGATGTAGAAGGACATGAAGAGAAGAGGGGACACATGTGATGTAGAAGAGACACGTAAGAAGAGGGGACACATGGTGATGTAGAAGAGACACTGGAGAAGAGGGGACACATGTTGATGTAGAGGAGACATGAAGAAGAGGGGACACATGTTGATTGTAGAAGAGACAGGAAGAAGAGGGGACACATGTTGATGTAGAAGAGACCTGAAGAAGAGGAGACACATGTTGATGTAGAAGAGACATGAAGAAGAGGGGACACATGTTGATGTAGAAGAGACACGGAGAAGAGGGGACACATGTTGATGTAGAAGAGACATGAAGAAGAGGGGACACATGTTGATGTAGAAGAGACATGAAGAAGAGGGACACATGTTGATGTAGAAGAGACATGAGAAGAGGGAGACACATGTTGATGTAGAAGAGACATGAAGAAGAGGGGACACATGTTTGATGTAGAAGAGACATGAAGAAGGGGGGACACATGTTGATGTAGAAGAGACATGAAGAAGAGGGGACACATGTTGATGTAGAAGAGACATGAAGAAGAGGGGACACATGTTGATGTAGAAGAGACATGAGGAGAGGGGACACATTGAGTAGAGAGACATGAAGAAGAGGGACACATGTTGATGTAGAAGAGACATGGAGAAGAGGGGACACATGTTGATGTAGAAGAGACATGAAGAAGAGGGGACACATGTTGATGTAGAAGAGACATGAAGAAGAGGGGACACATGTTGATGTAGAAGAGACATGAAGAAGAGGGGACACATGTTGATGTAGAGGAGACATGAAGAAGAGTGGACACATGTTGATGTAGAAGAGACGTGAAGAAGAGGGGACACATGTTGATGTAGAAGAGACATGAAAAAGAGGGGACACATGTTGATGTAGAAGAGACATGGAGAAGAGGGGACACATGTTGATGTAGAAGAGACATGAAGAAGAGGGGACACATGTTGATGTAGAAGAGACATGAAGAAGAGGGGGACACATGTTGATGTAGAAGAGACATGAAGAAGAGGGGACACATGTTTGATGAAGAGAGGGGACACATGTTGATGTAGAAGAGACATGAAGAAGAGGGGACACATGTTGATGTAGAAGAGACATGAAGAAGAGGGGACACATGTTGATGTAGAAGAGACATGAAGAAGAGTGGACACATGTTGATGTAGAAGAGACGTGAAGAAGAGGGGACACATGTTGATGTAGAAGAGACATGAAGAAGAGGGGACACATGTTGATGTAGAAGAGACATGAAGAAGAGGGGACACATGTTGATGTAGAAGAGACGTGAAGAAGAGGGGACCACATGTTGATGTAGAAGAGACGTGAAGAAGAGGGGACACATGTTGATGTAGAAGAGACGTGAAGAAGAGGGGACACATGTTGATGTAGAAGAGACATGAAGAAGAGGGGACACATGTTGATGTAGAAGAGACATGAAGAAGAGGGGACAGTGTTTGATGTAGAAGAGACATGAAGAAGAGGGGACACATGTTGATGTAGAAGAGACGTGAAGAAGAAGAGGGGACACATGTTGAAGTAGAAGAGAAATGAAGAAGAGGGGACACATGTTGATGTAGAAGAGACATGAAGAAGAGGGGACACATGTTGATGTAGAAGAGACATGAAGAAGAGGGGACACATGTTGATGTAGAAGAGACGTGTGTTGATGTAGAAGAGACGTGAAGAAGAAGAGGGGAACATGTTGATTGTAGAAGAGACATGAAGAAGAGGGGAACATGTTGATGTAGAAGAGACGTGAAGAAGAGGGGACACATGTTGAGTAAGAAGAGACATGAAGAAGAGGGGACACATGTTGATGTAGAAGAGACATGAAGAAGAGGGGACCACATGTTGATGTAGAAGAGACATGAAGAAGAGGGGACACATGTTGATGTAGAAGAGACATGAAGAAGAGGGGACACATGTTGATGTAGAAGAGACTGTGAAGAAGAGGGGACACATGTTGATGTAGAAGAGACATGAAGAAGAGGGGACACATGTTGATGTAGAAGAGACATGAAGAAGAGGGGACACATGTTGATGTAGAAGAAGAGACATGAAGAAGAGGGGACACATGTTGATGTAGAAGAGACATGAAGAAGAGGGGACACATGTTGATGTAGAAGAGACATGAAGAAGAGGGGACACATGGTTGATGTAGAAGAGACATGAAGAAGAGGGGACACATGTTGATGTAGAAGAGACATGAAGAAGAGGGGACACATGTTGATGTAGAAGAGACATGAAGAAGAGGGGACACATGTTGATGTAGAAGAGACATGAAGAAGAGGGGACACGTGTTGATGTAGAAGAGACATGAAGAAGAGGGGACACATGTTGATGTAGAAGAGACACTGAAGAAGAGGGGACACATGTTGATGTAGAAGAGACATGAAGAAGAGGGGACACATGTTGATGTAGAAGAGACATGAAGAAGAGGGGACACATGTTGATGTAGAAGAGACATGAAGAAGAGGGGACACATGTTGATGTAGAAGAGACATGAAGAAGAGGGGACACATGTTGATGTAGAAGAGACGTGAAGAAGAGGGGACAACATGTTGATGTAGAAGAGACATGAAGAAGAGGGGACACATGTTGATGTAGAAGAGACATTGAGACATGTTGATGTAGAAGAGGGGACACATGTTGATGTAGAAGAGACATGAAGAAGAGGGGACACATGTTGATGTAGAAGAGACATGAAGAAGAGGGGACACATGTTGATTGTAGAAGAGACATGAAGAAGAGGGGACACATGTTGATGAAGAAGAGACATGAAGAAGAGGGGACACATGTTGATGTAGAAGAGACATGAAGAAGAGGGGACACATGTTGATGTAGAAGAGACGTGAAGAAGAGGGGACACATGTTGATGAAGAAGAGACATGAAGAAGAGGGGACACATGTTGATGTAGAAGAGACATGAGGAATAGGGGGACACATGTTGATGTAGAAGGAGACATGAAGAAGAGGGGACACATGTTGATGTAGAAGAGACATGAAGAAGAGGGGACACATGTTGATGTAGAAGAGACATGAAGAAGAGGGGACACATGTTGATGTAGAAGAGACATGAAGAAGAGGGGACACATGTTGATGTAGAAGAGACATGAAGAAGAGGGGACACATGTTGATGAAGAAGAGACATGAAGAAGAGGGGACACATGTTGATGAAGAAGAGGGGACACATGTTGATGAAGAAGAGACGTGAAGAAGAGGGGACACATGTTGATGTAGAAGAGACGTGAAGAAGAGGGGACACATGTTGATGTAGAAGAGACGTGAAGAAGAGGGGACACATGTTGATGTAGAAGAGACATGAAGAAGAGGGGACACATGTTGATGAAGAAGAGACGTGAAGAAGAGGGTTTTGCCTGATAGGTGACCTTTAACAAAGTGACTTTGGACAAACCACAGAGTTTTGATATGAAACTCAACACTGTGACGTATTGTGAAATGGAGCTTTAAGTGCAGGAATGTGCACAGATCAAATCTACTGTAAACTGAATCTACTGTGAGGAAGGCTGGATGAAAACCCTGTTCATTTATGGCTCAACTGAAATACTAATCCTGATCATTTTGAAATGATACATGTTGTTGTTTTCCATTTCTTTAGTGAAAATGTTTAGTAAATAAGACGTATTGATTAGAAAGCTGACACATTTCCCAATCTTGGCCCTGTCTTCAACACAAGGATCAGATCAAACACAAGAGCGCGGTCTGTTCTCCAGCAACACTTTAATGAAAAAGCTAATTCACGCATCAACCAGTGCTTCAGTTATCTCTGGTGTGCGCTGACTGTGACCTATGACTGGGCACCAGAGGCTGTGTGTTGTCCGGCTAATAGACACTCTGTTTCCCTCAGCGTGTGTTAGCCAGCGAGGTAATCCCAGAGGATATCATCCCCGCGGTCACCGTATCGCCGTAATCCAGGCGCTGTTGGTTTAATCACACCTGATCACTACCCTTTAAATAAGCCATCGCACAAGAGAGATGCCACATAGCAATATTACAGAATGGCTGCCGAACCCTTAGTTTACTGACTTTAAAGCAATGTGCTATAAAAGGGCGTAGCTCATCTCGCTTGTAGGATTTGGATAATTCTGCTTTTTGACATGCTCATCATGGATCAGTCAGAGTTTAGCACTGGATACAAATGGAATGGTAACTTAATGTTCTATCAATAATCTCCATCATCGGCAGTGAAAGGTATTTGTTGTTGTGTGGTTGGGCTGCTTGCTCTGTGTCTGCATCATAGATAGAAGCTGATATAAGACGTCTTGCCTTGATCGTCCATTCAAATCCTATTCTCAGTGTTTCAAAGTGTTTCCTGGATGTGACTTGTGATCACAACTATGGACTAGGGATGGGAATTTGAAAGCAAATGTATATTCGAATATTCGACCCCCAAAAAAACGGTTAACCGAAATGTCGAATTTGTCAAATGTATTGAACTGGTGATCACAGTTTGAACAGTTGACCGCTATAGGCCTACAGCTTTCATGCTTAAAACATAACTTGGTTTTTAAATGAAAGAGGGATCATACACGAACAACATAACGGGTTGTAACGTAACCCGTGACAACAGAGATCAACAACCTGTAACAGGGCCTGTGCACAGAATGCAGCTATTCAATACTCATTCTTGTTTAAGAATATGAGCATGTCTACTCGGGGGAGAGGCGGGTGCGATTCACAATCAGGCCAGCTGTAGAGGAGACCCTCTCAGCTGGATTTTTGGGCATAAGATGAGGTTTGAGTCTGCGTGGTCTGCGTGTCGGGAGGGGCAGCAGCCGTATCATTAGCTAGAACTAGCTAGATCTGATGGATTTGGACATAAACGCGAGTGAAGTATAACCGGACGCGAGAGAGAGAGATCAGCAGCTCTGCCCGCCGTGAGGGACCGGTGAGCGGAGCAAAACACACCTTTAGACCAAACACACTTAGCTATGGCACTGTCGTATACATTGAATTATTCCATTTGATCATATGTAAACAACTTAGGCACCCCTCCCAAAAAAACTAAAATTACAATAAAAATATTCATAACTCATATTCTCATATTCTCACACCTGAATAGTTTTGAATATCCGATGAATCGATCCCATCCCTACTATGAATGTGCTTGTAATATCCTGCATGAACTGCTACTGAAGCTGTAATATCCTGCAGTAATATCCTGCCACTTAATGCATGACATAACGTTCCCCCACCACTGTCTGCTGGAGCTCAGCTGGGGGCACACGTCTTGGGAACTTTATTATTTAGTTTGAAAAAGCTTAGGAAATTAACTTGACACTAAGTTTACTTTTATACAAACTCTTTAATCAAACAAAGAGCCCAAAGTGCTTCAATTAGAAAAAAACAACATAACATAAATAACAAATCAATGTTGTTTTGTTGGACAAAAAATTACAAAAAAAAACATTAATAAGAAAAGAATAAATGAAACACAAACACTTTTAAAAAGCAATGATAGGACTTTAACATTAAAAGATAGATTTGTCAGAATACAGAGAGAGCTATTCTAATATCCAGAGGCAGTCAATTCCACAGTTTAGGGTCATCAAAAAGATTAGATGAACTTTTAAGAAGACCAAAGAGTTCCCAGTACAGCCTCTTTTACTCTAGAGCAGGGGTGTCAAACTCGCGGCCCGGGGGCCAAATCCGGCCTGTGACTTCATTTCATGTGGCCCCACAAGAGCTTGCAAAGAATATAATACGTTTATGATACGGTTACAGGCCGATTTACAGAAGCACAATGCCCATAAACTACATGTCCCACAATGCATCTCACATTTGACTTTTTTCTCAGAATCTGACTTTTTTTTTCAGAATTTGGCTTTTCTTTTCAAACCATTTTGTGACATACGCACTGAAGAGACTTGCCATTATTTGCCCTAGACTTCTGCTTTCAGACGTAGTTAATTATGAAGTTATTACCCTATCCGATAATAATCCAATGCAGAGGCAATGATGTAATATAATACATTATTTTGTATACATTAAATATGTATATATGTATTTTTATATAGTCTTAAAGTTACAACCGGCCCTTTGAGTGCAACCATAATGCTGATGTGGCCCGCGATGAAATTGAGGTTGACCCCCCCTGCTCTAGGCTGTTGAATGAGAATGAAGTAATGACGCTTACATTTGAAACTCAATAGGTAAATATAAAAGTGTTCTTCCTGAAAGCTTTAATAATGTCCGACCCCCCCCCTGCCAGTCAGTCTAAACCACAAACAACTTCAAGATTCCCGTTTACACGTCGGCAGCTTGTGTTGTTCTCAGCAATCTGATGTCTGATTTTTTTAAATAACTTTAGAAACTCTTTAGAGCTCAGTTTGCTCAAGGTGTGCTGGAGCCGCGCCTCGTGTTGTAATAGAGAGTGTGTGTGCACATGTGACTTCAGCAGAAAACTATTTGTGTGACTCGGCTGCAACATGCCTCAGGTTTGTTTTATTGGCTGTCATCAGACAGAGACGGACAGATAACAAGAGTTATAGTGGTAAAAGAACACCATGTCCCCTCTTTGTGTCTGACAGTATGTGCCACTCTGAAGCTCCTTTCCACAGGTTTAAAGTGCAAGAACCGCTCATCCAAATAACTTCACACTCGTCACTGCACTTCCTTGTAGTGTTGCACGGTGTACCGATTCTTTCACACACACATACGGGTATTGGGCCGAGGGCGACACCGTACTTCCGGTATCCGCCGGTTTACGCGAGGTGCAAGCAGGCCAAGGGTTTAGCCGTACACCGTCGAGGTGTTGCTAAGCTTCCTGTACTGAATATCATAGTCTATTGCCTTAATCAATATCTAGTCAACTCTAAAATACCACATATATGCAATGGCATGATAATATTATTGTGACAAGTGGGGTATTCACCTGGTGTTTCCAGAAGATAGACGTAGATGCAGCCAAAATCGATGCAGTCTGTAAGGGCAATCCGACAACCCACACAGCTCTAGTTTACGCTGGTAACGACCTGGAGCACACCCCTCAAGTCCAGAGATGTAATCCGAAGACATGCAGCGATTTCTTCGGTCCTTAATTCAGAAAAAAAACCTAGTGCGCTCTGCCTGGCTACGTTAGCTAGCTGTTTATATTTGCACTTCCAGGATATTTGCACCTCCATGAAAATGGCGTATTTATATATATATATATATATGGCGCGTGTTGCATTGTGGGTAGCTCGTGACGTCACTGTGTGTGAAATAATACTTGAAAGGTACCGCGATACCCTGCCGTTAAAAACGGTACGATTCCTCCGTTTCATTAGTATCGGTACTTTAAGAATGACGGGGGGAAAGTACTCCGGTGAGAAAGCGCTGTTTTAATAAGAGCCGTGTGTGTTCAGCGCTCTGCTTCCACTCCCTGCACTGCAGCCGTGCCTGCAGCCCCTCCCCTCTCAAGCACGCTCTAAGTCCCTCCCCTCTCTCGTGCACGCAGCCACGCGCTAGCTGCCAGAGCATGTGAGAAAGCGAGAAGCATGGCTGCAAGTGGGAGTGCAAGTGGGAGTGCAACTGGCGCTGCGCCTCGGCTTGTTGACAAAAAAGACGCCAGAAGCTAAATGTGGAAGTATTTGAGCGACATCTCTGACAGTGAGGGCAAGCCTACGGACACCACGAGGCCTGTCTGTGAGACATGTTTTAGATCCCTGCAAACCAAGGGAGCCAACACATCAAACTTGGTTAAGCACCCCGCCGACCGGCATCCAGACAGGTTAGCGAATGTGATAGATAACATAATTACATCATGCTCAGCCCAAGCCCTCAAATCTAAGTCAAACAAGTGTAATTTATTTTGTGACAAATGAACGTTTTCGTAGTTTGCCGAGGCAATTAATGGCAATGATAACTGTCTAATATGGCTATCTTTGTAGCTAACTTACCAATGTGGTTATGGTTCTGGTGTGAAATATAAAGCACAATAATTACATTTAAGACTGTTTCCCTTTTTTTTAAGAAAAGTATCGAAAAAGAATCGGAATCGCAATTCTTGACTTGGTTTTGGTTTCGTGACAACACTACTTCCTTGTGTTGTCAGTTATTCTCCCGCCAAGTGTGAAGACAATCGGATGAACGGTTGTCAAGGAAAGCGAAGGACAGAGACATTCATACAAAGACTAATCAATTTTTGTTTGATTCATTTGTTCATATTCGGTGGAAAAAGGCTTTCAAAAACATATCAGATTTTATAAATATATTTCAAAGACTAATTGAGAGAAACTCTAAGATTGTTATTTACTTTTGTAAAGATTTTTGTTAATATTATGTAGTACTACTGAAAAGAGGGTGGGGGGCAATATGCAGCAAAGAGTTCAGGTATTATTTGTTAGCCCCTTTCTGAGGGGAAATCAATGCTTCAACATTATTTAAGCACCATTTTTCTAACTTTTACCCAAAATCGTCTTTTTTTTGTTCAAAACAAATTCCTGCCGTTTGCTGCTAGAACTTACAAACGAACAACTGTCTTTTGTGTAGAAGGATTTCTTGGTAAAGTGTGTATTACTATAATAAATGTATATCAAATGTCCTGAAGGGCTTTAACACTATATGATACACCTCCGTTACCCCCAAGAAACATATTTCAAGGCTTGGTATTGATTTAATCATGATTGTGGAACATCAAATGGAAATGGATGTATGTGATATATGTGTCAGACACTTACTTTAGTCCTTGTTCTCCCTCCAGCTCTGCTCAGGAAGCCATGCTAATAAAAGTGTTCCGCTCGCGGTGAGCTGCCTGGCGGACAGTCGGAGGCGTCATGGCGGAGCTGCCTATTGCCCCGGGCGAGGTCTACATCGAGGTGGAGTACGACTATGAATACAAGTCCAAGGACCGCCTCATCACCATCCACCAGGGGGATTGCTTCATGCTGGTCAAGAAAAGCAACGAGGACTGGTGGCAGGTGAGGAAGGAGGAAGGGACTAAACCTTTCTACGTACCCGCTCAGTATGTCCGTGAAGTGCGTAAAGCTCTCATGCCCCCTCCCAAAACCCTTCCTCTTCCTGTTGCTGCCCCCGGAAACCCAACTCCACAAAGTGGGGGTGTACTGTGGGTGAAGCCAATCAGTCTGGAGCTGGGACCCGCGGACAGCCTCCACCGACACGAGTCCAACTACCGGCGCTCCCCCTCTGCACACACCGCCTCTTCTGGGAACTTCAGCCCCCCCACCCAGCGCAGGAACAGTAGCAACCATCAAGGCCCCCCCACCACCCCCACCAACCACGACCGAGCTCTGGCGGACATCCTTCAGCACGGCGGAGCCCACCTCCCCGCTCAGAGAGAAAAGTCTAGCACTCTGCCCCGAACCAGAGCCCAATCCCCGGACATGGAGCGATCCCCGCTGGACGTGGACCGCAGGACGGACTCTGCGGGGGAGGAGAGGCGCACCAACGACTCGGAGTCAGGAGACGAGCTCAGCAGCAGCTCCACCGAGCTCCTCCAGGTAGAGTCACATTTAAAGACATTGTTTGTGCTGTTTTTATACATGCAAAGCTTGGGTTGACACTCATTTTGGCTCCAGGACCAGGACCCGGTTCAAAATCTGGGGACCGATCCAGATCCTGTAAGCTAAGGTTTCTCAGCCAATCGCTTTTTATAGTTACTCAACAAAACCCCCCCCCCACAGGCTTCATGAGTCAAAAGTCTGGGACGCATATAACGCAATAGAGCTGTTTGCAGCCATTTCTGACCATTGTCAATGTTTGCAGACGGCTGTTTTGTAATTGTACAGTACTCTAAATTAGGGTTGTGTTTCGTTTGAATTTCAACTAATCAGAAATAAGATTAGAATTTTTACACTTCATTCATTTTTGGGTACCCGGCTCCTGGCATTGTGGATTGGCTTCTTACTGAAAACCGAGTTTCGGTTACCAACCCTCTGTCAAACCCCTCAATATACAAACAATTATGGCAATCAATAAAGTGGCATCCACGATTCAGCAGCGAAGATCATTTGCAGCTTGGCCAATGAAAATAAACCTGAACTAAAAGGCATTGTTAAGCGTTCTATTAAAGCTACAGCCGTTGTCTGTATTGGCGCCATTTGAATATTGCAGTGAAGTGTCTTTCTGCAGCTGGTTTGACTTATTTCTCTCATGTTAAGGTGATCTGACCTCCTGACCTAAATGACAACGTGTTGTAGAACAGTTTGATGTTGATCTGTCACTGCTGGCCTAAAGCTACCGAGGTGCAGACAGAGGCAGCTCAGCTCCGTCCGAAAGCCTCAGCGAGAGGAGGCAGCTGATTCATGTGAGCCCGGTCAGCGGGGCGTCTGTTCCTGAAATCATTAGCTCGGTCTGCTGCTGAGCGAAAGCCGGAGAGAACATAGAAACCAGGTGTGGTGCTGCCGCCGGGTGCAGACCTGTTTGATTAGTTACAATCAAGTCACACATGTATAGTGCTTTTACTAGAATACGTAATAAATACGCCCCCCCAACGGAGCCCCGCGCCCCCCCTGAAATTCAAGGTGTTTCTGTTGTTGTTAAAATATATATATATATATATATATAGCGCCAAATCGCAACTGAAGTAATCTATCTACGGTAGGGCTGAACGATATATCGTGTCATGGCGATAACCGCGATATTCACATCGCAGGGACGTGCGATTTTATTCATAAAAAAAAAAAAAAAATTCAATTATTTTTAGGACGTGTGATATTAAGTAGGTACATGAACTCAAACACGTCATGTTACAATTATTTTGCTGCTTGCTACAAAAGGAAAACTTGCGCGGCTCTCATGTCAGGGGTACTTGAGTGAGTGACATGCCGGCTCTGCATGCACAGCAACCCACCAATCACAATCATTCTTGATCAGATCACAGCAGGCCCGCCCCGCTAGTTTGCAGACCATCAAAACACCGTAAACAATGAGCGAGGCACAGGAGGGCAATACCGGGGAGAATGAAGATTTACTTCTGAAAAGAAAAGCAACATCTGCCATCTGGAACTATTTGGATCCAAAAAGGTTCTTCTCTTCTTCATTCACAGATGAACCTTTGAGGGTAAGCAACATGCTTTATCATGACATGTTAGATCATGACTTAAGGTATGATGAGTCAACCAGTTAAGATCCAGACGTCCGTGACTAAAATCCTTCATCCGGTTAAATATAGTTAAAAAAAACGCAATATATATCGCAGGGGAAAAAAATATCGCAATGTCAGTTTTTTTCAATATTGTGCACCCCTAATCTACGGTCACTTTTTGCATTGAACATGTGCTCTTTTATTAAATAAACTAAACGCTTATGTTATTTATGTGCATGTTTCAGTCCACTGCATTGCTTTGCACGTTCACATTCTGTCCTCCGCTCTGTTTCTGAAGGGCGGGGCTCCGCTCCGACACTCACAGTCTCAGACAAGAGCGGAGGAAAGGAGGAGAACAACAAAGTGAAAAAAGTCAAACAAATCTGCATTATAGCCCCGAGCCCTGCTGTTGGTCATGTAAGTCCTGGGCGTCATTTCCACATGTCCCCCCCACTGTTCAAAATCCCGTTTGTTTCCCCCCCCACTTTCAAATTTGTTTATTATTATTTGTTAACCTCAAGCCGTCATCGTCACGGAGGAGCAGGACACAGGGTGCCTGGGTGGGTGCGCGCAAACACGAACGTATCGTGCACTTTCTAAAAATAGCTCACTGATGATGAGCAGGTACCGCGGTTGAAAACAACAGCAGCAGATTAGTGTAATGACTTGGGTGAAAAAAAAAGACAGGAGATGTGAGTTGGTTTATTCACCCCCCCCCCCCCCCCATCGGCAGCACCCCCCCAGAGCAGTAAACACTGAGTACCATAGCAGAACCCAGCACTCTTCACACACTACTTTTGCTTCGTGTCAGTATTTGGGTTAGGTAGGTTTGTAGCAGCTTTTGCACAATAATATTTCCATCGTTTTTGGGGAGTCTAAACTTTGCCTGCTGTAGTCCACTCTAAAGAGGCAGTGTGCATTTTTCACATTCATTTCTATTATAATTTTCCTATTTCTATAACTACAATATAGCCACATAATATGAGTAGTTACATTTAAATGCAGAGCTTTTCCCTTGAAAATGTGAACCTTAAACTGTTTTGTGCCAAATGCATATTTTTGTAAAGTTATAGCAGACCATAGGGAAGATTGGTTGACCTCTAAAATGGACTTTTGGTAAAAGCATTAAGAATAATTTTTTTATTGATTCACTCATTTAGTTTTACATTTTATTTTCACATTACTTTTGATTTAAGTTAGTGAACTTATTGCAACAAGTTGTATTCACATCGACATTGTCATCTTTACTTTTCAAAGTCCTGATTTAAAAGCGATGCACAACACAGTGACGTAACACTGACTCAGTATGTTGTTAAAGGTTATCTAAAAGTGAGTGTATTCAATTTCAAAGTGCGCACATTTCCTAAAAGCAGCTCGGCCCACAATGCAGTTCCTTCCTCCCTCGGCCCTCTGTGTGCCATTCAGACGGCCGGGGGAAAGGTCAGAGCAGTCGAGCTTGTTTTGGTAATCAAGACAATCAGTCTAGTTTAGTCTGGGAGTAAACTCTGTGATCTACTTTCATCCTGGGAGCCATTTGATCTGCAAACATTACAACACGTCATGTGGCTTCTCTGTTTTTGTTACTCTTTCAGATACCTACTGTTAATAATGGGTACAGACTTTTATTTATTTATGAAAGGTTGTCAAAATGATCAGGAGTGTTTTATATCGTCGTCATGTTTTAATTTGTTATGGAAAGAAATGATGTCATGTGTTATCCACCACCTCCACTTCATCCATTCTTCACCGGATGTGTAAATGACGTTGTTAGCACCCCGCTATTCCTTAAGTAATTGATGTTGTTTGATCCGGTGGACACAGAAATACCCACAATGCTCGTGAGCGTAGAAGCTGATGATGTGAAACCAGTTTCAGCGGGTGGCTTGTTTGTTTTTCCCCTGTCCTGTCAGCATGCTGCTGGGGACAACAGCCCCCCCTCTGCTCTCATATTCTCTCCTCTCAGGTCTTTCCTTTCCTGTCGTGTAATCATTTAAGATGATACGATAATACTTTATTGTCAGAAGAACATCAATAAGGAGAAACATGAAACAGACTTTCATCAATAAAATCACTAAGGACAAAATGTGTAAGACTCTTAAATGTTTATTTGACCTGTGATTGAACCTGCATTTATTAGGATTGACTGGTTCACAGAGAGTGCTTCCGTCTAACTTTTTTTAAAACGTCGGACCTTGTAACTCTGATTTGATGGCAACAATGACTGGATATAAAATCACAAAGCTGAGAGTTTTCCATCTGCCAGTTCTTGTTTCTTATTTCCTTCTGATAAGCTGTTAGGCAGTGCTGACTGAGTGAGTGTGTCTGTAGAGCTGCACACTTCATTGCTGGCTCTTATCTGCCCCACTGGCTGCCATGACACTTGGGACCACTTTGTCCCTACTTTTGTGACGAGTCATCGTTCAATAGCCGCTGCGCTGTCACCCTCGCCTTGTTTGTTAGCACGATAAACCGCTGAGTGTCTTTTTAATGAAGTTTGTCCTTTTTTGTGGCCAATGTTACAAAATGGGCATTCATCCAATAGCTCAAACACCGCTTACTTAATTTTGGTTAAATCTGAGGAACTCATTTCAAATAGTATGGAATTTTTCTAGAATTTAAAAAAGTAGGACAAATCAGTTATTTTAAATGGAGTTGCAATCAGCTGTGCATTTCCTGGCAAAGGTGACATTAACTCATGTGACTGTTCAACTTTGGGGAACTTGAATTTGCACTGTTGACCATTAGCAAGCAAACGCTTTTTAGAAAGCAAAACCTTTTAAAGTCACTTAGCAAGCTTGCTACTTCAGACGCCTTTGTGTCCGTTCTTACACGATTAATTTAACTGCTTAATGCTAATTTCCTGAGGTAAAAATGTCAGCGGCAGTAAAGCACAGAGCCGTGTGTAGGACTTTACTGCTAATGGCCTTTGTTGTGAGGAAGTTACAGGAAGTGTAGTTTTTGCTAGTTCTTCAGCTTAGATCAGGTCAGGTTTTTAACAGAAGCTAGAAATTGGTTTAATTGCATTTAGGCATTTCTGGCAGATCAGTAGTTTGGTAAAGCCTGCGTCACACTGTCCCGAAATTGACACCAGATAGACACACGATAAAGGAAATGTTCAAATTCGGCTCTGATCGTAATAACATCGGGCCATTCGTGAGGGCATCTTAAGCCATCGTATGACCGCCGGTGGAGTTTCTCAGGCTCCAGCAGCAACTTCGTGAGCGGTGGCAAAATCTTTGGCATGCCGAAAAATTGCCGAAAGACCTTGCGAAGGTTCATTTTCGTGTTGAATTTGTGTGTCCATTTTGCCCTTCGTAAGGCCATCGCGAGGGCATCTTGTCAAATCGTGTCGTCTTCACTTCGTGTGATCATCGGTGCCATCGGGCGTTTTTCGCCTCACGAAGACAATACGAAGGAAACAAGAAGCTGCCCGATTGTCTTAGGAAGGCAACACGACTTCGTGAAGCCATCGTGTAGCCATCGTATTATAGTTCTGTGAAACTGAAAAGGATATTACATTGTTTTTGTTACTTTCGTTGCAGTTGTATGTCTTAAATGTAATTTAGGTTAACTTCCTGTTTTATTTAGATGCTTTTATTTTGAAGGCGAGTTTACGCTGTTGACAGGAAGTTGTTGTTGCTATGGAAACACCATGACGGAGTGTGTGGTTCGGGTGCCATCGTGTGGCCCTCTGTAGGCGTCGTACTTGCTTCGGCTGTTGCTTGGCTGTTGACCAAGTTCGGGGCCATCTTCGTGCGTCCATCTGGACAGTGTGACGCCAGCCTAAAAGAACGTTTTCTTTCACTCGCAAACAATACTTTTCCTTTATTAGTATCCCTGACACCTACCCCATTCTGTAATGCTCTCTGCATCCAAAGCAGAACATAGTTTAGAGGAGATGTGCTGCAGTGTATCTATAAAGTGAGTAATGATGACGGCATGATTGGAAACACTGCAGACCCGTCACAACATTAGTTTGTATTTTCTTCTGAGCCCAACAGCCATGGGTTCTGATTTTGAAAAAGTTAGGTTACCAGCAGAAATATCTATCGATACGTCATCATGCATGCGATACGTCTCAAAGCCCCGAGCCACGGTGGATTGGACAGCGTATTCACTGAAGCAGACGTTTCCCTACAGCCAGTCAATATAAAGGCTGTCAAGGTGTCAGTGTGTTTTAATTTGCTGCTTCACCGCACCGCCCCATCCATTCAGCTTTCCTCTTCCTGCGGGATCATAACAGTCCGACAGAAGAACTGAGAATGCTGAATACACAGAGTGCTCGGTGTATTAGAACCTCACTTAATGAATTTGGCAAAAATATCACTGTTTCTGATCAGATGTCTCTTAGTGTTGTAGCCGTTGTAGTTGAGAAAGATACATTTAATGTGGATGTATAAAGGAGCCTATAGCTCTCGGTAGCTTTACTAATATAATGTTTTAAGAAAGACAGCTGATATCGGATGTATAGATTTGGATAGACTAATGAAAAGCCACTTGAACAGCAGTCAGTAAGTCATGTATTCGTATGAATGAACAGGATCTACACTGAACAAAAATATAAACGCAACACTTTTGTTTTTGCTCCCATTTTTCATGAGATGAACTCAAAGATCTAAAACATTTTCTATATAAACAAAATAACCATTTCTCTCAAATATTGTTCACAAATCTGAAAAAATCTGTGATAGTGAGCACTTCTCCTTTGCCGAGATAATCCATCCCACCTCACAGGTGTGGCATATCAAGATGCTGATTAGACAGCATGATTATTGCACAGGTGTGCCTTAGGCTGGCCACAATAAAAGGCCACTCTGAAATGTGCAGTTTTGCTTTATTTGGGGGGTCTGGGGGGGTCCGAAAACCAGTCAGTATCTGGTGTGAGGGGTAGGATTAGGGTTAGGGTTAGGGTAATGTTGTGAATTGAGTGATCTGTGTTCGTCATCCATAACATACGCCTGCCCATACCATAACCCCACCACCACCATGGGCCACTCAATTCACAACATTACCCTAACCCTACCCCGAAATCCCTTTCTTTTCAATCTGAAAAGGCAATCGCATCAAGTTTAAATCAAAGAGTATATTATTCTTGTGTCTTTTTCGTGTCTCACATCGACTGATTACACAATTGAACCCGAATTTCACACTTTTTTGACAGATCTTGACTGTAAGCATGATGTTTTGCTGCATTGACAGTCTGTATTAGTGTTACATTACATTTAGCAGACGCTTTTATCCAAAGCGACTTACAATTACCAATTACAGGGACATTCTCCCTGGAGTAACTAAGGACTAAGTGCCTTGCTCAAGGGCACAATAGTGGTGGTGTTCCTGGTGGGATTTGAACTCACAACCTTCCGATCTTCAGCCCACCTCACTCTCCATTAGACCACCACTATCCCACATGTTAGCCTAGTTTACCCATAACTCCCCTCTTCATTACAGCTATCAGCCTGACACTGTTATGCTGCAACACTCCCAGTTAACTTCTGTCTGTCTCTGGATGTTTCCAGAGTGTCTGCAAGTCTTGAGACACTCTTTCATTTAGAAACTCATATTAAAGGACTCTAAAGTCTGTAATCAAAAATTGAGTATCATCTCAAAGAAGTCCATAAATCAGTTTGGCACACTGTTTTTGCTTAGTGTCTCACTTTTAGAAGTACCAGCCACTTAAGAGTTATCTCTACACCCCCACCGCTGATTGAACCCGTCAATAACTCCCACCCAACCCCCCAGACTCCCATGGCTTCTTATGACGGCTGTAATGACTCTCACAGGACGATTGATGGGAGGAAGCACTTCCTAATTTCTCTGATTACTTAGTGTGTGGCAGGATGCTTAGTTGGCAAGTGGATGTCTTTACACAGTCACACCTTTTTTTATACATGGAGTGGCAGAACACACCCTTCCAGACATCAACTCACATCAAATGAGTAATTCATTAACCCAGTCATTCATTAATCCACTTCCTCACACACATTCATTTCCATCTGGTTTGCAAATACACTAGCTTTTATACACACACACACACACACACACACACACACACACACACACACACACACACACACACACACACACACACACACACACACACACACACACACACACACACACACACACACACACTGAGGGATCTGTTAATGGAAGCCAGACCATCTGCCCTACTGTTAATTCTCTTTCTCCTTCATATTAAAAAAGGCTTATTATATGAAATGTTGGCAGAACGCACTGCAGGGTCATTCAGATGCTAAATCCTCGTCTCTTCCAGAGGGTCCCTCATGTTTTCATGCCGAGGACCTCCAGATGGAAGCACAATAAACAATTGGCTCCATTTTGTAAAGAATTTAAATAAAGCGATCATTTATTGCATTTTTGAAAAGTCCACTTTCCATTGGTCCTGGATCAGGCAAGGTCTTGAGAGTTTGGGACATTTTGTATTTAGTTATGTTCATAAATGAAGTCTATACTCACTGTAATGCAAACCAACAATCTTCTCATATTTAAGATGATTTATTTTTTTCTTACAGAGCGGAACGATCCCCTAAAAGAGAAATAAAAGAAGTGAATGAGTTCGGCTTTAGGGCACTATGACGTTAACTGTTGACAGAAGGGGAGCAACATTGAAATCAAAGAGCAGTCCTCCCAGACTTTCTTTACGCCATTACTTTATGTGTTGTTTTAAACCTCCGAATGATGTGTATGTTTCTTCTCTTCCCTCTTATCTTACTCCGCCATGCTTCCTGACAGATTGTTTGTTACATCCATTGACCTTCTGTCACAAAGCCACTTCTCTCCCAGTTGAGCCCACCCGCTGACTGACAGCCACAACAATGACATGCTGTTCATTAGGGCTGCAGCTCACGGTCATTATTCACGTTTTAAATATATTCTGAACATAAAGTTCTTTCACTATCCTTTAAGACAAAGAGAGAATCGGAAGCTGGAACCTCTAAATATCTGGCATTTGATCAAAGTCAATGGGTGTTAAAGGTATTAGTTGTGGTTAGTTGCCTAAGTTAAGATCTGACAGGAACTTAAATACGTCAGTAAACAAGTCAGTAAACAAGTCGGTGAACAAGTCGGTGAACAAGTCAGTGAACAAGTCAGTGAACAAGTCGGTGAACAAGTCGGTAAACAAGTCGGTGAACAAGTCGGTAAACAAGTCAGTGAACAAGTCGGTGAACAAGTCGGTGAACAAGTCGGTAAACAAGTCGGTGAACAAGTCGGTGAACAAGTCGGTGAACAAGTCGGTGAACAAGTCAGCGAACAAGTCAGCGAACAAGTCAGCGAACAAGTCAGCGAACAAGTCAGCGAACAAGTCAGCGAACAAGTCAGCGAACAAGTCAGCGAACAAGTCAGCGAACAAGTCAGCGAACAAGTCAGCGAACAAGTCAGCGAACAAGTCAGCGAACAAGTCAGCGAACACCCACTGGGGAATTTCTGAAGCTTCTATGTGTCATAAAAACAGCCGTTGCTAAACAGTGACTAAATGAAAGCAGCGGACGTCATCACACCGAACATTAGCCGCCTTTAGCTTAGCGGTGGTGATGCGGCCGTCATGTAGTTTGCTTATTGACTAACCTTATAGAACATATCATCCCTGAACCACTCTATTGATTAACCAAGACAACGTCTATGCTGCAGTTTTCACACGGTTTGTTTTGTGGATTCTTTCTGGAAGCCATTTAATGACTTTAAATGTTCCGTAAATTCACCAAGAAACAACCTTTAGTTTGGGAATATGAGTCGCTGTGGAGTAGGGCAGGCTGTGGTAGTGTCAGCTTTGTGTGCTCGCTGCAAATGTTAGGAAGCAGCCCAGAGGGGTTTACAGTACTGTTCTCACACACACTGACACACTCTGCAGGCACTCTGGCAGCTGACCCTCTCTGCAGAGTGTGTGGCTCTTGTGTAACAGAGCAGGGGTAAGGCCTGGTTCGACAACCTCACTTTGCGACTCTTTCTTTCTCCCTCACTCCTTTCCTGTCTGTGGTCATTTTAAATGCACCTGCTTCTCCTCCAGCCCTGGTCACTGTTCCTACACTAGAGTGAGCTTTACAAAGTCCCCTATTATAAGTCATAGGGGACTCCAGCTAAATGAAATACCTGTCTGCAGCGCTCATTTAATCACATTAACAAAAACATTCAATCCAAAGTTGCCCTAAAGCAGTCCTGCTCATTGATTGGCAGGAGTGCCTGCAACGCTTAAACAACAAATGATTCCTGGGAGGATCGGCTGCCTTTTAACTGTGTGGATAAAAGCCTCCATTAAACTGACAGCTTATTGTATTTACTTACATACAAGCTCTTATACATTATGAATTGTAACTATTGTTAATAAGGACCTACCAACATACACCATCTAGGGATCAACAGATTTTGGAAACCAGATACCAACTCTGATATCTTCATTTAGAGCCCGGAGTACCTATCCAATACTAGCTCTCTCTTTTCAAAATCTGTAAAGCTCAATAATCCAAATACGTTGTGGTTGCGTTACCACTTGTGCTACTCCCTCATACTTCGCCTATTAATGCCTCCATCTTTGCTCATCCCCTTTCTTTCCCCACTCTCTCACTTTGACCCCCACCCACCCTTCATACCCCTTTACACCTTACTCATTCGCTGAGTACATTTAAACCGGGAATAGACCTGTCCGGCAGTGGCTCAGTCAGTAGAGGCTTGGGCTGTGAGCCGGTTCAAGTCTCCGACCAGACCTAATGGAGTGTGGACTTCTACTTGGAGAGGTCCCAGTTCACCTCCTGCCCTGCCGTGGTGCTCTTCAGCAAGGCACCGGACATCTCCCTCCCCCCCCACTCCTATTGCTCCCCGGGCGCTGTGCAATAGCTGCCCACTGCTCCTAGTGCTAGACTCCTGGTACTAGGATGGGTTAAAAGAAGAGAACACATGTCACTGTGTGCTCTGTGTGACCATCAAAGAGGGTTTCATCCCTCCCAATACTATTATGTTGAGAATCCTTAGAGAATAATTATAGAAAAAGAATACAGAAAAATACAAACATGGAATAGATACATACATGAAAATGCTGAATTGCTCCAGTGTTTCAGATTGTCACTGAATACACTAATACATTAAGGACCCAGAAAGGTTGTGTTTCCTGTCGTGTGGCACCATCTCATACATTTACATATGAACAACATTGTGGGAGTTGTGAGAATTGCAACCAAGATGCAAAGAGTTACAGCACTCAAACTTGTCTAGAAATATTATTTGTATAACATAAGGGACATCAAGAATGTACTTGTTTGCCATAACGTAGATTCATCCGTTCCAGAGGTTCAGCAGACTTGATGGACTCCTAATGAGCGGGAAGGGTCAAACCGTCCGCAGTGTAATAAATATCCTGGATGGTGATTATAGGGATCAACCAGTAAACCCTGCCCTGTATCACTTCTTTGATTAGAGACAAAGAAGTGTGTGTGTGTGTGTGTGTGTGTGTGTGTGTGTGTGTGTGTGTGTGTGTGTGTGTGTGTGTGTGTGTGTGTGTGTGTGTGTGTGTGTGTGTGTGTGTGTGTGTGTGTGTGTGTGTGTGTGTGTGTGTGTGTGTGTGTGTGTGTGTGTGTGTGTGTGTGTGTGTGTGTGTGTGTGTGTGTGTGTGTGTGTGTGTGTACTTGTGGGGACCTAAATCTGTTTACACAGTCACGTGTGGGGACTCGCTTCCCTTATGGGGACAAATTGGAGGTCCCCATAAGGGGAATCATTCATTTTAGGGTGAAGACTTGGTTAGGGTAAGGTTTAGGGTAAGGGTTAGGGTTAGGCATGTGTTGGTTATGGGTAAGGTTAGGATAAGTCTCCAGGAAATGCATGTAAGTCAATGTAATGTCCCCTGAAGTGATGTATACATGGTGTGTGTGTGTGTAGTGCTCCGGCAGAGCGAGCATCACTGAACTCTCTCTCTCTCTCTGTTTATGTAAGAGAACGTGTGAGTGAATAACAGTGTGTGTGTGTGCAGTGTTTCATTATCTGGTGAGCCACAGTGACATGTCAGTCAGAGAGAGAGTTTGTGAATAGGCAGAGGCTGCTGCTGTGTTACTCTGCACCGTCAGTGTCCCCGTCTGCACCGCGGCTCCATCACCCCCCCTCTGCAGCGGGACGTCTCCAGGACAGCATGTACCCAGATGAGAGTGAGACGGTAAGGCTGCTTCTTCATCTGAGCCAGTGTCGCCGGGATACAGAAACTTCCAAAACCTACCATTTCCATACAGCGTCGTGCACATTTTGTTTGCCAAGTCAGCACATCGCTCCACACTGCTGGTGTTTTAAAGTAAAGCTCTGCTCGGTACAAAGCTTTCTAGGTGGTAGGCTGGCATTGTTATATCTGGATTGACTGTGTTGGATGCACTCTAAGAGAATGATGTGCCGTCGGTTTTGTATTTCATTAGTAATGCACTGATCCCTGTCATGGCCAGCACGCAGAGTGTTGATCCCTGAAGTCATGTATACCGAGATCATGTGACTATTCATCTCAGCTTTGTATTTCTGTCTCTCACTGATCTTGCGGCTTTTGTTCGCAACCTTAGGGCAGGACTTGTGTGTGTTACCCATTCGTTCACCGAGAGCGCTCACAGGGATCCATGATATTGATTATTGGATCCCTTAGCTGCTCCATAGCCAGAAGGTACAGATGAGAGGGTTCACTTTGTACTCTTAGAGATGTGGTGATGGCATGCACCAGGAGCCAAGAGGATGCGCTAAGCACTTACCATGCTTCATTGCATAAGCTCTGGCTACGTGACGTTTGTTTGGACAGCTGGCTGCGAGATGAGCTCGGGACAGCGTGATGATGCCGGCTGGCAGCCAGGACACAACGCACTGTGATATTCACTTTAGAGTTTTATATACAATCGAGCTGTTATTTGATGCTTTTAGAATGACTGATATTTAACATATTGGATTCACCGAGCAGGATATATTTAAAGGACCAGCGAGTTGTGTTTGAAAATCCTTAGAAATGTAATGTATACGTTGATGGTGATTAGGGATGCATACCGGTATCCGGTGTTACTGGTGGCTAGGGTATACCGTACCGAAATACAGATTTGGTTTCGATACTTTAAAAAAAAAAAAAAAATCTTTTTATTAATTAAAATTAATTTTAAAAGTGAGTCCGTGGTCCGTGATGGCGGGTGTTATAAATTAGATTGCATAATCGTTTTTCTTCATATGTTCAATACTAGAAAGGTAAAAGTCCCACAAATGAACTGTGATGGGATTTGTTTTCTCTCACCAGTGAAGGTAAACGTTGATTTTAAAGATGAGATTTGTTTGTTTGTGCAATGCCGAGATCTCATGACCATTATTCTATTATGTATTTGTTCTCTAGTCGAATCTCAGGTTTAACATGAATTATAACGGTGCTATAACGGTCTGTTTGCATTGACAAGATGTGCTATTCACGCGGCACACCTGATGTGTTATAAAAGATATTCCATCATCTGTTTTCTTCATATTTGTTATGTATTTTTCATTGTTTGTTCAGAACTAAAAGGTCCAAGAAGTCCCACAATTGAATTTAATATTAATTTGACATGTTAACTATATCGTAAAGCGCTTCATGGGAGTAATTGTGGGTTGATACATTTTCAAAGTATCACGATATGTATCGGTTGAGTATCGGTATCGTTCAGTGGTATCGGTATCGTAAAAATGTCAACGATATGCATCCCTGGTGATAACATTTGAGTGACTAAAACATACATTTACATCAAGCCTGAAACTGCTCCGTTTCAAGGTGAAGGTTGCCTTTTTCAAAACATGGTTTGTTATAGACTTATTTGTGACCTTGAATCACATTGTTTTAAATTGACAATAAAAGCTAAATCCAGCAACACATGTCCTTATTGTATCTCTTTTGTTACAGGAAGCGACAACTTACAAAAACTTGAATTGTACAAACTTTTAGGAAATTAACCATGAGCATTTTCTTTAATCTCAATTCTTATTTTATACAAAAAGCTCCTTTTAACATTTTTTTTAAATGTAGTTCATGTTTAAATGACTCTTCTCTGTGTGATGAGATCAATCCCCTCCGAACCTCCATGTGTATCTGAGAGAGCCGTTTGCACCGTGTAATCTCCTGCTCCAATATAAATAAAGGTTTGCTCGGGCCCTGCCCATGTGTACTCATGCGTGCAATATCATTTCTCTCTTTCCAGAAGAAAGTGTGCACTTTAACCCCAGTGCAGTGTGGAGTCAGAGATTGTTAACTTGACCCATTAAGACGAGTTCCCATGTGAGGGAAGTGCATTAAAAGAGACAAATCTCAACATTTCACTTTTTAGATCATGCGTTTATATTTTTAAACAGTATTCACATGCCGTCATCGAGAGCATGTACTTCATCGAGAGCATGTACTTCTTCTTTGCTTCAGTACAGTAATAGATATAATTGGGAGGGATGAAACCCTGCAGAGCACACAGTGACATGTGTTCTCTGCTTTTAACCCATCCTAGTACCAGGAGTCTAGTGCTAGGAGCAGTGGGCAGCTATTGTACAGCGCCCGCCAGAAATGGGAGTAAGGGGTGTGTCCGGTGCCTTGCTCAAGGGCAGGAGGTGAACTGGGACCTCTCCAAGTAGCAGTCCACACTCCATATTTTAGGTCTGGTCGGGGACTTGAACCGTCGACCCTACGGCTCACAGTCCAAGCCCTACTGACTGAGCCCCTGCCGGACCGAATACAAAAATGAATACATGAATATCTTAACTTTCAAATTGTAAGAAATCCAATGAACTATAGAGCATTAGCTTGCCGATGCTACAGACTGACCGACTGTTCTGTTTAAAATAACAATCTTTCTTAATTTTTAAGAGAAACCAAGCAATTATGATGAGAATGTTTTTATGTTTTCACACGTTGTACACTTATCATCACTTGATAACCACATAACAGACAGACATATTATAATTAGCTGCAGCCCAAACATAGATCACCTTATAATAGGGCTGTGCAATTAATCGTATTTGAATCTCGATTATGATTTTGGCTTGCAACGATTACGAAAACAATGTAATCGAAATAAAACGATTATTAATTGTATTTAAAAAAATAAAAAAATAAAAAAAAAATTTTTTCCAGTTGAATTCTACTTAAAGTAAGTCAGGGTAATCAACTGTTAAAAACATACTGTTCACATTTGTTTTTCAATAAATGGATGTTTTCAAAGTAAATGGATAATCGTTTTTAATAATCGTGAAATCAATTATTGACCCAAATAATCGTGATTATGATTTTTTCCATAATCGCACAGCCCTACCTTATATATTAGTCATTTAGTTGATGACTTATCTTTACTTTAGTCTTAATTCTTAAGGTGAGGCACACACATGTAGAGATGCATACAGTATACCACAACACAGTAATTGTTATTTAAATGTAATTCAGAAATGGTTTTAAATAACTGTCTGTACTTCATCACTTATTGTAAACATGCAGGCTGGTTTAACCTTCATTTGCAAAGACATACTTTCTCCACAGAGCGTACACTGTTTTCCTTCTAGACGTCACAAGTCGAAGGTCGAAGGTCAGTAGGTCGCTGCATCCTAAGTCGATTTTTAAATAATCGTCCGGGCTCGGGTGATGTTGCCACGAGGGCAGAGGTCACAGGATAAAGAAAGCAGTGTGTGAACGGTAGATATATGAACTGGTTTGGGATCAATGACAGGATGATCCCGGCTTAAGCTTTGTTCCAGTTCTGCTCGTAAAGGTTTATCTTTGTTGCTATTCTAGTAACATAAAGCAATGTGAGAAGAGTTTATAGAAAACCTGACACCAGATCTTATGAACACAATCCTGTTCAGAAAGTGAGTGAGGTTTAGTCATATGAGATATTGACCAGTCTATTAGGAATGGCAGAACTAGGACAAATACTTCATGCATACATTTTAATGTAAAATCAAAAAATATTGCTAAAAACATGGTGTCAATATATATTTTTTACAGCATGTGTACAAGTTGATGGAAAACTTCCTTTTACAAGTGAACTATTTATCCATAAAATAATAACCCCTTTATTAAGACATTTAGTGGATTTAAAATCATGGGTTTAAACCTTTTTTCACTTAAAAAGGACATTAAGTTATTTCAGTTATTCTAGCCCTAAGTCAGAGTGTCCCTGCAAGTCAAACATGTCCTGGGGGTAATTTGTTGCCTAGCATCCTTCATTCTAGTTCGACAAAACCCCCAAAACAGTTCATCAGCTCTTAAAAGATGTCTGAAAGGTGACTCAGTCAATTATCTTAAATAATAAATCTAGCATTAAAACGGTTTTGCTAAAGTTAAGTACGAAAAGAAAGATGTTCTTGCTTCTTTCATTTCCATTTGACCCACTTTAGTGCCACTTTCCAAAAGCTCACAGATTTCTTCTTCATCAGTCGTTTTTATTTGTATTTCTGTGGTCATTGACAACCAATGCAATCATGTATATGCTTTTCTTCCTCGACCCAGTTCACTGCATCTGAATGACGTCGTCTGAGCCTTCTCTGTCTCTGTAACTAAAGGCTTCCTTTTTGTGTTGAATCATAGGTTAGCTAAGACATGTTTAGGCGGGTATCAGCAGTTCAATCAGGAGAGACGTGATATATGAGTACATGTTTATTATCGGGACACATGATATGCGGGAATAGTGATTGACGTATTACAGCAAGTAACTGTAATGATGTTTTGGCGATTAGGCCCCGGGTTTACAGGATGATCATTCAGGAGGGAAAGAACCGCTCTGATGAACCCCCCCGGTCTAGACACTGGTGGTGGTGATAGTAGTTCGGTCCGATCTGAAGGGAGAAGGTTTCAGCTTGGCCCTGTATTAGGAGACAGGAGGCGAAGGGGTGGAGGAGGGTTGTGCGGTGACACCTGAAATGACAACTGACAGGGAGGGGAGAGCAGATTTAAAGGGGTTAGCAGGTGCGATGATTGGCTAGCCGGGGCGTGACGCCCCTGATGGCTTATTGAGATAACGTGACACCAGATGATATTGTCTTCTTGATTGAACTTGCGCTGAGCTACAGTAGTTGCTGAAACGTTAACTCCTCAGCAGAGTGGGTAGATTTCCGTGTGACGCAAGACTTGCAGAGTTAACTGCATTTTTACGAATTCAAAGCCAGCTCGACAGCTTTTGTGTGTATTTGTCAAACTGTCGTTAAACAGCTGTGCAGCCACGAATGTCTCTCTGTAAAACTTAGCGAAGAAGCCAGCTCTCTAGATACCCGGTCTGAAGTGATTTGCTCTGATGAAACAAAGCAAGAGTAGAAGGACCTGCAGAGTCACGCTGCTGAATGAGCTGCACCCTGTCGGCTCTCTTTGCTTTAAAGTCGGCTCCTCTCCTGCGGGATTAAAGCGCTTTAACTTCCTGTTTGGACTGTGCCCCTGGGATAACTCCCTTTCAGATTAGATTAGTAGATTATTCTACAAGTCTTGGATGTGTATTTATTTTCCTTAGTCATACCCTCTGTTAATGTACACTACCTAATGTAGTACACATTCCGGTCATCTAGTTGTAGTTTTCCGAAAAATGCACTTAAATCCATCCGAGAAGAACCCAGCAAGCCTCCTTTGTCTCGTGAACTGGTTTGTCCTGAGCAGGTTTTAGTACTTTATTCAGGTTTGCGGTCTGTGAAGCCAAACACATGAGGCCGACTTTTTGTTCATTTTGAGACCGGAGATACCGGTTCAGGCCCGAATGAATGGCTGGTATTCTGGATAGAGAAAAGCAAGCAGTTTTTTCCCGAGGACAGTGAGATCTGAAGTCAAATCACATAACGTCAGTTTCATTAAAGCATGTTTCTGTTGCTGCTCTGCGTCACACTGTCACACCTGTATCAGGGAAGGCTGAACCACTGAATCCTACTCATATAGAAACCTCTGCAGCTCTGATTTGATATTTGATCAGCTTTTGTAGAGGAATATCTTGTTCAGGTAGAGAAGGGAAGCTAAAGAAAAGGTTTCAGCCTGACTCAGAGCTTGCCAGTATTTCATTTCCCCCACACTAGTTAAGACTTGTTTGAAAATACCAACAGCGTATTATTGAGTTCAAGGATAACTACTTAGATCAGGGTGGGAACCTTTTTCCTCTCAAGGGCCATTTCAATGTTTTCAACATCCTCCGAGGGCCGTACAAATGATTGACCTCTGCTTAAAAACACTAAAATCACAGCCCATTCATTCGGCCTTTCTTTCATTCTGTGCAAAGAAAAATCAACCTCTTGATCCGGATATCTCACCATGACTCGCGCATGCATGCACGTGCACAGTGTGGCATGATGAAAGATATGGACACAAGATGTGTGCAAATGTATTTAGTTTCCTATCCATGTGAACATGATTTAAGTGGGGGGGGCCGTATATGGCCCGGAGGCCAGAGGTTCCCCACCCCTGACTTAGAGTATCCGAATCTGGTTTATTGTTCTATCTAAATAACTAAAGTAATAAAATAAATGATATATATAGAGGATTTTGGCATCATTTCTTACCGTAGCATTCTGCCAGAAGGGGGTGATGCAATGATGGCCAATGTTTAACAACTCAAAATGTTGGTGTATAATAATTTGATGTCTATCTTTTTATTTTAGGCCACCATTTCCAATCCATATTGGATAGCAATGACTCATGAAAGGTAATTACTGAGAGTCTGTAAGTGCATACACATTGCTTATACAAAAGGGTTTTTATAATAATCCCCAGGTTAAGTTAATGTTTGCTAAAGAACTCAAAGGATAACATGATCACCAGATCGGTTGAAAATACATAGTTAACTTTCTGCTTTTGCGCAGTTTTGTGTATTAATGATTTTACAGACATTGCAGGTTCTATCCACAAGAATGCATAATCTATTAGCTTGGTTACAATCTGAAAAGACTTTGTTGTAGTGACGTTGCACAGTTCCATGGTTTAGTACTTATTTAGTTGGGTACAACAAAATCAGTACGCTTAGAAATAGGACTAAAACCGCAAAAATAAAAACCAACTGACGACCAACTGACAAGCCTTAAACTAAAACACCAAATTAACTTGTGTTTATTTAAATTGTGAAACACCCTGCTAGGCGTTTGGACTACACTTAGAGCTCTACATAATGATTGTTTCTAAACGTGATTGCCACAAAAAAAAAATACAGGAGAACGGAAAGCTGTAGTTCTGCTGTTTGATGTCACATGGTCATTCAGTCTTGTATCTTTCATCAAGATGTTTCATTACATTTGTCTCACTTCCCCTTTGATGTAGAGAACACTTCATCTTAGCTTTCTAGACAACACTAATCTACAAAGTGTGCCTTCAAAGTTCAACTTAAATGATACATTTAACCAAATAATAAGACCTTGGGTTTCTGTCATAGAGAGAAATTAACCTCTGCTGGAGCTGTAGCATTTATGGATGGGTTCGTGGCTGTTTTGAGTTCACTTTCCTAATGCCACTTTGTCACTTCACAACTTGACTCAAACTCAGAAACCACTTCACACCTGAATGCTCCGAGAGCTTCAGGGCCAAATTCTCCCTTTCCTGCTCAGGTTGGAACTTGTTCTTTGGAAAATAGCTGTCTTGGTGCAGAGTTTCCTGAGAGCTCCCTGTTGGATTGTTGTCACCTCTGCATCTTTTGGTTTGCCTGCTGCCTCTCTGCCTCTGCGTCTTTCTGCCTCCCTGTCTCCCTGTCTCCCTGCCTCTCTGCCTCTCTGCCTCTCTGCCTCCCTGCCTCTCTGTCTCTCTGCCTCCCTGCCTCTCTGCCTCTCTGCCTCTCTGCCTCCCTGCCTCTCTGTCTCTCTGTCTCTCTGCCTCCCTGCCTCTCTGCCTCCCTGCCTCTCTGCCTCTCTGCCTCTCTGCCTCCCTGCCTCTCTGCCTCTCTGCCTCTCTGCCTCCCTGCCTCTCTGTCTCTCTGTCTCTCTGCCTCCCTGCCTCTCTGTCTCTCTGTCTCCCTGTCTCCCTGCCTCTCTGCCTCTCTGCCTCCCTGCCTCTCTGTCTCTCTGTCTCTCTGCCTCCCTGCCTCCCTGCCTCTCTGTCTCCCTGCCTTTCTGCCTCCCTGTCTCTCTGTCTCCCTGCCTCTCTGCCTCTCTGCCTCCCTGCCTCTCTGCCTCTCTGTCTCTCTGCCTCCCTGCCTCTCTGCCTCTCTGCCTCTCTGCCTCCCTGTCTCTCTGCCTCCCTGCCTCTCTGCCTCTCTGCCTCCCTGCCTCTCTGCCTCTCTGCCTCTCTGTCTCCCTGCCTCTCTGCCTCTCTGCCTCTCTGCCTCCCTGCCTCTCTGCCTCTCTGCCTCTCTGCCTCCCTGTCTCTCTGTCTCCCTGCCTCTCTGCCTCCCTGCCTCTCTGCCTCTCTGTCTCTCTGCCTCCCTGCCTCTCTGCCTCTCTGCCTCTCTGCCTCTCTGCCTCCCTGCCTCTCTGTCTCTCTGCCTCTCTGCCTCTCTGCCTCCCTGCCTCTCTGTCTCCCTGCCTCTCTGCCTCCCTGCCTCTCTGTCTCCCTGCCTCTCTGCCTCTCTGCCTCCCTGCCTCTCTGTCTCCCTGCCTCTCTGCCTCTCTGTCTCCCTGCCTCTCTGCCTCCCTGCCTCTCTGTCTCCCTGCCTCTCTGCCTCTCTGCCTCCCTGCCTCTCTGTCTCCCTGCCTCCCTGCCTCTCTGTCCTCCCTGCCTTTCTGCCTCCCTGTCTCTCTGTCTCCCTGCCTCTCTGCCTCTCTGCCTCCCTGCCTCTCTGCCTCTCTGTCTCTCTGCCTCCCTGCCTCTCTGCCTCTCTGCCTCTCTGCCTCCCTGCCTCTCTGCCTCCCTGCCTCTCTGTCTCCCTGCCTCTCTGCCTCTCTGTCTCTCTGCCTCCCTGCCTCTCTGTCTCCCTGCCTCTCTGTCTCCCTGCCTCTCTGTCTCCCTGCCTCCCTGCCTCCCTGCCTCCCTGCCTCCCTGCCTCCCTGCCTGATCACAATGACCTTGCAGGATTTGCTTGCTCATTGAAGGAATCACAGCCAGCAGTTTTTACCTCAGGCTCCAATCTCTGCGTAGCTTCCTCCCCGGAATGGAAAACTGCCACACGACTTATAGCAGCTGAAAACTCCTGTGCAATGCAATTTCCCCCTTTTTCTCATTTTGTAACACTCTCCTTCTGCTTCCACATTTCGTCTTTCTTGTTCCCATGGCTGATACAGACTTTAGCAGGAACATCTTCTCAGTACAATCTCTGCGTTTGAATCCCTTCCTGATATGAGGTTATTTTCTAAAGGGCTCCTTATCCACTTGCCCTCCTAGTTCTATCCCACACATGATCTTACATACAAGCTCACTTCCTCAGTCCCACAATATTAGTTATTGAGAAAAGTCTTTGGACAGAGAAAACCACGCCGCATCATTTTGCATACTTCTTAGTGATACAACTTCTTTAAGGTACTCTTAAGAGCAATTTTACAAACCATCAAACTGTTATATCATCGAGTGTTACCAAAACACTTTGTGATTATCCTTTAGGTCTAAAAAACGTGTTGAACGCAACGTTTAATTAGTTCATCATGATGCACCCTATGTTTCATTTCATTTCAAACCTTTATGTATCCAGGTGAATCCCATTGAGATCATTGATCTCCTTTTCAAGGGAGACCTGCTCAAGTAGGTTCCACATGAAACATAAAAACATAAGGACATCATACAGCATCATTACAGGGTTTACAATTTACAATAACTATCCACATGAGCAGGTACCAACAGCTTCCGATTGACTAGCATCCAACCGAGCTTTAAAAACATTTAGTGGCACCAGATTGCTCAGTTTCCATTTCAATTGCAGACTATTCCAAGACAGAGGAGCTGCGCATCTAAACGCTGTCTTCCCTAAGACAGTCCTAGCAGTTGGCACATTTAATAAAACTACAGCATGCGATCTCAGGCAGTAGCCACTTACAATTCCCCGTGAGATCAGGGAGCAGATGTAAGATGGAAGTTTCCCTAACATGGCTCAATGTTCATTTCGTGACAGATTAGTATTTGCTGCTGCTATTGACAGTACTACTCATTGTGGTCACAAAATAGGTTAAAATATCAAGGTGGAAATAGTTCCACATAATGTAGCTTCTGTATGGTTTAATAGTGTTTTCGGGTGGACGGGAAACTCAAACTCTGACGCTGAAGTGAAATAGTTCCTCAATACTTATCTTGCATTTGGAAATGTCAATGAACCTGGATCCTACAGAAGGGCTCTGCTTCTTAGCCGGAGTTTTACACACCAGTTCCCTTACCTCGAGCCCATAAAGTGGCATCATCCTCAGCCGGGGGGTGTCTCTTCCTGCCGCTCTTCCTCATACCTCCTCCTCCTCCTCCCATATAAAGAGGTGTGCTGTCGAGGCATGCGGCTGTGTGGAAACTGGGCCACGTTGCCTCTTCTCTGTGGCTGGAGGAGGCGAAATGTATTTGAGTAATTTCTCCCTCTCTCTTTGCTACCTCCCTCTTCACCACATTCTTTAAGGTGTGCAGAGACAAGTCGGTGCACGATTCCCTGGTGAACTAAACGAGTTGGAAGTGAGCTATGCAACATTTGAGAAAAGATGCACAACTAAGAAGAAAGTCACTGATAACGAGAAAGGAAACATTTCAGAAGAGACAATTAGGGTTCTACTACCATCGACATGTATTTTGTGCAGATGTTCAGAAACATATTTTTGTAAAATGACCTTTTTGATAAATGGCCTGTTCTTGCAGCTCTGCAGTGCTGCGTGGTGTAACTGGGGTGCAGGATGATACATGAGGCTTTGGGAGGAAACAAAGCAGGCCAACCTGGAGACGCAGATTTACTACTTTCAATAAATATAGTTTTGGTTATGTAGATTCGTCCTCTGACTTAAATCCCTGCATCAGGTAGTTCTCTTCGCTGGTTGACTCTACATTATTTCCTCATTACTCGTCGACAATTAGTGTGCACTGTCGTTGACCTCGTGAAAGACTGCAGTGGGAATATTTGGGAACATTGTCAAGCTTAATTACACTCTGAGCTTTTTCTAATTGCCGTGTCATTTTGTCGCTGCTGAGCTCTCCTGCTTTGCAATTATCGGCGTCTCACTTGCTCTATAACAGTTTGTTTGAGTGGCGTTCTGGACCTGAAGGCATGTAGTGTTCTCCTGGTGTTTTCTTATCTGTTAAACATCATCTGGATTATTTTGAATGTAAAAGGATCAACGGAAACAACATCTCCACTCCTATAATGTGTTTACAGTGGACAGTAAGGTTTGAATGTTAAAGCGGCCATTTTATGCTCATTTTCAGGTTTCATATCAGTATATAGTGTCTCTACTTTAAAGAGTCCTCTCCTGCTGGTGTTCAGGTGTATATCAGTATGTAGTGTCTCTACTTTAAAGAGTCCTCTCCTGCTGATGTTCAGGTGTATATCAGTAGGTAGTGTCTCTACTTTAAAGAGTCCTCTCCTGCTGATGTTCAGGTGTATATCAGTGTGTAGTGTCTCTACTTTAAAGAGTCCTCTCCTGCTGATGTTCAGGTGTATATCAGTATGTAGAGTCTCTACTTTAAAGAGTCCTCTCCTGCTGATGTTCAGGTGGATATCAGTATGTAGAGACACTACTTTAAAGAGTCCTCTCCTGCTGATGTTCAGGTGTATATCAGTATGTAGTGTCTCTACTTTAAAGAGTCCTCTCCTGCTGATGTTCAGGTGTATATCAGTATGTAGTGTCTCTACTTTAAAGAGTCCTCTCCTGCTGATGTTCAGGTGTATATCAGTATGTAGAGTCTCTACTTTAAAGAGTCCTCTCCTGCTGATGTTCAGGTGTATATCAGTATGTAGTGTCTCTACTTTAAAGAGTCCTCTCCTGCTGATGTTCAGGTGTATATCAGTGTGTAGTGTCTCTACTTTAAAGAGTCCTCTCCTGCTGATGTTCAGGTGTATATCAGTATGTAGAGTCTCTACTTTAAAGAGTCCTCTCCTGCTGATGTTCAGGTGGATATCAGTATGTAGAGACACTACTTTAAAGAGTCCTCTCCTGCTGATGTTCAGGTGTATATCAGTATGTAGTGTCTCTACTTTAAAGAGTCCTCTCCTGCTGATGTTCAGGTGTATATCAGTATGTAGTGTCTCTACTTTAAAGAGTCCTCTCCTGCTGATGTTCAGGTGTATATCAGTATGTAGAGTCTCTACTTTAAAGAGTCCTCTCCTGCTGATGTTCAGGTGTATATCAGTATGTAGTGTCTCTACTTTAAAGAGTCCTCTCCTGCTGATGTTCAGGTGTATATCAGTATGTAGTGTCTCTACTTTAAAGAGTCCTCTCCTGCTGATGTTCAGGTGTATATCAGTATGTAGTGTCTCTACTTTAAAGAGTCCTCTCCTGCTGATGTTCAGGTGTATATCAGTATGTAGTGTCTCTACTTTAAAGAGTCCTCTCCTGCTGATGTTCAGGTGTATATCAGTATGTAATGTCTCTACTTTAAAGAGTCCTATCCTGCTGATGTTCAGGTGTATATCAGTATGTAGTGTCTCTGCTTTAAAGAGTCCTCTCCTGCTGATGTTCAGGTGTATATCAGTATGTAATGTCTCTACTTTAAAGAGTCCTATCCTGCTGATGTTCAGGTGTATATCAGTATGTAGTGTCTCTGCTTTAAAGAGTCCTATCCTGCTGATGTTCAGGTGTATATCAGTATGTAGTGTCTCTACTTTAAAGAGTCCTCTCCTGCTGATGTTCAGGTGTATATCAGTATGTAGTGTCTCTACTTTAAAGAGTCCTCTCCTGCTGATGTTCAGGTGTATATCAGTATGTAGTGTCTCTACTTTAAAGAGTCCTCTCCTGCTGATGTTCAGGTGTATATCAGTATGTAGTGTCTCTACTTTAAAGAGTCCTCTCCTGCTGATGTTCAGGTGTATATCAGTATGTAGTGTCTCTACTTTAAAGAGTCCTCTCCTGCTGATGTTCAGGTGTATATCAGTATGTAGTGTCTCTACTTTAAAGAGTCCTCTCCTGCTGATGTTCAGGTGTATATCAGTATGTAGTGTCTCTACTTTAAAGAGTCCTCTCCTGCTGATGTTCAGGTGTATATCAGTATGTAGTGTCTCTACTTTAAAGAGTCCTCTCCTGCTGATGTTCAGGTGTATATCAGTATGTAGTGTCTCTGCTTTAAAGAGTCCTCTCCTGCTGATGTTCAGGTGTATATCAGTATGTAGTGTCTCTACTTTAAAGAGTCCTCTCCTGCTGATGTTCAGGTGTATATCAGTATGTAGAGTCTCTACTTTAAAGAGTCCTCTCCTGCTGATGTTCAGGTGGATATCAGTATGTAGAGACACTACTTTAAAGAGTCCTCTCCTGCTGATGTTCAGGTGTATATCAGTATGTAGTGTCTCTACTTTAAAGAGTCCTCTCCTGCTGATGTTCAGGTGTATATCAGTATGTAGTGTCTCTACTTTAAAGAGTCCTCTCCTGCTGATGTTCAGGTGTATATCAGTATGTAGTGTCTCTACTTTAAAGAGTCCTCTCCTGCTGATGTTCAGGTGTATATCAGTATGTAGTGTCTCTGCTTTAAAGAGTCCTATCCTGCTGATGTTCAGGTGTATATCAGTATGTAGTGTCTCTGCTTTAAAGAGTCCTATCCTGCTGATGTTCAGGTGTATATCAGTATGTAGTGTCTCTACTTTAAAGAGTCCTCTCCTGCTGATGTTCAGGTGTATATCAGTATGTAGTGTCTCTCCTTTAAAGAGTCCTCTCCTGCTGATGTTCAGGTGTATATCAGTATGTAGTGTCTCTACTTTAAAGAGTCCTCTCCTGCTGATGTTCAGGTGTATATCAGTATGTAGTGTCCCTACTTTAAAGAGTCCTCTCCTGCTGATGTTCAGGTGTATATCACTATGTAGTGTCTCTACTTTAAAAAGTCCTCTCCTGCTGATGTTCAGGTGTATATCAGTATGTAGTGTCTCTACTTTAAAGAGTCCTCTCCTGCTGATGTTCAGGTGTATATCAGTATGTAGTGTCTCTACTTTAAAGAGTCCTCTCCTGCTGATGTTCAGGTGTATATCAGTATGTAGAGTCTCTACTTTAAAGAGTCCTCTCCTGCTGATGTTCAGGTGGATATCAGTATGTAGAGACACTACTTTAAAGAGTCCTCTCCTGCTGATGTTCAGGTGTATATCAGTATGTAGTGTCTCTACTTTAAAGAGTCCTCTCCTGCTGATGTTCAGGTGTATATCAGTATGTAGTGTCTCTACTTTAAAGAGTCCTCTCCTGCTGATGTTCAGGTGTATATCAGTATGTAGTGTCTCTACTTTAAAGAGTCCTCTCCTGCTGATGTTCAGGTGTATATCAGTATGTAGTGTCTCTGCTTTAAAGAGTCCTATCCTGCTGATGTTCAGGTGTATATCAGTATGTAGTGGCTCTGCTTTAAAGAGTCCTATCCTGCTGATGTTCAGGTGTATATCAGTATGTAGTGTCTCTACTTTAAAGAGTCCTCTCCTGCTGATGTTCAGGTGTATATCAGTATGTAGTGTCTCTACTTTAAAGAGTCCTCTCCTGCTGATGTTCAGGTGTATATCAGTATGTAGTGTCTCTACTTTAAAGAGTCCTCTCCTGCTGATGTTCAGGTGTATATCAGTATGTAGTGTCCCTACTTTAAAGAGTCCTCTCCTGCTGATGTTCAGGTGTATATCACTATGTAGTGTCTCTACTTTAAAAAGTCCTCTCCTGCTGATGTTCAGGTGTATATCAGTATGTAGTGTCTCTACTTTAAAGAGTCCTCTCCTGCTGATGTTCAGGTGTATATCAGTATGTAGTGTCTCTACTTTAAAGAGTCCTCTCCTGCTGATGTTCAGGTGTATATCAGTATGTAGTGTCTCTACTTTAAAGAGTCCTCTCCTGCTGATGTTCAGGTGTATTTCAGTATGTAGTGTCTCTGCTTTAAAGAGTCCTCTCCTGCTGATGTTCAGGTGTATATCAGTATGTAGTGTCTCTACTTTAAAGAGTCCTCTCCTGCTGATGTTCAGGTGTATATCAGTATGTAGAGTCTCTACTTTAAAGAGTCCTCTCCTGCTGATGTTCAGGTGGATATCAGTATGTAGAGACACTACTTTAAAGAGTCCTCTCCTGCTGATGTTCAGGTGTATATCAGTATGTAGTGTCTCTACTTTAAAGAGTCCTCTCCTGCTGATGTTCAGGTGTATATCAGTATGTAGTGTCTCTACTTTAAAGAGTCCTCTCCTGCTGATGTTCAGGTGTATATCAGTATGTAGTGTCTCTACTTTAAAGAGTCCTCTCCTGCTGATGTTCAGGTGTATATCAGTATGTAGTGTCTCTGCTTTAAAGAGTCCTATCCTGCTGATGTTCAGGTGTATATCAGTATGTAGTGTCTCTGCTTTAAAGAGTCCTATCCTGCTGATGTTCAGGTGTATATCAGTATGTAGTGTCTCTACTTTAAAGAGTCCTCTCCTGCTGATGTTCAGGTGTATATCAGTATGTAGTGTCTCTCCTTTAAAGAGTCCTCTCCTGCTGATGTTCAGGTGTATATCAGTATGTAGTGTCTCTACTTTAAAGAGTCCTCTCCTGCTGATGTTCAGGTGTATATCAGTATGTAGTGTCCCTACTTTAAAGAGTCCTCTCCTGCTGATGTTCAGGTGTATATCACTATGTAGTGTCTCTACTTTAAAAAGTCCTCTCCTGCTGATGTTCAGGTGTATATCAGTATGTAGTGTCTCTACTTTAAAGAGTCCTCTCCTGCTGATGTTCAGGTGTATATCAGTATGTAGTGTCTCTACTTTAAAGAGTCCTCTCCTGCTGATGTTCAGGTGTATATCAGTATGTAGAGTCTCTACTTTAAAGAGTCCTCTCCTGCTGATGTTCAGGTGGATATCAGTATGTAGAGACACTACTTTAAAGAGTCCTCTCCTGCTGATGTTCAGGTGTATATCAGTATGTAGTGTCTCTACTTTAAAGAGTCCTCTCCTGCTGATGTTCAGGTGTATATCAGTATGTAGTGTCTCTACTTTAAAGAGTCCTCTCCTGCTGATGTTCAGGTGTATATCAGTATGTAGTGTCTCTACTTTAAAGAGTCCTCTCCTGCTGATGTTCAGGTGTATATCAGTATGTAGTGTCTCTGCTTTAAAGAGTCCTATCCTGCTGATGTTCAGGTGTATATCAGTATGTAGTGTCTCTGCTTTAAAGAGTCCTATCCTGCTGATGTTCAGGTGTATATCAGTATGTAGTGTCTCTACTTTAAAGAGTCCTCTCCTGCTGATGTTCAGGTGTATATCAGTATGTAGTGTCTCTACTTTAAAGAGTCCTCTCCTGCTGATGTTCAGGTGTATATCAGTATGTAGTGTCCTCTACTTTAAAGAGTCCTCTCCTGCTGATGTTCAGGTGTATATCAGTATGTAGTGTCCCTACTTTAAAGAGTCCTCTCCTGCTGAGTTCAGGTGTATATCACTATGTAGGTGTCTCTACTTTAAAAAGTCCTCTCCTGCTGATGTTCAGGTGTATATCAGTATGTAGTGTCTCTACTTTAAAGAGTCCCTCTCCTGCTGATGTTCAGGTGTATATCAGTATGTAGTGTCTCTACTTTAAAGAGTCCTCTCCTGCTGATGTTCAGGTGTATATCAGTATGTAGTGTTCTCTACTTTAAGAGTCCTCTCCTGCTGATGTTCAGGTGTATATCAGTATGTAGTGGTCGTCTACTTTAAAGAGTCCTCTCCTGCTGATGTTCAGGTGTATATCAGTATGTAGTGTCTCTACTTTAAAGAGTCCTCTCCTGCTGATGTTCAGGTGTATATCAGTATGTAGTGTCTCTACTTTAAAGAGTCCTCTCCTGCTGATGTTTCAGGTGTATATCAGTATGTAGTGTCTCTACTTTAAAGAGTCCTCTCCTGCTGATGTTCAGGTGTATATCAGTATGTAGTGTCTCTACTTTAAAGAGTCCTCTCCTGCTGATGTTCAGGTGTATATCAGTATGTAGTGTCCCTACTTTAAAGAGTCCTCTCCTGCTGATGTTCAGGTGTATATCACTATGTAGTGTCCTCTACTTTAAAAATTCCTCTCCTGCTGATGTTCAGGTGTATATCAGTATGTAGTGTCTCTACTTTAAAAGAGTCCTCTCCTGCTGATGTTCAGGTGTATATCAGTATGTAGTGTCTCTACTTTAAAGAGTCCTCTCCTGCTGATGTTCAGGTGTATATCAGTATGTAGTGTCTCTACTTTAAAGAGTCCCTCTCCTGCTGATGTTCAGGTGTATATCAGTATGTAGTGTCTCTACTTTAAAGAGTCCTCACCTGCTGATGTTCAGGTGTATATCAGTATGTAGTGTCTCTACTTTAAAGAGTCCTCTCCTGCTGATGTTCAGGTGTATATCAGTATGTAGTGTCTCTACTTTAAAGAGTCCTCTCCTGCTGATGTTCAGGTGTATATCAGTATGTAGTGTCCTCTACTTTAAAGAGTCCTCTCCTGCTGATGTTCAGGTGTATATCAGTATGTAGTGTCTCTACTTTAAAGAGTCCTCTCCTGCTGATGTTCAGGTGTATATCAGTATGTAGTGTCTCTACTTTAAAGAGTCCTCTCCTGCTGATGTTCAGGTGTATATCAGTATGTAGTGTCTCTACTTTAAAGAGTCCTCTCCTGCTGATGTTCAGGTGTATATCAGTATGTAGTGTCTCTACTTTAAAGAGTCCTCTCCTGCTGATGTTCAGGTGTATATCAGTATGTAGTGTCTCTACTTTAAAGAGTCCTCTCCTGCTGATGTTCAGGTGTATATCAGTATGTAGAGTCTCTACTTTAAAGAGTCCTCTCCTGCTGATGTTCAGGTGGATATCAGTATGTAGAGACACTACTTTAAAGAGTCCTCTCCTGCTGATGTTCAGGTGTATATCAGTATGTAGTGTCTCTACTTTAAAGAGTCCTCTCCTGCTGATGTTCAGGTGTATATCAGTATGTAGTGTCTCTACTTTAAAGAGTCCTCTCCTGCTGATGTTCAGGTGTATATCAGTATGTAGTGTCTCTACTTTAAAGAGTCCTCTCCTGCTGATGTTCAGGTGTATATCAGTATGTAGTGTCTCTGCTTTAAAGAGTCCTATCCTGCTGATGTTCAGGTGTATATCAGTATGTAGTGTCTCTGCTTTAAAGAGTCCTATCCTGCTGATGTTCAGGTGTATATCAGTATGTAGTGTCTCTACTTTAAAGAGTCCTCTCCTGCTGATGTTCAGGTGTATATCAGTATGTAGTGTCTCTACTTTAAAGAGTCCTCTCCTGCTGATGTTCAGGTGTATATCAGTATGTAGTGTCTCTACTTTAAAGAGTCCTCTCCTGCTGATGTTCAGGTGTATATCAGTATGTAGTGTCCCTACTTTAAAGAGTCCTCTCCTGCTGATGTTCAGGTGTATATCACTATGTAGTGTCTCTACTTTAAAAAGTCCTCTCCTGCTGATGTTCAGGTGTATATCAGTATGTAGTGTCTCTACTTTAAAGAGTCCTCTCCTGCTGATGTTCAGGTGTAATCAGTATGTAGTGTCTCTACTTTAAGAGTCCTCTCCTGCTGATGTAGGTGTATCAGTAGGTCTCTACTTTAAAGAGTCCTCTCCTGCTGATGTTCAGGTGTATATCAGTATGTAGTGTCTCTACTTTAAAGAGTCCTCTCCTGCTGATGTTCAGGTGTATATCAGTATGTAGTGTCTCTACTTTAAAGAGTCCTCTCCTGCTGATGTTCAGGTGTATATCAGTATGTAGTGTCTCTACTTTAAAGAGTCCTCTCCTGCTGATGTTCAGGTGTATATCAGTATGTAGTGTCTCTACTTTAAAGAGTCCTCTCCTGCTGATGTTCAGGTGTATATCAGTATGTAGTGTCTCTACTTTAAAGAGTCCTCTCCTGCTGATGTTCAGGTGTATATCAGTATGTAGTGTCTCTACTTTAAAGAGTCCTCTCCTGCTGATGTTCAGGTGTATATCAGTATGTAGTGTCTCTACTTTAAAGAGTCCTCTCCTGCTGATGTTCAGGTGTATATCAGTATGTAGTGTCTCTACTTTAAAGAGTCCTCTCCTGCTGATGTTCAGGTGTATATCAGTATGTAGTGTCTCTACTTTAAAGAGTCCTCTCCTGCTGATGTTCAGGTGTATATCAGTATGTAGTGTCTCTGCTTTAAAGAGTCCTATCCTGCTGATGTTCAGGTGTATATCAGTATGTAGTGTCTCTGCTTTAAAGAGTCCTATCCTGCTGATGTTCAGGTGTATATCAGTATGTAGTGTCTCTACTTTAAAGAGTCCTCTCCTGCTGATGTTCAGGTGTATATCAGTATGTAGTGTCTCTACTTTAAAGAGTCCTCTCCTGCTGATGTTCAGGTGTATATCAGTATGTAGTGTCTCTACTTTAAAGAGTCCTCTCCTGCTGATGTTCAGGTGTATATCAGTATGTAGTGTCCCTACTTTAAAGAGTCCTCTCCTGCTGATGTTCAGGTGTATATCACTATGTAGTGTCTCTACTTTAAAAAGTCCTCTCCTGCTGATGTTCAGGTGTATATCAGTATGTAGTGTCTCTACTTTAAAGAGTCCTCTCCTGCTGATGTTCAGGTGTATATCAGTATGTAGTGTCTCTACTTTAAAGAGTCCTCTCCTGCTGATGTTCAGGTGTATATCAGTATGTAGTGTCTCTACTTTAAAGAGTCCTCTCCTGCTGATGTTCAGGTGTATATCAGTATGTAGTGTCTCTACTTTAAAGAGTCCTCTCCTGCTGATGTTCAGGTGTATATCAGTATGTAGTGTCTCTACTTTAAAGAGTCCTCTCCTGCTGATGTTCAGGTGTATATCAGTATGTAGTGTCTCTACTTTAAAGAGTCCTCTCCTGCTGATGTTCAGGTGTATATCAGTATGTAGTGTCTCTACTTTAAAGAGTCCTCTCCTGCTGATGTTCAGGTGTATATCAGTATGTAGTGTCTCTACTTTAAAGAGTCCTCACCTGCTGATGTTCAGGTGTATATCAGTATGTAGTGTCTCTACATGTCTCCATGCTTTAATGTTCAAAAAGCTCTTTATTTTTCTCATACTTCCTGTGCTGCAGCACCTCTTTTCACCCTATGTCTGAAACCAGAGCCCAGTCTGCTCTGATTGGTTAGCTGGCCGGCTCTGTTGTGATTGGTCAACCGCCTAGGGATGTCCCGCCCCTTAGCCTATCATGTACAATGTGTTGGAGCACTGGTCAATTGAAGCGTGAGTGTTACATAGTGATGTCTTTATGTTCCGTAAATAAACAAATTAGGCGAGTTTGGGGATTTTAGCCTTTACAGACCATTTACATGCACACAAACCTATACAACACACTACAGCAGTGGTTCCCAAACCTTTTCTGTCGGGACCCCCTTGGGTATTGGAAATATTTTCGGGACCCCCCAACCCGGTTCCCATCTATATTGGTAGGATTAATTGTATATTGTTGTCAAAACATTACATTTTCTCTGCTAATAATAAGAAGATACAAAGATCCAACTATCATTTTATATTTTATTATGGATGAACAAAAGTGCTTGTAATAGATACTGTGAATTAATTTGGCCTAATTAAAACTGGTTGGCCTTCTTCCCTGAGTAGTAGATTTTTAAATTCAAATTTCTTTAAGGAAAATATATTAATGAACTACTATTTCTACTGCAGGTTGCAAACGATCACATCACTTTACCATTCCTATTCCACACAGCTTATCAAAGACTTGTGTGTGCTTGCTTTCCCTTGCAGATCTTCTCAAACCGGGGCTGTTGTTTTGAAACTGCCCCTCAGTTCATTCTCAATGTTCAGCTTTGATCTGTGTTTCGTTTTGATGGCAGCAACAGCAAGTAGGATGTTGCAAAAGGCAGCATTATGCCCACAGCTCTCTGACCAATGACATATGTTCGAGCAGTGCTTGATTACAATTGAATAATAATAATACATTTGATTTATATAGCACACTTTAAAAACAACGTCATCTCAAGGTGCTTCACAAAGCTAAAAGGAGAAAATAATAAAACAAAAAAATCTTCCCGCGACCCCCCTGCAGTACCTCCGCGACCCACCAGGGGTCACGCCCCACAGTTTGAAAACCACTGCACTACAGGAAAGCCCCTTGAAATGCAACCCACCGGATTATTAATGTAGCTACTGACACAGAAGTAGTTTCAATGGGAATTAGTTTAATGGAAACTAGGATTGTGAAAAGAACGCAGAATGCCACCAGGGTTAGTGCTATGGTTATTCCATGTTCTTTCTTAAGTAACATTCAACTATCTTACAGTACTTCCTACATTTCTGGTTGCTGCCGTCAGTTGAAGCCCACTTGTGTCTCAGGCGTGACTCACTCTTCCCGGTGCCCACTCATGTACGACAACACTGTCCGACTACTTTCACAGCCATATAGAGCTCTGTTTTTGTCTGATTCTGTTTAATAGTGTCTCACCTCTATAGCTACATAGATTGACTTTATTGATCCCAAATTGGGGAATGACTCAAAGCTTTGATCGTGAGTTAGAAATAAACGGTAAATATATACAAATCAACAGCAGAAAGATTCATATCTATCAATTATCTACAGAACACAGAATATAAATAAAGAACTTATACAGAATAAGAAACCTCTATAATAAACCAAATTGCTACTACAAATAGGACACTATATACATTTAAACATTTTCAAAATAGATGCAGTTTGTATTTAATTAAAATGTAGAACATTATGACACCTATTTCTAGATGAGGGTCCACTCGTGACTTGAGTTTTTTGTGGCAGGATTATCTCAGGAATACACCAAATAAAGAAATAAGTTGTACAGAATAATAATACACTAAAATGTAATTCATTCAACACTTGTTCATAGCTGAGGTCCCATCATTATCTGTCCAGACAGCGCATGTAAAGCGATTTAAACTGATTTGTCACGAGTGTATTTCAGCCTCACTAGAGTCAAACGCATAATTGCCGTCTTTCATCTTTGTCGGTGCTTCATGGCTGCGTTGTGTCCCGCCCTGTTAGCGGGGCTAATGGACATAACGCCTCATTCATGTTCCTGAAAAGAATGTGTGTGTGTGTGTGTGTGTGTGTGGTGTGTGTGTGTGTGTGTGTGTGTGTTTGTGTGTGTGGTGTGTGTGTGTGTGTGTGTGTGTGGGTGTGTGTGTGTGTGTGTGTGTGTGTGTGGGTGTGTGTGTGTGTGTGTGTGTGTGTGTGTGTGTGTGGTGTGTGTGTGTGTGTGTGTGTGTGTGTGTGTGTGTGTGTGTGGTGTGTGTGTGTGTGTGTGTGTGTGTGTGGGTGTGTGTGTGTGTGTGTGTGTGTGTGTGTGTGTGGGTGTGTGTGTTGTT
>NW_022990665.1:267500-323107 GCF_902827175.1 Gymnodraco acuticeps | reverse complement strand
TGTGTTGTGTGTGTTTGGGGTGTGTGTGGTGTGTGTGTGTGTGTGTGTGTTTGTGTGTGTGTGTGTGTGTGTGTGTGTGTGTGTGTGTGCGTGTGTGTGGGTGTGTGTTTCTGCATGAACATGACGTGTGTGCGTGTGCGTGTGTGTGTGTGTGTGGTGTGTGTGTGTGTGTATGTGTGTGTGTATGTGTGTGTGTGTGTGTGTGTGTGTGTGTGTGTGTGTGGTGTGTGTGTGTGGTGTGTGTGTGTGTGTGTGTGTGTTGTGTGGTGTGTGTGTGTGGGGTGTGTGTGTGTGTGTGTGTGTGTGTGTTGTGGTGCTGTGTATGTGTGTGTGTCATGTGCATCACTGGCTTTAACATTGACATGACCAGAGACTGTTTCATACTGTTTAACATTGTTGTAATAACCAAAAGTACAAATGGAACAATCTTTTCCTTTCTCTATTTAAATACTCTTCCATCTAAAAAAATAATTTTGTTGATAGTCTTCAATATTAAAAGACAGTTTAAATGTGCAGAACAGTGCTTTAAAGGAAACATACCTATAACTGTTCAGCCCTCAGCCTTCAGCAGCACACAAACAAATTAAAATACCCTTCCGCTGCATTATGGTGTCTGCAGACGTCTTTATATCTCCACACCAGATAAAACCAAAATACCCCCTGGTGTATGTTGTTCTTAGAGCTCTGTGTGCACCTTGTGGTCAGACTGCTGCTACTTGCCTCATCGGGGAAGAACAGAGCGAGCTGCTCTGTCTGGAGCTGCTGCGAGGAGACGCCATTCTGTCCGAGGCCATCTTACTTCAGCTCAGCACCTGAAACACAAACCTCAAGGTCACATGACATGAATATGCTCTTTTGTCAACTATTTTTGCATCACAAATGACTTTTAAGCAAAATATGTGAAATGTGTGTTCCATTGTTTGATATACACATTCAACCCACAGAGAGAATATAAGATGGACACTGCATCCTCCTGGCGTTGTTGCACTGCAGCGTTATCCACTACAACATCTCCTTATTGATCCGCCTCCAAGCATTCTATTCTTGTCTTGTCTTTTTTTCCTCCAAGTAATTTAATTATCAATAAACCTCACTGTTTTAAATAGCTGCAAGCTGCTGGTGTGCCAGTGGAATAATATTTCTTATCTTCTAATTTATTGGCTGGCTGCCAGCCAGCGACTCTCTTCCCTACTTTGAGCCTGAGCAAAAGAGGCTGACGCTCTTAAGTGCCCGCAACTTTATTCCGCCATTTTATTGATGTATCCCATTTAGATTAGTCCATTTTCAATCGGGAGAAGCCGCAGACGCCCTCCCGCCTGAAACACACTCTAATCCTTTTAGTTAATGATATCCTGCAGTGGTGTGGTTACAAATGTCATGTTTACTGTGGAGTATAATTAGCAGGTAGTTACAAAGTGAGACGATCTCTCTCTCACGCACACGAGCACACACATGGTTTCAGCTGTAGTGCTCTGGCTTTTTATTAAATGTGTTATGGGATCGATAAACAGGAATACTCCCAATAAAGAAATTGAGAGGGGTGTGATGCTCGTGGGGCGTCACTGCTTTGATGCCATGTTTGCCTGCCTTGAAAGTGCCGCAGTGTTTTCAGCTTAAATGCCACGAACAACTGATCCGTTCTGCAGAGTTTGGAGAAGGAGAGGCTCAGGTGCATTAGAGGAGTCACGGTTTCGTGTGTTACTGTTTGCTTCGATTGCTCCGAAACTCCCCGGGTTACGTAAGAACAAGGGACCTATCTGATAATGGATTACAGAGAAATACATAATGTTTAGGGGGTGAGTGACTGAATCAATGACTGTGATTACCAGCTGGATGAATAGGTTACAAGATAGTAAAGATATCAGATGCAAAAGAGGGAGCAAGAAACAGAACGATGCAGAGAGGAGAGAAAGGGGGAGAGGAGGGGTCTTTTAACTGCAGTCTTGGCATGGCTCCGCAGGGCCATCGCAGCGAATCCAAAATTAAACCAATACTGTGCCAGGAGCACGAAGTCTGGCACTGAGCACCCAGTTTTTTGGGGGAAAACACCCATCTACTTGAATGCAGTTTGAATATTACACCACAGAATGGGCGCTGATATAATTGCACCGTTAGTTTATTACAATAGAGGTGTAGATGAATTATGTTGGCCCTATAATTGAGCACGGGGTCATCGCCAACGAGACACAGATCCGGCAAATTCCATTACATGTCCCTGCGGCTCTTTATAGCGCTCTTCTGTGGATTACCATACAAATGGAGATGAGTTGTCCAATCAAGCAATTCAGTCCTGAGCACTTAGAGTGTGTCACTAAGTACCGTGTTAAGGACCATTGCGCTGAAAGTGATCCCCGTCGCTCCGCAGTGAGTGGCCACCGACTGCTAAACGGGGCATGGGGGAGGAGAGCCAAAGGTTTTTAGCAAAATGTCAGAAGTTTACAGCAGGTTGTCGGTGGTCCCAAGATGTGTACAGCTGGACAAGGCTCTTTTTTTATTATGTAATCATTTAATATGTGTCCCCTCTTCTTCATGTCTCTTCTTCATCAACATGCGTCCCCTCTTCTTCATGTCTCTTCTACATCAACGTGTGTCCCCTCTTCTTCATGTCTCTTATACATCAACATGTGTCCCCTCTTCTTCATGTCTCTTCTACATCAACATGTGTCCCCTCTTCTTCATGTCTCTTCTACATCAACATGTGTCCCCTCTTCTTCATGTCTCTTCTACATCAACATGTGTCCCCTCTTCTTCATGTCTCTTCTACATCAACATGTGTCCCCTCTTCTTCATGTCTCTTCTACATCAACATGTGTCCCCTCTTCTTCATGTCTCTTCTACATCAACATGTGTCCCCCTCTTCTTCATGTCTCTTCTACATCAACATGTGTCCCCTCTTCTTCATGTCTCTTCTACATCAACATGTGTCCCCCTCTTCTTCATGTTCTCTTCTACATCAACATGTGTCCCCTCTCTCCATGTCTCGTCTACATCAACATGTGTCCCCTCGTCTTCCATGTATCTTCTACATCAACATGTGTCCCCTCTTCTTCATGTATCTTCTACATCAACATGTGTCCCCCTCTTCTTCATGTATCTTCTACATCAACATGTGTCCCCTCTTCTTCATGTCTCTTCTACATCAACATGTGTCCCTCTTCTCCATGTCTCTTCTCTTCTACATCAACATGTGTCCCCTCTTCTTCATGTCTCTTCTACATCAACATGTGTCCCCTCTTCTTCTTCATGTCTCGTCTACATCAACATGTGTCCCCTCTTCTTCATGTCTCTTCTTACGTCAACATGTGTCCCCTCTTCTCCATGTCTCTTCTACAATCAACATGTGTCCCCTCTTCTTCATGTCTCTTCTACAAATCACATGTGTCCCCCCTCTTCTCCATGTCTCTTCTACATCAACATGTGTCCCCCTCTTCTTCATGTCTCTTCTACATCAACATGTGTCCCCTCTTCTTCATGTCTCTTCTACATCAAACATGTGTCCCCTCTTCTCCATGTCTCTTCTACATCAACATGTGTCCCCTCTTCTTCATGTCTCTTCTACATCAACATGTGTCCCCCTCTTCTCCATGTCTCTTCTACATCAACATGTGTCCCCTCTTCTTCATGTCTCTCCTACATCAACATGTGTCCCCTCTTCTTCATGTCTCTCCTACATCAACATGTGTCCCCTCTTCTTCATGTATCTTCTACATCAACATGTGTCCCCTCTTCTTCATGTCTCTTCTACATCAACATGTGTCCCCTCTTCTTCATGTATCTTCTACATCAACATGTGTCCCCTCTTCTTCATGTCTCTTCTTCATCAACATGTGTCCCCTCTTCTTCATGTCTCTCCTACATCAACATGTGTCCCCTCTTCTTCATGTCTCTCCTACATCAGAGCCTGAATGGCCTTGAACTTTTTTTAAATTCAATGAAAAAAAGACAGAGGTCATAATATTTGGACCCAGTGGAGGCCCCAATGCTCCCGCCTGGGCTGGATTCTCTTGTCCCATATGCGAAACCCATTGTCACAAACCTGGGAGTACGGATTGATCGTGATTTTAAAATAGACAAACAGATTAACTCTGTGGTCAAATCCAGCTTATTTCAGCTAAGACTTTTAGCAAAGGTCAAGCCTTTCCTTTCTTTAAATGACTTTGAGAAGATAATACATTGTTTTATATCCACTAAACTGGATTACTGCAATGCTCTTTATATTGGAGTGACCAAGGACAGCTGGTCCAGAATGCTGCTGCACGCCTCCTACAAGGACAGGCAGGCGTGAACATATTACGCCTGTACTCGCCTCTTTACACTGGCTACCAGTCCATTTTAGAATACAGTTTAAAATGTTGCTGTTCGCATACAAGGCCCTGAACGGTTTAGCCCCACCGTACCTGCCAGATCTTTTAAAACCATACACACCCACACGGTCACTGAGGTCTGCTGACAGACTCCTTCTGGTAGTCCCAAAATCGAGGCTAAAGCAGCGGGGAGACAGAGCCTTTGCTGTTGCAGCTCCAAAGTTATGGAACAAATTACCCCTCCAGGTTAGACTTGCTCCAACTCTGCCTGTTTTTAAATCTCGCTTAAAAACCCACTTATTTTCCTTGGCTTTTACTGTACAGACCAGGTGACACTTGTGCTGTAAAATGTGGTTTTTATTATTTTAAAAAAAAAACATTTGTACCTTACTAGTGTTTTGTATTGTTTTTACGTCATATAGGAGAGTTTTTTCAGTCGGTGGCTTCTGATCTGGTTGCAATGTCTCGTATTACATTTGTTTCATGTCCTGTCTGTTTTTATGTATTTATTTATGCTATTTTTTTATACAGTTGTTGATGTACAGCACTTTGTTCAACTCTGTTGTTTTTAAATGTGCTATATAAATAAAATGGATTGGATTGGATGTGTCCCCTCTGTGGAAAGAGACCCTGAAAGTTTCAGGAACAAAGATTCTCTCTCTTTTTGTCCTGATCGATTTACATAAAAACCTGTCTGAAAATGAGCTGATCAGATTTCGGACACTGTATGATGTCATAACGATGTTTTGTCTTGTGTAATCCATTAGCCAATCAGCAACCAAGGTAACCCCCCCCCCCCCCCCCTTATCACCTGAATCTCCTCTTAGAGCACCATTGATGTTCTTTGTAACCTAAATCTCTCTCAGAGGGGCGTGGGGAGGGGCTCCTTATTTTCATCTAAAGTAACAGACAGAGAATCAGCACTTTGGAAACAGGGCTGAAACAGAGGGGATTATGGGTAATGCTGCAATGATCTCTTTGGTGTTTGGAGCCAAACACTTCAGAGACATGTTTTTGTATATAGGGAGGCTGTGGCTCAGTGGGTAGTGTGCTGGACTTCGAATCAGCGGATAGCAAGTTCAAACCCCACTGCAGTCAGCATGTCGTTGTGTCCCTGGGCAAGACACTTCACCCCAAATTGCTCCTGTGGGGATTGTCCACAGTACTGAATGTATGTAAGTTTCGATAAAAGCGTCTAACAAATGACATGTAATGTAATATATCTGAGACCTATAATATCTTGATGAAAAACAGTATAATAGGGGACCTTTAAGAGCTAACATTGTACCCTCTATTCATGTTAAAGCAATACTGTGTTTCCTGCAGTTTAAACATCCCCAAGCTCAGGAAGGCTGCAAGTGTTACAGAAATATGAGTTTCCTCAGCAGATGGACTGCTTTGACGGGATCCTGGCTAATTTTCGTGCTGGGCTGGACATTTCTTTTTATGTCTGGGCTGAAACCCGAGCGGCCCTCTGGGTTTCCCCGCTCTGTTGCCGTGGAGAACGTGTCGGTTGTAGGTAGGCCAAACAAAGGACACCTCTGTCTCGGCCTCATGTCACATGCCGGGTAAAATAACAAGCACTCAGTAATATGTGTGTGTGTGTGTGTGTGTGTGTGTGTGTGTGTGTGTGTGTGTGTGTGTGTGTGTGTGTGTGTGTGTGTGTGTGTGTGTGTGTGTGTGTGTGTGTGTGTGTGTGTGTGTGTGTGTGTGTGTGTGTGTGTGTGGGAAATCGCTACGATGTGCACTGCAGATTTACTGCCGCACTTGTATTCATTCTTTGCATGTGTGTGTGGAGAGGGATTTAAATGTTAAATGTGCTTGTGTGCATGTTTCTGTCACTTGCAGTTTTCCAGCCATGTTTTATGTAATGTCTGTTAGTCACGCCAACTCCTGCATTTAATATAAGAGTCATTTAGTGGTCTGGCTGTATGGAAGTCAAGACAAAACAAAGGAAGAGCAGCTACATATAGCGAAGGGTCTGAATAGTGAAGCATGTGTTTAAATGACCATAAAGAACTGAAGACTAACCAGGGACATTCAGCTTCTGTTATAAAAGTAAGAACAACTCAAAATGCAGCACTACAACATCACATTTCTGAACAGTAGGCTATGTATGGTTAACCCTAAAAAGGGGACAAGACTGTTAAAAACTATATCAAATCATTATTTAAGTTTTATGTTGTAGCTGTGTGCGATGGACACCGTTTTTCCTCATCCCAAGACTATGGTTTAAAAACCCAACTGAGAGTCAATTGTTACTCCATTGTACACTAATAGTATAAAAAGCACACACTCTTGCTTCTTCCAAAAGAGGAGCAGATAGTATAGGATGAGAGAGAGAAAAAGACTACCACGTATCTGAACACTGCCTTGGTGAAAGAAACCTCATGGTCTTTTGGTTTATGTAATGCTATTTTACCTCCTTTTAAAGCTAGCACTGAAATGACTTCAGGACTTCAGCTCTCATTCTCCTAAATCAGATGTTAATTGTTAAAGAGCTATCAACCAATATTGTTCTTTTCTAATGTTAGACAACTTGTGATAGACAATTAAGACAGTTTAAAAAAGGTGGTTGGTTTTGAAATTGTCGCTGCACCACTAAATCGTTTAAATCGCTGAATGCTTTTTCTTTCGCAGGCATCATTCTTAACTTAACATATAAAAATAAACATGTGCTGGATAATGTAGCACCAAGTTTTCATTGTCCACTGACCTCATTGTTTGTGCTCTCCATAACTGCAGAATCACTGGTTAAAAATACGTTTTCCAGTCCTTTTTTATAATAGTCTGTGGTGAAGCCGAATGACTTTCACAGATTCTGGGTAAAACCACAAAATGAATACAAAACCATGTCTGCAGAAAACAAAATACCATACCCCTGTGGCTTAGCTTCAGTGTTGTGCCAGAAGCAATGCATTTCTGTTTGACAAAAACATAAGAAATCAAACTCTGAGGAAATTAGAAGAAACAAGCGAAGCCACTCACCACTTTGAGAGGCCAAAACCAGCTTGAATCAATGTGATGGAGTTCAGGACGGAGTCAGACAGGCTGTGTACTCCGAGTTTGATATCCTTGTTGTTTCAGGAGTGCCTCATTGTGTAACCGATTCCTTATGGTTTGGCTTTATTTCCAAACTGCCAGCGATTAAGTACAAAAATGCTTTTTCTCCTACTGCTCTCCCTACAGACTAAAAGCTACTAAATAAGTTTTATCCGGCTTTTCCCCTTTAAATACGGTGGACTAGATCTGCGACATTACGGTGCCGCGCTGCTCTTGTCCTATCATTGAGCTTGAGACCGGTTCACAAGAGGAGACGGTGGTTACGGTTTCACCACAGAGCTGTCATATAGGGAGGAAAGCGGAGTACGATGGGTGCTGTATGGGTGGTAGGGTGGGAACAAGCTGGAATTGCCGAGCTATGGACCCGACATTCCCATCCCACACACAGTAGGAAGGCTCAAAGTGGGCCCTTGTACTTGCACAGAGACCCGCACAGGGCAGCAGATAATGCCTGATGTTAACTGCTGTCTGAACGTTTGGTGAGTCAGCTCGTTTCTCCACTTGTACAACACTGAAGATACTTTAACAGCATCTTATTTACAACCTAGAGTTATTTCATGGTTACAATACACCATATATCCCGTGGTAAGATTTCTAGCCTCAGTGAGAAACGACCTATGAGCAGGCAGTTTTAGTGCAGTGCTCAACCTATTCAGCTGTAATCATACATCATACACTGCAAGAGATTTATCCCAAACTAATAAACTAGAATTACTGTTTAAAGACTTTTTAATTGTTACTTAAATAGTTAAGTATAACCTGTTCGAGCGATGATGTAGAGGTGACAAAGACATGGGTTGTGGCACAAGTTATAAAACGGCAGCTTTGCAGATATGCTAGACTCAAACGGCTGAATATATATATGACAAAAACAGTACGCCTACCTAGTGCCTATATGATCACTTCTGATGTGAAGAATATAAGAATTACTGTTTTAAAAAGCCAACAATAACACAAATTGGAAGCACAATAGTTAAACATCTGTGGCATTTGATAGTCTATAGCAGGGTCAGCAACCTTTTTGATATGAAGTGCCATTTAAAAAAAGAAATTGATCAGCGTGCTGACGTTTGTGAACTGTCAACGGTGGGGGGGGAGGGCTCGACGCTCGTGAACTGTCTGTGATTCTCCAGAACACACAGATGGCCAGTCCGCCCCTGTGTAGCATATTATTTTTGATTACAGATGAGCAGATCGCCACTGGGCTTTCAACTAAAGACACAGCCACGCAAAAACTGCGGCATGAGTACACAGCTCCTTATGGGTACTGCAATTTCTGAAGTGCCGGCGCGGCGTTCTGGTTCGCTCCGGCAGCACTACACCCCTGATCGTTTCACCATGGAGGAAAGCAGCAGAAAGTCGACTGGAGTTAAAGAGAGCGGGGCCCAAAGTTATCCTTCTGCGCTGCGTTGCGTGCATGGCTTCCTTCTGCAGGTAACAGGGAGACGCGCTCTGGCGGCGGTCTCGTTCCGGTGTGTCCAGACAGCAGCTTTGACCAAATCTTGAAAATCCTGGAGCTGGGCGTGTCTGACAGCTTGGGGATTTCGCGACCAACAACCAATCACATGAATATCACATGAATATCCCGCCCCCGACATACAAAGCAAAAAAACCCGGTTCTTCTACACTATTGTCAAATAGGAAGGGCTATGATGAACATTTATTTTTTTAACATTTTGAACATTTATGAGATTAATGTTTATGGTGCTATTTTATGCTACATTCCATGCTGGCTAATGATACTGTCTATGCTTGCTAGCAACGAAGTAAACTAGCAACGAAGTAAACTGGATATAAAATCCCCAAACAAGCGAAAACCTACCAGTTTCACCCACTGCCTCTGCCACCTCCCCCCATGCCTGGTTCCTCCGGTTTGTATCCCGGTAAGTAAATAGGGACTGGTCATAAAGAACCGGGTGATTTGCTACCGCAATAACTAAGTTCTCCTCCATTTTTGTGGAATATAGAAATGAACTGCGGGTCTCGTTCTCCCAGCTTGCACGCGGTTTGATTGGCTAGCACTTGAACTGTCAGATTTGCATAAACGGATCTGATTGGCTGTCGCTTCCAGCTCAGCCTCAAAAGTTGAACATTGTTCAACTTTGAAATCCTGAACATCCTGGAAATCCTGGAAATCTTCACCTCGCCCCCCCACAATGCAATTCGGCGACAAGCGAGGGAAAGTGACGTCATCCCCATTCAAAGTCAATGGGCGGAGACGCGCTGGAAGGGTGGACAAATCGCCAAAAGCTGCTGTGTGGACGGGCCGTAAAGGATCCGAAAATACCATTTACATTTGTTGCACACTTATTCCACTTATTCCTAGTGTGCCACTGGTTACGGTAGCGCACGCGTGCCTACTGCCTAGGGTTGCCGACCCCTGGTCTATAGTCTTTATACCTTACGCTAACGTAACTTAAGCCAATGGTGAGCCAATGTAATTTAAGCTAACGTCACTTAAGCTGATGGTTAGTTAATGTAACTTAAGCCAATGTAACTTAAGCTAACGTCACTTAAGCTAATGGTTAGTTAATGTAATTTAAGCTAACGTAATTTAAGATAATGGTGAACCAATGTAACTTAAGCTAACGTAAAATAAACTAGCTTCATATAAGCCAATGTGCACTGAGTTGACAGGAGTTTACAAGCCATGTGAATTACAAACCCTAAAATACCAACTCATCCGTCAATTTGTCTCTTCTATATTAAGCCAGACATTGACAAACTCTCCAGACACAACAGCCCTCTTACCCATTATCTCAGCGAGTCTAAATGCAGTGTGCATTCCACAGATAACACTGACATGGGCCACTTATCATATGTTTTGCCAAGCTGACACTAAAAACATGTGTTGGAGTTATATCTGTATAATCTCAATATTTCCCATAGTTGTCAACTTGCAACATGATCTGTGTTTGATATCCATTATGCAGCAAATAGGCCTACCCTCCATTAAATGTGGCTTGTTCTTTTACATTTAAGCTTTATTTGTCAACTGAGATTGACTGTTTTCTTAAATGTTTACACTGTTAGTTTGCTGAGTTTGAAGAACTGCATCAAGACACAAGAGGACTTGAGTTGTCCTATAGCTATACCAGTATTGGATTCCTTAAAGTTACGTGACTCTTACCAATTAAGGTTTTACTCTTCTTATCCAGCATCACACAAATCCATTGACACATTCTGAGACTTGTTACGTAAACTGCTGAGGTATGCAGCCCCTTCTCAACACTCCTGGGGTAACTGGGGTCAGTGCCTCGCAGTTACCCACACAACTTTTCCCAGGGATCTGAATGACCTTCTGAGGAAACTTTTTGGCAACAAGCCAAGCCTCGAGGCTACCCCATTGAGGCTGTCCATTCAGTGCTGGTGTATTTGTAGAATATTTACATTGAAAACCAAGAAGGACTTCAAGACAGAAGCAGATAATCAGACTTAAGTACATCGACACAAGAGTTTAGTTCGATGTAAATAAAAAAGCTGAATGCTTCCCAAAGTAATAACAATTACCATGGTAAGTTTGAAAACCTGTCATTTAGATTTCTTGGCAGAAACACTATTACCATGTCCAAATAAGCTCCTCAAACTACTACAACTTTATAATTCACTTCAATGTTAGCCATTCAATAAAATATGGCATATTTGTAGATTTTCTGCTGTGTTTATGCCATTATTGGATATTCAGAGCTGTAGTAGATGTGACGATTTAAGCCATATTGTGAAAATATGAGTGTTTCAACACAAGGAGATGGATTAGAAGAAAGTGATTAGAATCCATTGAGGATGACATTAATTAAAAGTGACTACAACTGCGTTTCTCTACAGAAGATGAAACAATTAACTTTTAAAATGTCCTTTTAAAACCTCCAAAAGGTTAGTGTTTGAATAAGACTACGTATCAAGTTATGATTAGAACATTTGTATTTGCCCTTGAACGTTAAAACTCATACAAGATGTTTTATGTTGAAGTATAATGACTTATCCACAGTTCAATAACATGCAATCTACTGTAGACTACTATGCGTGATATTTTTCTATATTTGTCCCTGTTGTAGTTCCTACGTCGACAACCTGTAATTGACTCGTTTTTTTTTTTATCCCACTTCGAAGTGACCTAAAAGAAATGTATTGCACAACCTTTGAGGGTTCCCTAAGCCTACATCCATCTTCCGGTGATCTGTCAAAGTATAACATGCTTCAGATTTTAACTTGATCATTTCGGACTCTGAAGTCAAACATAATTGGACACACCACTGACAGCTCCATCCAGCCTCCTCTATTCACCAAGCTTTCTTTGCATGTGAGGACGTATGTAAAACAAAAACCAGAACATTACACTTACAGCAGGTATTAAGTTAAATTTAGTTTTTAAGAAACACAAAACCAAATTCTCCCACAGTAACAGTATAACAATGTGGCTAATGATAGGAAAACAATGTCAAAATCTCTACATGTCTGAGGGTGACAGTGATGGCTTCAGGAGCGTCACAGGTTTTAATGTGACACATCGTGATGTCAGGAATAAATGTGTGGGAGAATGCAGAGAAAGCACCGCTGTTTTCATATATTTTTAATGCAAGAAGTGGCTGTAGACCTACAGTATGGTGTTTTCGAGGGGGTTAAACCCCGAGCCTGTTTTTCAGGTCTCAGGCTCGAAAATGACATTCCCAGAACAAATGACCATATCTTCCCTTCTAAAAGGGTTAAATTAATAATGTTTTTTCTCAAAGTAATGATAAACCTGTGAGTTGGATGTAGAAAAGTCAGAATCAATATAGATGTTTTTTTATTTGAAAGAAATTCAGATTGAACATGGTAAAAAACTGTAAATTATAGTGTCCGTCCAAAAAATATGTTGTACTTATAGTGAAAACTAACCTTGGATGATGGGTTAGTAGACTAAAGGCTTGAGGAATCCAAAGTACAACATATAATAAGTACCCTGTATCAAGATTGATGCAAAACAAGTGATATTTGACCTTTTTAGACTGATTTAGCAAAAGAAACCCTCTTCTGGGGCCGTTTGGGTGGATTTTCCTTATCTCTGGCCCCCCTTCTTCGATTTTGACATGTGACATCTCTTTCTGACCGTTAGAGCCAATAGAATCGAAGGGGAATCTCCCCACACATACACATGGCAAAACGAAAAGGTGGGGGCTTTGTGCACCCAGTTTTGCTCCAGAGTGAAGCTGTCTCTAGGTCTGACATCTGAAAACCGAAAAGCAGATTTATTGCTCATGGATTATCAGAAATCATTCAAAGGGGACATAGACACATTGGATTAACCTATGGATTAACTACACCATCGTTTTTTATTGTTTTAATGCCATTGAAGACCAGTTTAGACCAGACAAAGACGAAGGTAAGCCATGTTAGCGTTGTGGGCTACCTAGCGCCACTTGTTTTGATGTACGTTTTTGTTGATAACGTCGCGAGTTTGTATCTTTCAGTGTTGAGGTGGGCAGCGTTATATTCTGTGTCTCCTTGCGGTCATAAACGATGTGTTGGATGGGCACATAGGATAAGTAATAAGGGAGCTAGGAGTGATTATCGGTGCAGTAATAGGTTAGCATTTTTCGCTCGGGGGTCATTTAGATGCTTCTTATGAGACTTGTGTTTTGTTTTGGTAAAAATGGTTTGTATCGTCAGTTAGCTGAGATTATTCCCGTTAATCTGGTATAACACATTAATAGGTTCTTAAATATTAAGATCCCCTGAGACACAGTGTCGTGAACAAAAAAAAAAAAGGACCCGCCGAGGGGGTCCTTGGGGCTTAACAGGTTTTAAGAGTGGATAGGGAATGTGGAATTCGGGAAATGTATGGGGATGGATTCTGGAATAACAATACAACAAATACTCCCATTAACGGCTCTCCAAATACAATAGATGAGTTTTAGAGAAATATTTTCTTTAACAAATATTTCTTTAACACAAAAAATGCGGATGGTCGGGAGGAGAGCACTGCTTTAGGAGCTGATTGGTAATTACATGGAACCCTGCTTTGTTAAACCTCAGCTCAAAAATGGGTTATAAATACACAAATGTTTGCTTGAAAAGGCCCGCCCATGGGGACTCTTATTCACCAATTTACACACATACAAACCATCAGCATCGAGCCGCCATGCGTCAGGGATTACAGTGGATAATTAAAACACACAGGAAATATAGTTCAGCTCAAGTAAATAGCCTTTCAGTAGATGCAGGAATAAGATAGACTCTAGTGTACATGGTATATTGACAAGTGGTCGATTTTTACTGGATGGGTTGAAACTTTAACAGTGCATCATTACAGGATAGAGTTAGAGGATACCATAAGTTTCCAGATGGCACTAGGCTGAAAAAGTTCTACCACTGATTGATTAGTGAGATAAAAGTGTTAGAAAGTTAACACTGTTGGAAATCAAGGGTTGAGGTGATGAGGAAGTATTAAAATGTCTCCCTAATGGATAATTAAAGTCTAGAATTTACAAGGATAGAGTTGGTTATTGTTCTACAGGATGGACTTCTTGACATTTAAATTGATCCCCAGCAGTGTACCTGACAGCACAACCTCAGTTAGGATCCATTGTACTTATCCCACTCATTCACCCAACCACTGATACCCAGGATGTACACGAGATAAGTTTGTGCACAGATGGAAGGCATCCAGTTATTTTAGCCGGGCCGGCTAAAATGATTGGTTGTGCTTTTTACAGTACTACGGCTACGACAGATGACATTTTTTAATGGATTTTTTGTCAAAGTTCTTCAGATATTCATTGCTATCGAGATGTTAAGAGCATTCCATGGAATATAACAAAAAGTGTATCTCGAGACGGTTTCTCAAACGTACCTACCCCACCTTTAATGTACAAGAAGGAACATCTAACTTTTGCGAAAACATTTGTACCTTTCTTTTTTTATCTTACTAATGCAATAATATTACAAGAGATCCACTAGAAAAGTGCATTTCCAGCATTATACAAATACACACTAGTCTTAAACCCAACATGATAACAATAGCGTACAATGATTTTTCCCACACCTCTGGAGCTATTCTCAGCAGTGGATACAGTACAAGCACTCCATGAAAAGTTTACTAGAAATAAGAGCTGTTTTGGTTTGCCTAGCATGCCATAATTGCCCTGCTGTCTCACCAGTTTGGTAGATGAAAAAGCTCTTCCCTAACACGCTCCTGACAGGACTAATGAGAAGATTCCCTTGTAAGGCCAAAAAACCCAAAACCATGCAATCTATTCGGGGCTGGGAGCATTCTTTCCTTTGGCATAATAATATGAAAGTTGAATGCTGTCTAGGCAACCTCTATGTGGATGAGATCAGACGGGGTCAAGTTGCAGACCCACATACACACAGATCTGTAACTCCAACCATGGATACAATCAGCCACCCTGTTGAATGTCACGCTAATAAAAGTGGACAGATCGCTAGAACCTCCTCATTCCTCACACACCAAAGCAGCCCCAGACACATATTTTCCCATAAAAATATGAAATTCAGCTGCATAAACAATTATATTGCCTCACCACAAGTCTGCTAAAGTGAACACACAGTCTTGGTGCTTGACAGTCAGCTATAAAAGTCCCCGTAATTCTCTTTTTTTTTTTAAAAACACAGATGAAGATCCGGAGCACCATACCTCTTGAGAGCTCAAATAGTCCCAACGTCACGCCAAGAGAAATATCCAAATGCATCTTAGGCTTCCCTGTTCCATCGACAGTTAGTGGAATAAATAACATGGGGAAATCAGGCTGTCATGAGACAACATCCAGCGCTGACGAGGGGGTTTTGGTGTGGAGTTCAGCAGCTCCAACAGGCCAAAGAGACTGGAACTGGATCCTGGCTCAGTTCAGTGAAGGGAATCGTGTGGGTACCTGACACCGGAGCAGTGACGGCCAGCGAAACATCAGGAGCTGCTTAATAATGAATGAGCCAGGCCTGCAGAGAGGCACACACACACACACACACACACACACACACAGCGACCACATGGCTAATAGGGAGTCATACTAACATAATTGGAGACAGGCTTACAGCATGGTCAGGTAAAAGTAGGGTATGACCGTAATCAGCCTTTGCAACTTGACACATGTTGCTAACAAAGTACTCTGTCATCACCCTGCAGCACTACATTTTACACACAGCGGGCCATACACTGTGTTTAGTGCTGTAGTTTATAGTCGGGATTCTCATAAAACTTTGCTTTGATACCTTATTTCATGAAGTTGTATAGTGTACCAGCTTTAAACACAAAAGAGACATGGCTGAAGAAAACATGAAGGAGATCTGAGTTATAACCCAGTGCGGTGTTCAAAATAACAGGATTGATGGTTGTTGACTGTATGACTAAACCTCTGCCACACCCACTTTAGAAACAGAAATTGATTGGCTGAGATGCAGTCCTCGTGGCAAAGAAGAGGGGAAAACCCAATCAGAGCCAAGCATCGTCACCAGCTCCAAGAAACAAAAGTAGAAACCGTTTCTCTCCTATGAAATATCACCTCGCAGTCGAGAAAATATAAGCAAACACTGAGGTTAAAACCATGAGACAAAAGTGCATCCATTTAAAAAAAAAAACCCTGTGGTTCGACTTTGTCCAAAGATGAAATCAATGCAGAACCCAAAACCAAAAGCGAAATCCAAACACAACACGCATGAAACCACATTGTCATGACATATGTGGTCGCTTTCGCTGACAAGTATAGAAGGATTTGAGCAAAACAAAACATTCAGGGATTTTTCCAACGTGGCAACACAAGACTGCATACCTAAAAATAACTAGAGCATTGTTGTTTGTGCATTGCAATAACAAGAAGATTGCAAAAACACAGGAGGACTCGCTGGTGCTCACTATTTGTGCATCATTGGGCTTGTGATCAGTCCCATTACACACAATAAAGTCAGCCTGAAGCATCCTTTGTGCCTCAGTCAACCCTCACAGTAAATACAGAGCTGAATCCCAGATCAAATGCACGCTAAAGATTCATTGAAAATGTTTTCTCTCAGTGATTGTGATGTTAAATGTTTGTTATTTGTTTTTCATGTATTGTGTCTTGACATTTGTCCATGTTGATGTTACACATGAAGCTGCTGTGATGCAAGTCAAATTTCAGACTTGATCTGACCAATAAAGTATTATCGTATCGTATCGTACATTGTTTTGAGACACCTATGCTAGCTGGAGTTCTCCATTAGAAACCAGAACCCTATGACATGCAAAAGCCATTATCAAGGTTTCTAGTCATTCTCTGATGGCACAGAAAGTTAAGGCTAATGTGTTTGGGAATGAAGACACATCTGCAACCCATCCAAAGGCCCAAAGCATGATGGGGGGTCGGGGCATCACGTTCAGAAGGAGCCTCCGTTTTGGTCCATGTGACATCATGTGAACCATCCAGACAGTATAAAAACGTCTGGCACACATCCCAGTTTCCTTAGTACTAACATTCACATTTGACAATCTTGCACCTCGTAATTTATGTCCAGTGCACGCTTGGTGCCAATGCTGCCGAACGTAGCGTGCCCTACATGTAGCGAGGTGGAAGGTAAGAGTGGTGGATCGTCATGAAGTGAGTTAATGTAGGAGGACAGAGTTTGCTTCCCATTACAGACCCGCAGTATTTTATTAACTATGACCATCCTTTTCTTTACTGAGCCAAGTGTTGAGATGCCTGACTCTGGACGTTCCTGAACAATATATTTGTTGCAGAATCTTTCCCAACCTTTAATACACTTTAGTTGCCATTTGCAGATATTTAAAGAAGCGTGAATTTGAAAATATGCTTGGCAATACTGGCCAGTACATTCATTTATTAATTTACTACAAAATCAAAATCTCATATGAGCTGTTTCATCTTTAATATCTGCGGATTGTCTCGGTAAATAATTGTTTTTGTCCTCTCTCTTGCTTAAACCCCTCTCCTACCTAGCATGTACTTCTCCCATCGTAGTCCTTATGCATCATTGATTTCAACAGATAGGAAAAAATGTATTACAACGTTTATCATACTAAACAAAGAATCGTAATGTTCACTGCAAAGGAAAGTCGAAAACAATGCAAACACCTCATACCATTTTCTTCCTCAAGATAAAATACCATCTGAACACTTGAAATCTTTGATTTATAGAAAATTGATGTACAACTGAAAACGTCCCCTGGATGAGTGGAAAAACATCTTCCTCTCAACAGGACATTTCCACCTGGTACCAACAAGAACTGCCTGTTATTTACCGCTTAGACGTCTCAATAAAACAGCAAGACCTCAGCTTCCCTGAATGAGAAGACTCCATAAAAACAACCTATGAAGACTTTTTGGGATTGTAAGGTTGTTGTATTCTAATCAAAAAGACTGTACGTTGAAATATACTGTACAAAGGATATCCTAGGACCAAAATGTACCGTACACACGTTCATTGGGACTTTGAACAAGGTGTAGTGATCTTTCAACATTTATTTTGAGGTCAATCTTAAAAAGCTTAGGGGATTATGACACCAGTTACAAGTTTTATCTAGATGTGTTGTTCTTATGTATTTCGATGTTAACTATACACTTTATTTTGGCTAAACGTATTGACCTTAAAATGTCAAAACCTTCTAACAAAGAACTGCATCTTCAGCAATCTACTTAGAAGGTCCACTATACTTTTCCACCACCGTCTGAAATATCATGGCCAAAGTTTTGAAGTTAGTGATAAATTCTTGAGAAATCAGCTTCCAGGTTGGACCTCAGGCATGTGGCCAAAGCAATCCTTTGAAGCAGATTCCCGACAGCTGCAGGAGCTCTCAACCCTCAGCATCATTGCCTGATTTCCTCCTGTCAATCAAGCCAAGAATAACGTCACTGGCATTTATGTCACGCTGCTGCTTCAGTTAGATGGAGTGCCTTGGAAATGGCATTGGTCCATTTACGGCCCACTTGTACATGTCAGACCGACCAGGCCACTACAAAACATGGGAGAGAAGCAAGATCCATACGCACGATTTATAGCCAGCTGTCTGTCTATTCATCTCCGCCCACGAGCACCTACGATGTAGATTTATGACCTCATATCCAACGGCGCATCGTAAATAAACTTTGGATAGATACGTGGTTTAGACACCACATTTGGGGTCCTGAGTAGCCTGATATTTGGGGGCCACACGCAACATGTCTGAGAAAAAGAGAGTGGATAGGGAGGGGAGGAGGCCGTAATAGCAGCAATTCCTTGCGAGTCAACTCTCCAGCTGTTTGACATTAGGTGGTGGGAGTGGATTAGGTGGGCTGGGTCCATGTGTGTGAGTTTAGGGTAGAGGGGAAGAGTAAGAATCGAGGGTGGAGGATACGTCCGCTGCCCAGATCCGAGACGAAGGAACACAGGCACCACTTCAGGGCAGGGTGGAATTTTTCAAGGCGTTTTCCTCAGACTGTTATTCCAGTTGTGAACTACAGGCACATGCAGGGTAAATGGGACACACATGGGGTCAATGTGATAAGTAAATATCAGCTGCAAAAATCGCAAAGGTATGCAGGAAAAGCTCCATATGTGCCAACCGAGATCACGTGCCACTTCAAAAAAGCCATTTCAGTGCTATTTTTTCCACTTTGGGCACGAAAAGTAAACACATGTGAGAGTTTTTTAGGGCAATTACGTCTGGAAAACATTCTGCCATGTCTCATTTCCTATATACAGAAAAGTCTCAAGAATAAAACCTTGATTTTGAAGGGAGATATGCATCGTCCACAAGGTGTAACAAATGATGGTCTTATGAGCCATTTCATTCGTTTTTAGATGTTTTAAATGATGGATAGAATATAAGGAAGGACAGTTATGCGCAGCAAGACTAAAGTCCTATAAGGTTTATTTAAAATGTCAATTTTTTATGCAAAAATACCAAACATTCACAAAATGTTGCTTCTTAATTTTGATGGATTGGGTTTATCTCCATCTGATTTCATCATCTTGTTCAGCAACTTGTGATGTATGTTTCTCTTTTTTTGGACATTTCGTAAACTAAATAATGATAAAAAACAAAAAACAACTGGCAAATGTGTTGATATTTCATTGACTCATTAATTCATTGATAAAGAGTTGCAGTTAGATCCAGTATTTGAGTGGCAGTCAAGACATCATAATGATTAATTGCAGAAAAATCAGCTAAACTTAATAGTAATTTAGTTCTACTGTACGATAGGGCTGCTTAATTAATCGTATTTTAATCGCGATTACGATTATGGCTTGCAACGATTACGAAAACAACGTAATCGAAATAAAACGATTATTTTTTAATTATTATAAATTATTTTTTTTTTTTGGTTTTTCATTTGAATTATACTTAAAGTTCAGGGTAATCAACTGTTAAAAACATACTGTTCAAAAAAATGTTCTCCAATAAATGGATGTTTTCAAAGTCAATGAATAATCGCAATTACAATTATTGACCCAAATAATCGAGATTATGATTTTTGCCATAATCGAGCAGCCCTACTGTACGATGCGATTGCCTCCTCAGAGTTGCAATCCCTGCTGTTTGAAGCTGTAAGAGCTATGAGACAGAAAGTACTAAGAAAGGATTGTTGGAGGTTACCCAAACAGAAGATGACACCACTAGAGAGAAGGAGTAGTAACTCCTTAAGACTCCCAAAGGTGCTCTCAACAGCGTCAAGACTTCTTCATGAGGAGGAGGGAGCGATGACCTTTCTTCTTCTAATCACACACCAAACAGAAGCTCAAGAGTACTGAAGCCTCCATTTCTCCTCATGATCTCCCCAATGAACGGAAATAAGGGCCTCAGAGCAAATACAGTGGACGGCAATCACAGGAGAGACAGATAAACAGACTGAAGCCCATAAAGCCGTGACATGCCTCCAATTAGCAGATGGAGATGAGCAGAAAAGAAGCGGAGGTCAATGCAAGAGAAGCTCCTGGCCAGTCCGATAATGATTTATCCTCCAGCCCCGGGCCCCAGAGTGGCTGCCATATTGGACCCACCTACGCACAAATGTATACCTGCACTCTCTTAATTGAGTCCCCACTTTAAGGAGAGAGCGTCCACTAAGTCATTAACGTTATCGCAGTGATGTGTCGACGTTACCCACATAAGGCAGCGTCAACGTGGACATGTGATACATACAACGTCCATATTTTGTGATGTAAGAAACATTGATGTTGGGCTTTCTCATTATTAAGTGCTGCTTCTTGCGATGGTCCAACTTTACTCAATAGTATGTGGGGGGATAAAGATTTAGCTTCCAGTCTGATTAAAAATATCAATACACACCAGAGAAGTTTGAGATGAATTTGTAATGTTTATTATTCTTAGATTTCATTCCTTGGGATCAACAGCAGGAGGTGTTTTTATGAACGCCTTTTACACAACTTTCTTTGATCCCAGTTGTTTGGAAGCCATAAAAACTGCCTCTTTGATTAATGCTTGAGACGTGCAGCTGGCTCCATGCGGAGGAAGAGGTTGTCTGTACTCAACGGAGGTCGAAGGTCAGTAACTCAAAAGGCAGCAGCTCGAGCCTCTGTTGTTGGAGCCATGCAAGAGGGGAAATACTTAATTTGTAACGGAACAACCTAACTCTATTCTTAATACAGTGGTGCAGGGATGAGTCCTAAAATCCCCAAATTAGTTTTACCATTTCTGGTTGCAACCATGATATAGGTGGTTTATAGCCTAAGCTTTTTACCACTGGCGATTGCATAATCTTCGAGAATCATAAAAGTGGTGTTAATATTTGGAGATGTTCCAGCTGAGCAGTATCATGTAAGTATCATAAATGTGGGTTTGCCATGGAGCTTATTTTCTGCAATTTCCCAAATCTCCAAAATGCTTTTTGTCGAGGTACAACAGTGTGTTATAATGGCGCCAATGGTCAGTCTACTTCTCACTCGATTTATTACCTCAATCAACATTCTCCTGACAAGTTCATGGTCTCTATAAATACTTTCAAGTCTTCTTCAATACAGCTTGGTGGTCATTTAGCAGGTAATGGTTCCATTTAGAGTAAAAAAGAGCAGGGAAGCTGAAGGGCGTTGGCTACTTTGTGATTGAGAAGTCTCTCCAATGTTGGCATTGGCAAGAGGGAGACAGCCAAAACACCAAATCTTGAGGCTTCAAAAACAGTTATATAAAGTCTGTACACACATTGTTGGCAGCCATGGTAGGTGCCATGTGTCGGCAATAAGGGTTCTTGAGTATCTTGAATAAGTGGAATAAGACCATGCATCTCCCTCTTCTTGGTAAAAGCAGATGGGTAACACTTTGTAGGTGTACAGCTGTCAGATCAAAGCAAATGTCCTCTAAGTAAATGTATTTAAAACACCAGCAATGCTTCAAAGAAACTATTGTAAATGAGAACTCAATTAGTCGGCATCTGGATCGAAACAGGACAGGCCGAGCTGTGTTAGAAAAACTTGTGGGAAACACCAGACTCGTGGGAGCAGAACCAAAATGACCCGGCCCTGACTCCAACAAGGCCACACAGAAATAAAGTGAAGGGATGGAAAAATAGCAAAAGACAAAGAAAGAAACGACCTCATCCAGAAGAAAGGAGCTGGTAATGGAACATGACAGGCCTTAGGCGGGTCCAGCTCCATGTGGGATCTTAGCCTTGAACGTGAGTCAACTTGTATACCTATTATTATGGAAGTAAATATACGGGATGAGTTTGACTTTAGTCTTTGATTTGGTGAAGAGGTCTTGTTGATGAGCAAAAAGCCTGTTTAGTAAGAGCATGCGAGTTTTAATTCACAATGCTTTGGCTTCACAAAAACCAGACTTGTGTGCTTCATGTTTCCATCTTTAGCTGTGGTCACAACGTTTAGTCACACCCTAAGTGTTAGTTACAAGGCGCTCTCTTAATGTTTCAGACAATGACTGTGGGGGTGAGACTGAGAAGAGATTAGAGTTTTACAACGGAAACCCTGAGATTGTCCGCGAGAAGACCTAATTGTGTGACAGCACAGTGGTGACCACACCTGCACATGTGGTTCATGTTGACCATGCTACGCCCGTCAGCTGTTCACCAGGCGGGCCAATGGAGAAAACAAGACAGAGAGGAACTATGAATCTGCATTTATCCCCAACCAGTGATGCATTATTTGATAGAAGGGCTGAACAGAAGTTTATGGGAAGTGGTTGTCATAGCTTGTAATTTGCTGGTTCTTAATGAGCCATTGAAACCAGTTTAAAGCATGGAGCAATTTTCTATAAAAACAGATGCTAAGCTATCATTTGCTGTTAGGACTGAAAGAAGCATTGCTTCCCAAAGGTTATTTTCATACCGAAATGGCTCCTAAACCAGTTGTAAAACTGGATTGACGTAATAAAGAAGGCTTACCAGTGTAGAACTGGAAAGAGTAAGAAACTGAAGATGTTTAAGGTACATCTTCAAGTATCCTTGTATTTTTAGGCAGATTCAACAACCCACAAGTTCTAAAAGGATCAATCACAACATGAATTATTCCTTAAAGACTCAAAAGAGGAAAAGTCGATGAGCTCTCAGCAATTCTGCAGACTTAGACCCCATTTACACGGGAACGTTTGCGTTTACGCACCGTATGCGTTTTCAAAAGTGTCTTCCGTTCACACGCATTCGATTCATTTAACGTGTCCGTTCACACGAGACCGCTGGGTTACGGCCTCGTGTGAACGAAAGGGCTATACGCAAGAGAAACTATGCGGATACAACCCGTATCGTCCTCGTGTAAACGGGGTCTTAGATTGAAAATAAAGTCCCCAATTAGCATGAAAGTATGTCCGATCTTTTATTCCTCCCTAAAAAGGAACAACACTAAAAACATGAAAGTGGCTGGTGGCTCTGAGGCTATACTTAGGCACAGTGGTGCTTTAATGAAATACTTAACAATGACAATGCAAATATGCTACTACCAGGTGTAATATTTACAGTTGATAGCATGTTAAAATAACTTAGTATCTGAAAACCCAAAGTACAGTTGAGACATATTGGAATGTCTTAATTTTACAAGATCTTTGTACTTAAGTACTTGACAAAATAAAGTTTGAACCGATGGTGGTGTCAAAGGAAAAAGTCAGATTATTGACAGTTATTACAGTTCTTCCTTAGCTGGACTTGAATGTTATTGAAAAACAAACTCATAGTTGCGCTCAATATTCAGAGGTTGACCAAAGTGAGTAGGAGTTATCCTCTGGGGAACATGACTGTTTTTGAGGCATTCAATAGTTTCCGAAAGGCTTACTTTAGATATTTTGTCTATAATCAAACATAAAACACGAACTGGAAGAAGTTCATATTTATAGCGCTCTACCCAGTTCCGTGTGTACTTGTTTGTCACATAATTATATAGTGACAACATAACTTACATGGCCACATAAATACTTCTGGTCCTGGTAACATACTTGCAGTTCAGTACAGTACATTGACGCATTTACCACTTTTTTCCACTCATTTGAAGAGAGAAAGAGTATATATGGAAACACTTTATGACACATATCTTTTGTAAACTCTATTTGTCTCTCTCTCTCAAACTGACACATTTCTGTAGCACCATATCAAACAAACAGAAGCCTGACTTAAAGACATGTGGTAGCCGTGTCTTCATCATCACTGTCATCCTCATCTGTGTTGCTATTCATAACTTCTGCCATTCCCACACAAAGTAGATGAGCATACTGCGAACACATTGGCATTCAGCTCCAGCGTGACTCAGAACTAAAAAATTCAATATTTTCCATTTGAGAACACTGAGCAGTGTCCCAAAAGGCCCATTCATCTTGATAGCATCAATTGGCAACTGCAAGTTCCCACAAAAGGGATGTTGAAGGGTACGCAATGATTTACAGTTTGAATGTTTATCTGACCTGTCAGAGTCAGTCAGTGATGGTTAAGTGTTCACGTACATACGAGACAGAAGTATCAACACAAACTGTCGCTTGGTTTAAAGAGGCCAATGTATTTAGCAGAACAGTAGGTAAAGTCCTGCAATTGTAAAGACTTTATATAACTGAACTTGTATCGAAAGAATACCTCACAGACCGACAGATTCACAGACAATTGTCACCTGACACCCACCAGCTTTACTATGAATCTTAAAGGTCACATGACATGCTTTTCCAGTTATTACTCGTCCCCTTGTGTGTTATGTAGCTTTTTCTGCAAAGTCACAAACCCTCAAAGTACACCCTGTAGCGAGTACAACTCTAACATAGAAAAGGCTTGTCTGTGCTGCCCCAGAACGCCTCGTTGGAGATTTCTCTTTTTACATTGTTTACTTCCTGGGTACGGTGACGTAACGATACCCAGGTCCAAATGGACCAATCCGGCGGGACGCGTCGAAGCTGTGGTGTGTGGGTGTGTGTGTGTGTGTGTGTGTGTGTGTGTGTGTGTGTGTGTGTGTGTGTGTGTGTGTGTGTGTGTGTGTGTGTGTGTGTGTGTGTGTGTGTTGTGGTGTGTGTGTGTGTGTGTGTGTGTGTGTGTGTGTGTGTGTGTGTGTGTGTGTGTGTGTGTGTGTGTGTGTGTGTGTGTGTGTGTGTGTGGCCTAGCATTAATATACTTGTGGGGACCTAAATCTGTTTACACAGTCACGTGTGGGGGCTTGCCTCCCTTATGGGGACAAATTGGAGGTCCCCATAAGGGGAATCATTAATTTTAGGGTGAAGACTTGGTTAGGTTTAGGATTAGGGTTAGGGTTAGTAGGGTTAGGGTTAGGCATGTGTTGGTTATGGTTAAGGTTAGGATAAGTCTCCAGGAAATGCATGTAAGTCAATGTAATGTCCCCTGAAGTGATGTATACATGGCATGTGTGTGTGTGTGTGTGTGTGTGTGTGTGTGTGTGTGTGTGTGTGTGTGTGTGTGTGTGTGTGTGTGTGTGTATGTATGTATGTGTGTGTGGGTGTGTGTGTGTGTGTGTGTGTGTGTGTGTGTGTGTGTGTGTGTGTGTGTGTGTGTGTGTGTGTGTGTGTGTGGTGTGTGTGTGTTGTGTGTGTGTGTGTGTGTGTGTGTGTGTGTGTGTGTGTGTGTGTGTGTGTGTGTGTGTGTGTGTGTGTGTGTGTGTGTGTGCTCAGCCTGGTTTCGGGCTGGGTTTAGCTGTATCTCGCCGACCCCACGCAGCAACCAGGAAACCACAACAGTAATCCAGCTCACACTGTCCGCTCCTCGCAGGAGCGAGCCGCGCATAGTCCCACCAACACGGCACCCAGACCCCACGCAGCACTCTCATCTGTTTGTCATTACTGGTGTCATTTTCTGGTTGCTAACAAACGCCATTGTGACACATAAACACTGATGTTCCGCTGTAACGGTGGTGGACTCATCAGAACAGAGTGGGCGAGCTGACCAATCAGAGCACACTGGGCTCACAGGGGGGGTGGGGGGCAGGAGCTCCAACAAGCCGTGTAGGACAGAGAGTGAATACACAAACTATACAGAGATGCTGTATGAGAAACCAATGTGAGTTTGGAGAATTTAACAATGTAAATCTATTCTAGTAGACCTCAACAATGGAATTATGATCAGTAGAAATGGCCATGACATGGGACCTTTAACATTTTCTGTCAGCTGTGCTTTGTTTACCTCTCTAATAATATCCAGTAGCTGCAGGCAGGTGTTTCTAGCATAAAAGCTCTAATTGCTAGGACTCAAAAGATACAAAATCAGTTATTTCCCTGAGGAGGAGGATGGACTTTCATTCATTGAGTTAAACAAAACCTCAAATGAATGTTAATGTGTTGCCTTTACTGCTGCATGTCTTAATAGTCAGCTAATGGTAGCTAACTTTAAAAGGTGATTGTTTTGTCTCCAGTTTGTTGGGCTGCCACCAAGGGAATGTTCATTAAAACACTCAATATGTTAAATAATATTGAAAAAAATCCCCTCCACAATTGAGTTGTAATTTAGTTACTTTGTACTCATTGTCTGCAACTTGAAGCTATTTCTTATGACCTGAGGTTTTTATCAGTATCTGAAAATGCTAAATCAATTGTTTTTTAACAAATGTAAAACAATACGTCCCAAAATGTACCTCTAATATGATCACTTTCTGTGAGTCATACACTACATTCAAATGCAATGCTCTTTAATCAACATTTAATCTGTTACACTTTGGAATTTGGTTTTGGCTTTTTAATGACTTGGCACTTATCGGAGTTTTTGGGTGATTTATCCGTCTCTATTGGCAAGGATGATTCTGTAAAATATTAAAATATAAATGTCCTTGAATTCAACAAATATATGTCCAGCAATCTTTATATAACCTTTCAGTGTTGTGAGAATGGGGGTGTCCAGGTGATCAATACTGTCCCCTCTTTAAATCAGAAGCTTTTAAGTTAGAATCCTACAGACTTTTTAAGTAAACCTTAAAGGTTTATGTGATCAAAATAAAAAGTAGCAGACTTGGACGTTAGTCAAGGACACTTTCGTGATAAAAAAAGACTCTGACATCTGCTAAGTTACCACCCATTTAATTGCGGGAGTTTTAAAGTGCTGCGAGCACCTTGCATAATAACAACTTCTTCGCCAATTGAAAAGTACTCTCTGCAAGACCTGCATTGCTGTTGAAGACGTTTGTAATTCTCTATTTAAATCCGGTGCGACATCCTGTAAATGTCATGCTTTAATCATCTGAAAAACACTGCATAAGTCAAGCTTAAATTACATTTAAAACGTTGTTGTCTAAGTTTCCGAAAAGCTCTTTAAAAGTTCTTCTCAGCATCATTTAAACATACTCTGAAGTTGAGATTAGTCTAAAGTGCTTGCCAAACTTACCCGTTCAGTGAGTGAAAGGTTAAGTGTTCCCAGGAGGGTTCATAGTTACAGCTTCTCTTCTTCTTCTTCTGCAAAGCGTCTGTGTCTGTCCTCTCTTTAGATCGCTCTAACTTAGTCTCTTGTCCTGGAGCCCAGCTGGGACAACCACCACCAAAGCCTGCTGGAGTGGGAATGCTCAGATTCTGAACGTGACTGGCCTTAAAGGTTTTTCTTGGGGAGAAAAAGCCCACATCCCAGTGTCAGTCAAGCAGCGGAGCATATTTCAGCTGGGCCGCCTTCCAAACAGACATGAAACTCTTCTATTTCGGTCTGCCATATGAGCAGCGGTGCTCAGAGGAGGGGGGGGGGAGTCTGTGGTGGGGCATGTAATTGCAGAGTGACCAGTTATGGTGAGATGTAATTGCAGACCTCATCAGATGGAGAGAAACTGCCAACAAGACAAGGTAAAGGACTTTTGAATAAGACTTAAAAAACAGAAACAACACAGACCACATAAATAAATGAGGAGCTGGGTTCCAGATGTGGCAGCGAAGGGAGGGAGGCGAGAAGAGAGGGGGAGATGAAGGAACTGCAATGGAAGCAGAATGAAATCCAGTTTCTGACACGGTGAAAAGGTGTTTACCTTCCCAGCAACAGACGCACAAGACGGAAAGGGGGTTTGGGGAAGGTGAGAGGATGTCGAGCCGCCCTGATGTTGTTTCTGGATCTTTACCATGAGTTCTCCTTGGTGTCTGGTTTCACGTCGGCCTTGGAAATGACTACCTAATGGAAAAATCGGGAGCTTTAAAAATGGGGAAGGAGAATGAAAATATAAACGGCAGTCGGCTGGTTCCCATTATAAGCGAGACTCAGCTGGTCGGGGTTGTTGCAGATGATAATGCTGCAAGTGAATAATTATCATGATTATGTGAAGTGGGCGGATCCACACACGCTCCCATGTGCACATATATAAAGTCAATAAATATTAGCTTTAGCTTAAATTTTAATGTTAACAGCTAATTTCCTCCAAAATGTTACCTCATTTCCTGACGGATTCAAAAGGGGAATGCTCAATGAAGCCCATTTAGGGCCACAAAGCAATACTCAGCAAGACACTATTCATTACAGGACTCGTTTTACAATTTTGTAAATACACTTTGTTGCCAAAAGTTAAGAGGTAAAAAGATGGATACCAGTTACGCACATAAGAGATCTTCTAATGGAGATCCCAACGAGAAAGCAAATGACAAATTGAAGGATATTCCAATGCAAATAAGTATAAATACATCCTTGGAACCAAGCATTTTTCTACAGAAAGCTTAGAATATTACTAACATGTTTGGTATTTGTTCAGCTGCCTTTGGCAAAACATAATTTCCCATAACCACTAAATATTTGTGGGTTAAAAAAAGCATATATTACCGTCCCCAACTAAACTCAATGAGTGAGCTATGACATACTGTTGAGAAAGGTTTGGTTTCAAGATTGTATTTTTAGAATAGAATTTAGAATATCTTAAAGGTCCCATGTCATGGCCATTTCTACTGATCATAATTCCATTGTTGAGGTCTACTAGAATAGATTTATATTGTGCAATTTTCCAAACTCACATTGGTTTCTCATACAGCATCTCTGTATAGTATGTGTATTCACTCTCTGTCCTAAACGGCTTGTTGGAGCTCCTGCCCCCCCCCCCTCCCTGTGAGCCCAGTGTGCTCTGATTGGTCGGGACGTTGCGAGGCTCGTTGCTGCGAGGAGCGGACAGGTTTCCGGGTCGGCAATACAGCGAGAACAAGCGAAACTCATCCTGAGCACACACACACTCACAGCCGAAGTAAAAACAATAAGTGTGGCTTGATATTGAGTAAAGAAAAAGGTTTATAGCGCTGTGAGAATGGGTCTGCAGAGAGCATTTCTCCACCATCCTAACTCGTCTATTACCAGCGTTCAGGGAGCTCTATGCAAGTCAATGGGGACTCCCTGTTAGCCAAGGGATCCTGGTGTGTGAGGTGCTCCACGGATTGGTCCATTTCGGCCAACCCGGTCATTTGTTGTTGGTTTGGGTGTTCACACGTCAGAGAACCCAGGAAGCAAACAATGGAAGAAAATAAATCTCCAACGAGGCGTTCTGGGGCAGCATAGACAGGTCTTTTCTGTGTTAGAGTTTTACTCGCTACAGGTTGTACTTTGAGGGTTTGTGACTCTGCAGACCATTTACATAAAAACCTTCATAACACACAAGGGGATGGGTAATAACCAGAAAAGCATGACATGGGCCCTTTAAATAGTCAAATCTATTTTTCCATTTGACATAACAAGAAAGCTGAAAGAATAGTTTTTAGTTTTGTAAAGTTTCCAAAATGTTCGTTTAAAATCTGAAAGTGTAGTAGTAGGTAGAAGGGAAAAAATGTTTCAAGAAAAGCTTCTATTCGTTTTACAGAAGGGGATGGACACTGAAGCGACATCATGACTCAAATAACTAGAAATACAACCTTGGAACCAAGCTTTTTTCTACAGAAAGCTTCAAAAGATTACAAAGATTGTCGGCTGCCTTTGTCAAAACACCATTTCCTATAAGCACTAAATATATGTGGTAAATTACTGTCCCTAACTAATCACAATGAGTGAGCCATATGACATACTGTTGAGAAAGGCTTGGTTTCAAGATTGTATTTTGAGATATTTGCGTTATCTTAAATAGTCAAAGGGTTCTTGAATGTCATCTTTTTCCATTTGACATAACTAGAAAACCAAATATAGTGTTTGGTTTTTGAAAGTTTCCAAAAAGTTGTGCTGTAGTAGGTAGAAGGCAAATAAAATGTCAAGAAGAGCTTCTATTAGTTTACAGAAGGGGATGGACACTGAAGCGACATCATGACTCATGTCAGAAAGTTCCTTTAAAACATTCAAAAGAAGCCTCTACCAAAGGTTTGAAATTGGTTTGTGGCTGGAGGCTTCTGGGAACTGGACTAACGACAAATCTTCTCTGTGCAGACGGGGGCTTGCTTCTCGGTTTCTCCAACAAGAAACATCTAATTTCCAACTGGATGGGCCCCATTCAAAGCAGCTGCGCGCCATTAGGACTGCTTTCTCTTTGGCATGGAGCGATTGTTACATTACTTCTGAGAAAGAAGCGCAAAACCAAATCGACCCACAAGTCAGCTCGCCCTCAACCTCCTATTCCCCTCAATTATCAAAATATAAAGAGGGGTTTTATTTTTTCCCTCCTCAGTCATGCAGGAGAAGTTTCCATGTGGATTCTAGCATGACTCGAGACAGAGAGAGAGAGAGAGAGAGAGAGAGAGATAGAGATAGAGAGAGAGAGAGAGAGAGAGAGAGAGAGAGATAGAGAGAGAGAGAGAGAGAGAGAGAGAGAGAGAGAGAGAGAGAGAGAAAGAGAGAGGAAACGCTGAAAAAACAACCCACAGATGAGGATTTTTAAAGCTTCAGGGGGAAAAGAGCACAAATCCCCTCGTCTGTTTACACTCAGATAGCATGGTCAGTGTTGGGTGTCACGCATTACAAATTGTTGCTGTAACGAAGTAATGTAACGCATTACTAATTAAATGTGGGTAATATACCTGTCACAATTCTCATTAACGCAGTTACAACACATTTTAACCCGTAATTAAAGGTGGGATAGGTACGTTTGAGAAACCGGTTCGAGATACACTTGTTGTTATATTGCATGGAATGCTCTTAACATCCCGATAGCAATGAATATCTGAAGTGCTTTGACAACAAATCCATCATAAAAAGTCATCTGTGGAAGCCGTGGCGCTGTAAAAAGCACGACCAATCATCTGAGCCGGCCCGGCTAAAATAACTGGATGGCCTACCTGCCTGTCAGCCTTCCATCTGGGCACAAACTTATCTCGTGCCCTCATTGGTCATGTGCGCGTTCGTGTGTGTTGGAGGAGGGGCTCTGTAAGGAAGTGGCAGATTTGTTCCGGCTGTGTATTTTTTAATTCTAGCGCACTCAAGCTGGTTTCTCCAAAATTACCTACCCCACCTTTAAATGGTGTTTTGTTTTTTAAGAATTCACTAACATCGCGAGACATTCCGACACCAGAGAAAAGGTGTGCGGGTAGATTAGTAAGCCTGGTGTTTACCCTTCTTTTCCCCATAGTGACCGCCTCGCTGCACATTATCCCGCTTATTACACGGGCACGGCCATATACTGAACGAATTACAGAGCCCATTCCGTGTCCTGTTATTGTTTACTTCCTGTCTGCCTTCTTCTGGTGATTTATCTGACGTCCAGCGCTCCGTCTTTTAACCTCTTTTCATTACATTACATTACATGTTACTTGTTAGACGCTTTTATCCAAAGCGACTTACAGTACATACTCAATACTGTGGGCAATCCCCACAGGAACAATTTGGGGTGAAGTGTCTCAGGGACACAACGACAAGCTGACTGCAGCGGGGTTTGAACCTGTGTTTTCCTTTCTCTTTCTTGATCCTCCTTAGCAACCTTCATTAGAGTCCTTCACAGTGGTCTGTACTGTATTAACAACATGTCACATGTTAAGACTTTACAATCAGAATTGAGTATTCAATTAAGCCGTGTAATAAAAGTTGTTAGTAGCCTTAAGGGCCTGCACAGTTGTTATGATACCACATTGCCCTTCACTGGATGTATAATGAGCTGCACTAAACTACATTTTAGCATTTAAAATTCCTAGCCATTCTTTTGCGGTTATTTTGGTGAAGTAACTCAAAAGTAATATAAAAGTAGTGTAACTCATTACATCTCAGAGACAGTAATATTGTAATGTAATTTATTACTTTAAAAAGACAGCAATATGTACTGTATTACATGTTGGAAGTAACTTGCCCAACACATATTTTCATACATCTCCTCTCATCTGGGATTTATTAAATCATCCATGAACAGTCGACTAATCATGTATTACTTTGAGTATTTATAGCAGGGACACGGCATGTCGATGGTTTCTCACATTGTCCTTGTATTTCATCTGAACTTCCTTGTGTGCTTTGGGTTTGTTTGGATGCACAATATTGTAAATGTTGTGTATTTGCCCCGGTGCACACTTGGCATTCATCCGTGGAAACAAATACGATCAACTGTATCCTGTTTTTCAATGTCACCCTTATTGAATGAGCTCATTATCAACGTAGTTATCATCCTGAAAAGAAGTGACTTTATTTATCCTCCATTCAAGTGCTTTTTTAGCTCTCGGTCTGTGATTCGTCTGGACCATAAATACATACAGGGAATGTTATTGTTGGTAAAACACAAGTTAAGAATGTAATTATGCATTTGCATGATATTTATCTGCTCCAGTGTTTGTGCATTTAAAATGATTTATGTGAAGTTAATGCTTGATTTCCTGTTCCAGCTCTTTCCAAATACTATGTGATTCAAGTTAGGGGTTAGGGTTCGGCTTATTAAAGATAAACTTTTCTATCTTTAACTTTTCTTGTGATTTTCATGTTCCTTTATTCATCGATCCCTAAAGTATAGGTAAGTAACCCACTGAAGAGCAACCCAGTACAACCAATCCTCTACAAATGAGAGTGCAGTGCCTTGATGAAGGGCAACTTAGAAATACTTTCAAAATATTTGACAAAAAGTACAATTTTCCACGGTTGGTCCAGGATCTGAGCGTCAAACCTTATGTTTTTTAGCCCTTGTGATGTACAGTATTAAGTGTCCCAGCAGCAGCAGATAAAACCATTCCATCATCATTTCTCACTAATGGAAACCCATTGGAATGGATTTCTGAAAGCAAGTTTGATGGAAAACACTTGGTGTATAAATGGATTCAGCCTTCAATTGGAAACTTTTGGTATTGTACTTTTATTCACCAGACCAGTTAAAGTGGGCGTCAATTACGTCCAAAAAGTGGCACCTCAGTGGTTTAACCCTCCTGTTGTCTTCGGGTCAAATCTGACCGATTTACTACTTTCATCAATCATAACTTTTTTGTTTTATATTCGATTGCATTAAGGCTTTATGATATCCTTCACAGTAGACATTTGAACATATACAATTGCTGAATTGAATTTTGGATGATTTAGTCAACTTTGTAACACCCATGGTGTTCCCGGCCAAAAATGACCGCCATAAAGAAAAGGAATTAGTAACCCTCCGGATCAGATAAAACACACACACCAACACACACACACCAACACACACACACCAACACACACACACACACACACACACTCTCTAGATGTGTCCCCCCCCTTATGTGCCCATCCCCCCACATGGATCACACCACGCACACACAATACATGTTCAGTGTCTATTCTTTGTATATTTACTGCAGTGTTTCATGTATACCAGTAGTCTGATACAATATGTACAGTTTGAAAGGGTGTTAAATGAAATGTGGTGATGATTAATGGTTTTTGTGTTAATGTAATAGCAGTTAAAAAAGGACCGGTGAAATTTGACCGCGAACACCAAAGTAAGGGGGGGAAACGAAGACAATAGGAGGGTTAAAGTAATGGTTTGCCACTACAATTCAAGTTAGGGTTAGGGTTACTAATGATGTTCAACTTCTCGCTATTTTACTTTTCTTGTGCTTTCATGTCCCTTTACTCAACAATCCCTAAAAAAGTTGGCTATACATAATTTCACTCAGTAAGTAACCCACTGGAGAGCCGCCAAGTACAACCAGTCTTCTGCAAATGACAGATCATTGCCTTACTGAGGGGCAACTGAGACTTACTTTCAAAAGAACCGAGAAATCCATAGTTGGTCCAGAATTTGAGTCAAACCTTAAGCTTTTGTTGCCCCTATGATGTGTTATGTGTCTCAGGAGCAGCAGAAAGAAGATGCTGTCAGTTTCTCAAAGACAATTTACCAATTTGTCCTCAATGGAAACATATTAAAACCACACATCCTTGTTATGAAACTCTGCTTTGACACTTCAATGCTGTTCTGACAACCCTAAGCAGTGACATCAAGTGTGAAAACCTTATGTACTCGGGTGTTTCCCTTGTCCTTTTCACTATTTTAGATGTTCTTTCTCCTTTGAGTCAATAGTTAGAGCAAATAAACAAACCCTGCTGTGGCGTATGCCCAAGAGTTCACATGTATCACCGGTTGAAACTTTTGGAGATGCTCGAGTCAGACCTGAGAGACTTTGCAGAGCTCCACTGAAGCTTTAGTCGAGATAATTATGTTGCCACCTATTGGAGAGCTTCAGTAAAAGCAAGAGAATCCCAAAATGCTCAGTCAGTGTTCATGTCTGCTATGAGAGCAGTAAAGGTAACTCAGATGATGTATTTTACTGTATCTAAAAAACAAAGAATAATATGTTGTTTTCTGTATTAATGTATACTTTCTCTGCACTGATGCCAAAAAGACAATCTCTTGTAGAAGATTCTTAAAAAAACCGCTTTAGCTTCTGCTGAATGATTATCGTGAGTGGCCATATATCCCGATTCTGATTAAAAAGAGTGGTCTTTATTTAGAAGAAGAACAAGTCTGACTGCAGTTTTGGCTGCCGTTTATTAAGCAATTACCCATGCAGGTTGTTTTTTTTCTTGGATCATCATTTGTCTCAACATATCCATGCTGCTGTGGTGTCATTCAGAAAATACTCCCAATAAAACTGATGTGTTTACACCTGCAGACTGTCGCTGCATACAAAGTGACAGTAGTGTGTGAATGTGGACTGGTTCAATACTTTTGCAGAATAATAGATAGATAAATGGAAAGTGATAGTGCGTTTGTCAGTGGGAAATACATCTCTAACAAATCCATTTGCGTAAGGTCCCGTTTTGCCATTTGATTGGACGTTATTAATTAATATTCCAGCAATTCATGTACAAATCTTTCATAATATAATAGTTCACGTCTTTCTAAACCTAAATACTTAAAAACCTTTGAAGAACAACACAAGTATACCTCAAACCCGAGTGTATCTAAAATACATTTTAATCTTGCTGAAATTAGTTCACAATATCGTTTACATTATTAATCTTCGTTCTCTTCTTCCTCGCTCAGGTCTTCTTTACCGTCTCCAAACAGAACTGTACAATCATGTTCATGTAAATTGTTCTACATCAAGGCACAAGACAACAGCCGTTGTGGGGGGGGGCCTTGGGTAGGCTGATCTTTAATGGCGTCCCTCTGGCACACAGAAAAACAGGGTACCCTCGGGAAGGAAAGGGAGATATGGAGGATGTATGGATCTCAAATGGGGAGGTGGTCTCATAGAAGTGTGCTCTAACGAGGTGAAAGGAGGGGAAACAATAAGGTGATAACAACTGCAGCTTTCATTTTATTTTCCAATGATACTCATGTATAAAAAAGAGGAACCATTAGGGTATTTTTTTTGTCTTCAGGAGTTCATTTGTTCATGTACATAAAGTAAAGTGCTCATTTTTTCTCTTATTTGCCAAAAGCAAAAGGTTTCACTAACAGGATGGAGATGGGAACGAGAAAGTCCAGTGGCGTCTCTTTTTTCCCCGTAACAATGTGAGGGAGTGGGTAAAGGGCCAGGTCAGTGTTTTTATGTTCTGCTTTGTTTTTGTTGATTTTTGTTCTCAGGGTTTATTTCTGGTGTTTTCTTGTCTGGGTTCAACCTCTGAAAGAAAGACAAGAAAGACAATTAATATACATTTAAAGGTTTTGAAAGGACTACACTAACTAGTATTCATCAATAGTCCATTTTAAATTATTACACGATGAACCAAATAAGATTTTAATCCATTTATCATCAAATGAATACAAAAAAATCTCAGGTGTTATTGCCTAAAACATTTTTTATAAATCTGGGTTTTATTTGTATGTTATGAACTGTTTGAATATTTAAGTTTTAATCTTTAATATTACCACTTTGTTCTAAGTATGATTCTCTTACTGATCACAAATGGTCAATCATAAACAATACATAAGCAATGAGTACAATTGAAGAGATCTCGTAAAAAAATAAGAGGTAGAAGTAGAGAAGAAGAAGAAGAAGAAGAAGAAGAAGAAGAAGAAGAAGAAGAAGAAGAAGAAGAAGAAGAAGAAGAAGAAGAAGAAGAAGAAGAAGAAGAAGAAGAAGAAGAAGAAGAAGAAGAAGAAGAGAAGAAGAAGAAGAAGAAGAAGAAGAAGAAGAAGAACTAGTACAACAATAAGTAGTAGAAGAAGAACTAGTACAACGAAGAAGAACTGTATTTACCGTTTCCCTGAAGGTGTTGGAGTCTCACATCTGAACGTTTCTCCTCCGCCTCCCGAAGGCCTTGGCGCCGACGTTGGTGGGGACGAAGTTGCTGTTTCCCATCCCCCCCGACCGGCTGAGGAAGTCCGCCAGGCGGTGGGTCACGCAGGTGGCCGTGTTGCAGGCTCGCTTCTGTGCTGTAACGCTGCTTCAGGAGAGCAAACCCGGGGTTAACGTCTGCTGTCACACTCATCAATAAGACACACAGTGCATTGTATCAACAGTAACGTGACACCAGGACAGACAGGTACAAATATGCATCAAGCCCTGAAAGCTTCAATCGCATATTTTCTTGTCATTTTTCTTACCTTTAAACTCGTTGAGAACTTCAGGGATCATTTGAAAGATGTTTTAAAAATCCTTTATGTCCAAACATGTTTGTAAAGCACCCATTGGCTGTGTTAAAGAACCCCTAAGAATGAAAATCAGCTAAGGCTTCCTGGTAGAAAAATACGTTTATTGAACAAGAAACATGGTGTCGCATGAGTGGATAATTTATTAATGGTTCGATTAAGTGATCTCTCTCAACTCTTGGATTTCAGAGCTGTGACTGCCATCAGATCCACGCACAGTACACAGAGGGCTTCTGGATTACATTTATGAAAACTAAGTCTGATTGTCTCAAATGAAAAGGGACAAAGTATTCTCTGGCAAAAACAAGTAAACAGGGAAAGGAGAATTAACAGGAAAGTCGGTTGCAGTTAAAGGTATTATTCTTCTCATGTCAATCAAGCAGGAAAACTCAACATGCACTTGCCGATGCAGAAACAAAAAAGGAAGAACTTTGAGGAGGGGGAAGAGAGAGGAGGAAGAGATGCAGTAAAGGAGAGGAGTTTAGATGCTGTCAAACGTCTCGCCGTAGCTTGCATAGCTGTCGCTCTCGGGCGCACTGCGCTTCTTTCCGGGCGTTCCTGCTCCCACGTTCGTGCGAGGGAACGTCTGCAACTTGTGCAGCTCCTGAGACAGTTTGCCCAACACACAGGTGCTGAGGTTGGAGCACCGCTTGGTGAGGTGTCTGTCCATGCTGTCGGGGAGGGGACACACAGAAACACATGCAGAGAACAGGCTCATAGGCATGGGAAGAACATGCAGGAACAATCGTATTCCTTTCATCACTCACCATTTATCTCACATGCATTTCAGTCCCATGCCATTGCAGGTAGAACAAAATAACGACATTCCCCCCTTATAGCATCATGCTTTTCTCCCCTTTTCACCATTCAAAGAACCTGTCTTCTACCCTTCATGCTCCACCCCCACCCAGTCAATCCCCTCTCTCTTCTACACCCACAGAAGGAACAGAAACCAGTCGCTTCCCACTGTCATGCAACTCCACTTAATTGACATCATGCACACTTATTCGTTCCGTTAGGCACACACTGTTCACATGCCCCGCAGGCAGGCTGGAAATATCCGTTCAAACAAAGTCAAAATCAAACTCATCCATGCGGGAGCGGCTTCATAACAGAGAATAGGGAGATTTAATGTTTTGTCTATTAGCGTCTATTCTTGGAAACAATCTCTCTTCTAAGAAGTACATACCTCTACGCCTGACTGAACCCAAGTGGGGCGCTAAAAAGACTTCAGTTGGTGTTAAAGTGAGACCCAGATAATGACACGGTGCCTAAAAAGTCCTCGCCCTCCATTTTACCTTTTATTTTCCACTTTACATTTTCTCATTCAGGCAAAAATATTTCAGTTCCTGTTGAAGAAAGGTTATTTTTTGAAAGGGTTAAGAGATATGTGTACCTGTTTCCTTCAGTCGCCTGCTGCTCCAGCTCCTCCGCCGTCATCTGAACAAACTCCTTCACGATGGCGTTGAGTAACCTTCGCGCCTCATAGTCCGTGAGCGTGACTCGGTCTGACATGGACTCTAAACCCGGTCTGCGATGGATGGTTTAGGGGTCAGGTGGTTTGGGGAGGGAAGAAGAGGTATTGAGATTAAGCATTCTTCACTAGAATTATCACCTGCAGTTAAAAGGAGGGGTGGGGATGTGTTGGGGTGGGGTAGGCTGCTGCTACTGGATGGAGAGGAGGGGGTCAGGAGGGTTGTTTTTTGCTGGGACGTCACCAACTCTGAGAGGGATGACGTCTGAGTTGGAGGCCCCCAGCCAACGCAGGGAAACAATCTGCGGAGAGTGCCCCGTCCCTGAGAGCAGCCGCCTTCAGATTTATTACTAAATCGATGGCTTCATGGGAGCAGGGCGGGGAGCGGCTTGAAAGGGGCTTCATATAAATATATAGATCTCATTAATCTCCCCCTGTTTCCCTGTCTTCTTTTAAATGTTTTTGTTTCTATTATTCCCTTTTTGAAAGAAGAGTCATTTTCATGTAAATGTAAGAAAACGTTGTTTATTGATTGGGAAATTACATATTTGAGATTTACATTATTATTATTTTTAGAAGCATGTGGTTAAAGACACATTTTAGATCTTGTATACCTCAACTGGAGTCAATCTTGCTCATACAACGTGACAACATTAAGCTTCATACACTATTCAAATAAAATATAAAAAATATGTTTAAAGTTGCGTGCATGCATATTATCACAGCCTCTGTGTTGAAGACTATCATTATCAGTCACGTAAAAGCTCCCGTTTCTTTATATTTTTCTAGCAATACTGAAAATGGACAAGAAGACGAATTGTACCAGATTCCTATAGTTACAAAAAAAAGATGTAGCATCAACCCTCCTCTCTTTCCCACTGGTTTCTAGTGATTCTAACAATTTAGGAATTCTACATCCGTTCCACTTTTCGACGTATCTCAAGTTTTTGGTAAAATGCATGTTAGCCGTAAGTTTGAAGTGTACACATATGAAAGCTGAGCGTCTCACCTGGCAGGGGCGGCTTGTGAGCAGTACATCTGGCAAATGACCAGGGCGTAGGCAACGAGGAAAGCAGAGATCTTCAACATAACCATGGTCCCCTACACAGCAAGAAAGACATCCCATCACCGTTACCATCACACACACCGCTGTCTTTCACACTCACACACTGTTAATATAAGTTTGCAAGTCACCCTCAAAATTCAGCAAAAATCGACATACATGTAGAAAATACAGGTTCTAGTTTGTCTGATCGTCCGATGCTGTTGGGAAGAAGTTGCAACAAGAAGAAAAACTGATTCCTGTCACTTCCCAGAAAGATCTACCCATATCTCAGCATGCCACTCTTTCATCTCGGGTCTCCTGCTGCTCATCCTGAGCCTCATAACGACCCTCCTCTTCTTCTGCAAAACGATGTGTTCCTCTTCCAGCCAGGAGCTCAGGACAGGTAGTTCTCTCATGTTGCACACTGCACAGTGACATACATGTGTGTGTGTGTGTGTGTGTGTGTGTGTGTGTGTGTGTGTGTGTGTGTGTGTGTGTGTGTGTGTGTGTGTGTGTGTGTGTGTGTGTGTGTGTGTGTCATTATGTGTGTATAAGGTAGGTGGGGGTCCGAGACTGTGCATGGCACGTATAGCACTTGCTCGCTCTGGAGGAGGAGGGGTGAAAAGGGAAGAGAGCGAGGGGGGGGACTCCAAGCTTGCCAACTCCCTAAGGGACCAGTGCATTAGTGTAATGAGCTGCCAGCACTCTCTCTCTCACACACACACACACACACACACACATACTCTCTCTCTGACACACACACTCAAAACTCGTCCCTCCTGTCCATCTCTTCTTTGCTTTTCGACGTTTCACTTGCTGTTCTTCATTTTAGCCCCTTTCTTTTGCTCTTTCTTGCCTTTTATCCTTGTTTCTCTCTGTGTTGGTCTTCGGCCTTCACAGAGCAGCCCAACAGAATGAGTGGTGGTGAGGCTGGTGACCCCAGTGGTCACACTCCAATCCCATTACCAACACTATCACGTCACCACAGTCTAACGCAGCCACTCTGTATCTGATCCACTCACATGCAAACAGCTTATCAGGTACATTAACAGTTCCATCACATCGCCCAAACATTTAAAAGTCAACACTTACCTTCAGTGGTAATCACCCAGCGGAAGAAAACAAAAATATATATATATCTCTAGGTATCTCTAATGCAAAACACAATAAGTTGACTTTCTCTCAACTTGCAGATCAACTCTTGATTCTGTTGCATGCAGCGCCAACGCACCAGCCTATATATCCCACCACTTGGATTTGTGCATTGACTGTGTAGGTGTTTAATTATCCGCCAGCAGCCAATCACGTCGCTCTGATGCTATGGCGAGCCAATGGGACGCCTCCCCTCAGTCCTGGCTCACTAATAAGGAATATGGCTCTGCGCTGACGTCATTCCCCAGTCAGTAAGTGCTCCATTCACAAAATCCGTCAGTCGTTTGGACCATTTGCTATCCCCCAATTTGCATTGATGTCATTAATTAAATAGGAAGCAAAAGCAAACTGGTGTTCACGGAGAAGCATCACCAGCAATAAATATTTTAAGAACTTTCCAAAAATGTTACATTGCATGCAATATCTCAAATCGATAAGGTGCCCCCCCCCCCCTCCCCCTCAACCCAACTCCCACCCTCCCCAGCTAAGAGATGCAGGCGGGGCCATCTGCTGGGGAGGGACGTTCACTACACGATGACGCACTCCTGAGCTTTTCATTCATTCATTCATTCATAATGCTGTTTGGATAGCACCAACTACACCCACTGTGATTCAGCTCCACACACCATCTCACACACAATGAGCTTAAGTAATCCATTGCGATTCCCCTCAAATAATGATGAACCAACTGCTTTCAAACCATGAATAACTGTGAAAATGTTATTTTTCTTCAACTTAATTTGTGTATTTTTCAAACAGTGTGATAACCTGAAACGTATGCCTTGTCTCGCAGTGGGTACTGTATGTATGACATACCCCCCCCCCCCCCCCCCCCCCCCAAAGGGAAACATCAAACCACATTGAGTTAATAAAGTGATACCACAGTCGGTCCAGTATAGTGATCACTGCCTCCTCCCACACACTGAGTAAACGAGCAGAGACCAATCGATGACAGCCTCCGACAAGAGCCGTTTCTCAAAAGCAATTACACAACTGTTTGTCGTGCACCGTCCTCTCAATTCCCTTTCTTTTCATTAGTGTGCAGGGCGGTGTGTGTGCCCGTGTGTGTACACTACTTGTGTGTCTCTGCACAGTGGACTAAATGAATGGGCGTACAGTAGGTGTGTGTGTGTGTGTGTTCTGGATTATATGTCAGAGTAAAAGAAGGGGAGGGGTTGCCTCTCCTCGTCTGCGTCATAGAGGAACCCCATTAGACAGGATGAGCCTTTTAGTGCTATTGAGCCACAAGGCTCACCCATGTCAGACACTAAATCACCGCTGAATAGACAGCTGCTGGGTCTCAAGCCACATCTTCCAATCTACATCACTGCTTTCCACTGTGCCGCCTAACTTGTCGCACAGTGACAGACTGAGACATACCAGGAGACCTCTTTAAAAAGTATAACTTTATCTTGAATACTCATATCCAATTCAGCCTTTTGACCTTTCATTCAAAACTTTAAAGGGTCCCTATTATGCTTATTATTATTCCTGTAGTGTGTTATATAGGTTTCTGTGCATGTCAATGTCTGCAAAGAATAACATCTCAAAGACTGGGCTCTGGTTTCAAACAGGGAGAAGAGAAAAAGAAAAAGAAATACCTTTTTGAACATTAAAGCATGGAGACATGTCACAGTAGAGCCAATAAATACTGAACCTGAAAATTAGCATGATATGGCCCCTTTAAGCTAAAATGTAAAGCCATGACTGTTTACTTTGTACAATTTAATTTCCACTACTCGTTCTACATGCTGCCAGGTTGCTTGTGAAAGCTTTTAAGTTTATTGTGACCTATAGTAATATATGATAAAGTATTTGCTGATTAAATGTTCTATTATTCATCTGAGTTATAAAATAATTGTAGCTGAATAGATACATATGTTTGCTTCTGAATTGTATTGAAGCATAAAGTAGCTGAAAATGGAAATGCGAGTACACATAAGTACAGCAATAGAGTAAATACTGCCTGTCACTGTGTCATAGTTTGGCTTAAAATAAAAATGTTTCCTGGTGCCTTTTACGTAGTTTACAGCAGACAATTTGTTGCTCATCTCTCTGGGTCTATATATTGTATTCCTGTGTGTGTGGGTGAGTGTATCCATACTGTACGTGCATGCTTACGTATATGTGCTCATGTTCTCAGCGTGGGTGATGCTTTTGGGTCATCTTCACCCTGGGGAGCTGAACAGGCCGTCCTGTCTCCTCCAAAGTTTCTCTCAGTTCCTGAAAAACTTTTGAGCATCCAGTCAATACGCTAACCTTTTAAGCTACCCCCCCTCCAGCACTCCCACCCTGGTGTAAGTTATCGCTGGGGACACAATGACCGCTGTCTGATGCTGGGGTTGTATTGGGTTTGAACAAACATCATGCTATTTCAGATCGTAATGGATGTATTTGGCCAATGAAGGAGCAATGTAGCAACAACCTGCAGAGAAGATGGCAACACATGTCAATGTTGATGTAATTGCTATTACTGTACCGCTGTGCTACATGAGTTTGATGTCATACCCAATACCCCTATGGTATTTCCACATGAGTTTAAATGTTATGCCTTGTGGCTTTTCGTGGCTTGGTGGGACTATTAAGAATCTCATAAATACATATGCATTTTTCTAATCTGCTATATGTGAACTATATTTATCAAATCTAAAACTTTAATGAGCCAAAAACACTTTATTGTATTAATTGGTGAATGCTTTTTGGAGATGTAATACATTTTAAAACAGATTAAGATGTATTTCTGAATTAATTAATCCTCTACCTCATCTCAAATCTGAAATTAAAAAAATAATCACAAAAGTTGAGACTCACAGCTGCTCGTCGTTAACCTATCAGTTACCTAGGATACATTTAGGGCGGTTTATTTGCAAAATCATATCATATTATTTACTAATTTCTCTAGTTTTTCTAGTCACGTTTTTTGTTGTTTTTGCGATTCCCCTACACAAAACACAGCAGCTTTTTAATTTCCCTTGTCACAGTATGCATTTGTTTACAGTTCGTTTTCAACATTATTGGCTACTGTGCAATTTTCCAAACTCACATTGGTTTCGCATACAGCATCTCTGTAAAGTAGGCTATGTGTATTCAGCAGTATTCACTCTCTCCATGAAACGGCTCGTTGCAGCTCTTGCACCCCCCGGTGGAGGGATTATATCTCTTCGCTGGCCTGGGAGCGCCTTGGGATCCCCCAGTCAGAGCTGGTTGATGTCGCCAGGGAAAGGGATGTTTGGGGCTCTCTGCTGGAACTGCTACCCCCGCGACCCGACCACGGATAAGCGGGAGAAGATGGATGGATGGATAGCAGGAAAACCACAGGTGTAATTAAATAACCAACACAGACTCACGGCATTTCGTGTTATAGTCACGAAATTAATCTATTGATTCGTGTTCACCATTTCGCCATTTTTTTCGTGTCACACAGAACGATTTTAAAAGCAATGTATTTCTATTGGTGGTATGTTTCGTGCCTGCACCAAATAATAACAAATTAGAAGGAAAAAAAGATTTTAAAAATACAGATTTCAGTATTCTGAGGCTCTGTATTTCTTTTCCTCGCGGACGGCAAAAAAACTCCGACATTATTCAATTTAAAATAAAAGGGATAGGGTTAGGCTTAGGCTTAGGGTAAGATATTGAGTAAGAAAATGTTTTTATGAACCACACAGCTTCTGGTCTTCCAAGACCGGACCGGATAAAAAGACGTGGTGCAGGCACGAAACATACTACCAATAGAAATACGTTGCTTTTAAAATCGTTCTGTGTGACGAATGGGAAAATCATGTTGGTGAACACGAATCAATAGATTAAATTAATTGCACGAAATGCCGTGAGACTGGGTTGCAATAACGGTGCTTCTCCTGCCACTGTGAAAAAAGGCCTATCAGGATGATGTTTTATTTAAATAATTATAGTCATGAGGGATCACCGAATATTTTCCAAAGAAACGTACAATCCTCGTGAGGGCTCAAACTGGCTACAGCACATAGCAACATGGTGTTGTCCATATAAACATGACATCAAACAATGAGTGACGCTCCTGTTATTGAATATCAAAGCTAAATAAAGCTTTATAAAGTGAAGCCACAATCCCTGTTGTGTTTATAGAAGAGACACGACTCTCAGTCTCAGCTGACAGCTGCTGCTCGGCTCGCTCCACCTACACAAAACAACAATTAGAGTGAAGTTCGCTTGGTATTGGATCTTCCGTGGATATTTGTTGTTTCACTTTCGATGACTTGTAAAGCCAGCGATTAAATCCAGACTAATGAGTGCATTTGTGATTCTAAGAAAGGGGGAAAACAATTTACAACCACTGGATTCAATACTTGAAGTGTCGCCCACAGATAAATGGAAACAGTCCATGCCAGATGAAGGACGTTCTGGGAAATGCAGGAAATAGCCGATGGACACGGATGACTGACTTTAACACTGTCCGAGATGCCTTTCGCTGTCACACTGCGATTATTCTACATGACACTTAATAGCTTGTGAATCACTACAGCTATAAATACATATTTTATTGTTTCTATAACTCGCCTATTTATAATACACACTTCAACATTTATCATAATCCATTTTTATATTTAGTATTATATTTGTATTTTTGTAACAGCTAATCGTGTCTTAATGAGCAGAAGTTGTTTTATTATGGTTCCTTTTGCACAGTCAATATCGCAGCTATGATTATACTCAGGCTTCATGTTAACATAAGCGTTATCTATTATGTAAGCTTAGGCATTGCTTTGTCAGAAACACTAAAAACCTACATGCATGCACAGAGTTAAAACGTGGGGAAAATGTAACGTTTTGTTTGTAATTATTTGACCGAATATCAAAGAGCAGTGATCTGTCAATTTTATATATTGCATCAGCTGTTGCTGCAAGAAAATTAAACATTTGTTTAGTGCAAACATGAGAAAACTAGCTTGATTGAATAATGATGTAGATCACATGTGTCAAACTCAAGGCCCGGGGGCCAAATCAGGCCCTTGGTGGATTTAATTTCGGCCCGCAGGATAATTTCTAATTACTATTAGATCTGGCCCGCCGGTATATTGCACGCACACCTTCACTCCATCCTGAGGGTCTCCTCCGCTCAGAGTCTGAGCCCAAACATTGATGACCTTGCACCCAAGATGAGATGCCAAGTATCTGCTTGAACTAGCATCACAGAGCAGCACACTGAGTTTAATGGATGTTTCCTTCTGCACTTTCTTTCTTGAGACAGCAGGGCAGGTTTGGTTTTTTCTTTGAGGGAAATGTTTTTTTGAAGCTGTTGTTGGCCTGTGGAGAAATGTAATCATAAGAAATGACTCCGGAAAAGCTGCAGATAGAGCCATAAGAAATGAATGCAACTGATTATTTATATTTCATGTTGTTTTTATAGGCAATCATTTAAGCTTTGTTAGTTCCAGGTTTAATATGTGCAATAAGTTCATTTCAATAAGTTTTGCTATAAACATTGAACCAGTCCGACCCTCGACTAGTACCCATTTTTTATTTTGGCCCACTGTGTATTTGAGTTTGACACCCCTGATGTAGATGGAGAAATTAGATATAAGAACTGCTTGCTGACTTTAAAAAAAATGCACCTGCCTATATCTCAAGCCTAGCAATAAATACTTTTTTTAGAATCGATCCATTTAACAATATCAAGTTTTGGATATGGCAACGAGCTTTTCGGCATTCGAACAGAACACTTTAATTGTCAATCGTTCAAACTCTTACTTAAGAGCGGCAACTAATGGTTATTCGATATATGGATTAATATTGTGATTCTTGTTTCAAATAAGATATACAGTCTGTCAATGAGATATTATCAAATATATCTTGTGGGAAAAATGTCAACCTCTGTTTCCAATTGTAAAATATGGCAACTTTCAAAAAACATGAAGATATAAAAAGAGAAAACCGTTCAAACTAAAAGAGAATGTTTTGCATATTTTACAATGTCTTCTTTAAAGTGGTTCCATCTGTACACTTTAAAAACAGATCCTGATTTATTTTTGTCTAATCTATTTATCGACTTATTGTTTGAGTTCTTTCTTTATCAAATGTCTAACATTACATAGGATCATTTACATTAGGGGGAAAACAAGAACTAGTGAAAGCAAGATCCCATCTCGCTGTGTAAATGTGACTGAACTGTAATTATTTTCAATGTACAGAAAGCTTTAATCACCGTTGGGAGGAGGGCGAGTGTTGATGGGGTCAGAGCGGCTGATATGATCTATGGATGGCACTGCTCCCCGTCAGTTAAGGCCTGGCCCATCCAGATGAATCACTTCCTGAGGAGAAAGGAAGGCGAAACAGCACTTAAGTCATTATCCAACTGCAGCCTGCTGTAATGGCTCTCAATCTCCAAATCTAATCAGTGGCTTGCCACCACAAAGGAGGCACGCCACCTGATTAAATGCAAGTTCAAGTGGTGGAACTGGTGTCACTTTGTGGTTTTACGTCAGGGAGAAGAAGGAGGACTGTGTTTGAACACCTGGACTCCACTGGTAGTAAGAGAAGTGGGGGATAGGAAGTTTAAAGCAGGTGCTACACTCTCAAACATGGCTAAGTAGAAGGTCATGCAAACATCCGGGAACAGGTCTTCAGTTAAAGAAGCATGATAAATGTCAAGGAGCATTCAGGGTGGTGTAATTTAGACAATAGGTAGATTCATTATTTCATATTAATGTCCCTATTTTCTTTGCCATTGACCTTCATATCATGTCATTCATATAATATGTTGACATGAAAAAGCAGCTTAACATCTTGTGATTACCTTCAACACAGTTTAAATTGAAATGATGTACTTGTTGTATGTAACATTAGGATTAATAGATTAAAATGTGTCCTACCCAAGCCCCAGGAAGTGCGCCAGGTATTTCCGTAGTGGCCAAACGGCGGTACTACAACGTCCGTGTCAGTCCATGAAATCTTCGGGCTAAATAAATTACCCAGTTTGAACACTTTCATAACCCTTATTTAAAACCTTAGGGTCTAAAAGCTGTCAAATGCACCAAAAGCCAAATCCAGGTCTAATTACTAATGGAGACCAGTTGCGGGGCTTGAGGTAAACTATAGGCACAATTCTTTGTAGTCAACTGTACAGAAAATGTTAGTTTCACCAAGGCAGACGCATCTCAATAACATCCTCTCGTGCATCATAAATACAGTATGTTGACTAGTGTAAGTGCATCTATTTTCCTGAAGTCCTGATGAATTCTCCTTCACGTCTGTCCTTAACTCCAGATGACGTTTAAGGAATAGTGGTAAGGAAACAACGATGTTTTTGTTGACATTATGAATACCACCCAGTTCTCTTTATACATCCATGGCATGTATCCATGTTAAAATAGGAGGTGTGACTCTATTGCAGTCCACTTTTGATGACGTGGCACTCTGTAATTGGCTCACAGCAGACTGTTCTCACTCACACTGATGTCCCGCTACAGTGTCTCTATAATATTTTAATAACTACCCGTTGTATATTTATGTAGCGCAGTAAAAAAGATGCAGGAAATGTAGCTGAGTAGAAGGTCACGCTAACATTCATGGCCATGTCATTAGTTAAAGAAGCATGTTGAATGTCAAGGAGCGTTCAGGGCGGTGTCATTTTTCGTTGTTTATCCCCGGACATTAGGGAGATTACATTCAATCGCTGAAACCTCAAAGCATCAATCAGGGGCCTTCGATGTTGCAGCCTGGGAGGGAGGTTGGCCCCCTTTGGCTCTGACATCACTGTCTGAACGGCTGGGCTTTGCTTGTATCTACTCCACATTCATTCAAGAAAAAAGAAGCCAACGAGAAAAAAGAGACCTCTCAGCAATCTATAGCTAGACACTTACAAATGCAGCCGACTGACGGAGCAACACTAAGGAGGGTTTGTGTTTCCGAAAAGTGCCTGCCGGGAATCCTATTCATCATGATTACACCAGAATGAATGAAGTGACCTGACCAGCAGAAATATGGGGGAATTAAATTTGAGTCGGCCAGCGATTATGCTTGCCAGCTTGACTATATAAAACATTATTAGAATCATTCAATCATTTATTTCATCCACATTTTCTAATAAAAGGAAAGACCCCTTGCAGTCCTAGACGCTGATGCATAAACAACTCTACTATATATTATATAATAATATTATAGGCAAACCCTGAAGCTAATACAGCACAAATGAACAATAGGATGTTTTAAATACTGACACATACTCGAGTACATCAGTTTTCATACATGATGCTAAATAGTGATTGTCCATTCATGGCTTCGCAAATGAAACACTGCACAACCAGACAGTCAAACGTTCTACTCAAACTGAAGCAGTGTGCAATGGTTTGAATTAATGATATATTAGAAATAGTTTAAGGATGGTGTCTTTTTTTTAGCATTGCAAAAACACAAGAGCAAACATGTAAACAGTAAATAGAGAGTTTGTCCGCCCTAGCACTCGTTAGCATGCGCAGCTAACTAGCTAACTTCCCTAATTAGTAACCAAGCGGTATTTCCAAGACCAAAGAGAGTATAACATATCATAACATTTTCGCTGTACCTTAATTTGCCTACTTATGTACTCACATGTCCTAATTTGAGTCCGTAAATTAGTCCAAATGCAAAGTATGGCAAATGATGGGCGCTATGAGTACCTGGATAGTGAACTTCAAGCTGTATAAAGTTGAATGAGGACACTTCTCAAGTTCAAGTTATGTGACCACTCGCTATAGCTGTTGCTCCAGTGAACACAACAATGTACAATGAAGTGCTACACATACATTTTTTTATCTCTATTCTCGTTTTGAAAGGAAGACACTGTTAATTGTATTGGGTTAATTGAGCAGGCTTTAATGATTTGCAACTGCTAACAATAACGTTGCTTGTAAGCTTCTGAGAAGATTCAAAGTAGGGCTCCGTACAAGGAAATGCATTTTTACCTGGCAGAAGTAATTACCAATAAATATTCCAATTCATGTATTTAGCTTTAAAGTGCATATTTAAAAATGAGTCAGCTGGAAACCAAGTTCAGCAAGTTACAGTAGTCTGTTTCCAATAAACTCATGGAGCTTATGTTAGCTTGATTAGCTGGCTAGCTTCCAGCGACAGACATCATTCCTGCCAACAAAATCAAGGGTTAGGGTTAACCACTTGTTAACCACTTGTTTCACAAATGGCAAATCTGCTATATTGTTATTTTAAACTGCATATGTGCCGTGAGGTAAATCCACAACTTATCAAGCTAACAGTCCTATTTCCTTTACATGGGACTATAGAGTCAAGTTGAAGTTAAAACACAATATTCAGACCCTTGATAGAAAGAACTTGTAAGGTAATACTTTAGGACAGGTATCCCTTTGTGCTCAAACTGGATCACAGACGCTCACACGACAAACATCGCAAGACTGTCCTTTTAAGATACCAATACTGCTTCATATTTTGTGTATTGCTGACATTATTTTTGCTTCAATAACTTTGATTTACCTTAAAAACCACGGAGTGACTCAGGCTGGTGCCTTGTCAAAAAGCTGGGCAGGGCCAGGCAGTTCCTCTGAAGTATCTTAAGGAAACTTGGCTCTCGTCTTTGGAGTCATTTCAGATTCAATCACACTTGATCAACTTGGACCGTGTCCCATGGTATTTATAGAAAGTTAAACGTTATGCGGTTATAAAGCCTGGCCGAGACCCAATAATCTGCCATCATTTCTGCCTCTGCAGCAAAGCTGAGAGTTGAACATTTCTGGCTCTCAGTATGGCTGAAAGATGCTCAAGTTACAAGGAAACAGAGACGGAAAATCTTAATTTATAGGGAAAATATGTATTTGAACGTGTCTTAATGTTTCACTCACGGTTAAATCTCACTATGTAGATTTTAAGCAGAACTATCACCAATCACTTATTTTTCTGTTCCTTCTTTTTGATGGTAGCTCTAATGTAATTTCTGGTACTGGTCTGGCATCATTTTCTGTCATTGCCTCTTCCTCTTTTCTTTGTCATTTGTTTGCCTGAGACAAGTTGTCCCACAAAGAGTACTCACTTAGGAGAGCGTGTTCTCCTTTCAGAGGAAAATGTCTCATATTGTGGACCGTCAAATTCCTGACCCATGAACCACTTCTTTCCCATGTCACCGTCTTTGACGTAATCGAGTCCATACCAGTTAATGGTTAACCCGACATGGCAGTGAAATTAATACGGTGTGTTCAGCCATTGCATTTTTTTTCCTCAACCACCAGAAATGGGACACTTTCTCCAATCAGTCAAATGCAGTTAAAAGCGCCCTTCACTCGTAAAAGCCATTATTGTGACATGATGGATCCTGAAGCACAAGAGGCCATTAAGAGGGTTTAATGAATAGATTAGCCGGAGCAGCCAGGTGTCTCCAGAACAACACTTGATCACACGCCCACCCAAACCTAAACGTTGCCACCAAAGTGTCTCCTGCCCATTAGGTGCCAAATCACTAAATATCAGTCATGTCGTGGCTCTTCACTTAACCAGTGGACAGGCTTTTCAATCGTATTGTACTTGTTTCTAGCATCTATTGCTATGAAAAAACATGATTATCTGTACTAGGAACTGATTATCTGATAAAGGTTTCCCTCAAGAAATCCAAATATGTCTAGACTGTTGTGGCAGCACCCTTAATCTTTGTCAATTTTCTGCATTTCTCTTTTCCCAATTAATTTTTAGCTGAAAGTCACAGTTCCCCTGATTTGATTTAAGGTTATTCTGATCAACTGTTGGCTCCTAATGAGGAATTGGGAGCAGCTTGGTGCCTTTCCCCTCTTGGCCAAGTGGGAATATGCCCTCTCTTTGGGGTTTAAGAGAGCTGTATCCAGGGCTTTCTGATCCTTCCTCCACTGATTACAAACTTCATTTAAAGTGGACCTATCATGCTATATTTGAATAATATATTGTAGAGCCATACCTATATAAAACATGTCTGTGAAGTTTTTTTTTCAAAATACCAAACAGATCATGCACTTTAGCCATGCCTCATTTCGCTCTATTTGCTCTTTTCCAGCCCTGTTTTTGCAAGGGCTGATTCTGTGAGAAGTCTTCTTTGCTGCTTTTGTGGCAGACTACAGCACCACTTACAGGCCTGGCATATGTACTACAGCGTCTCCAGCGCATTCGAGCGGCAATGGCCGTGGCCCAACCCCCCATTCCCCTGATAGGTGGAGAGTTGGCCATATAGGCGGAGCTCCTCGTTTCTGACGTCAGAGATATTTCAAATCTGTATCAGATCCGTTGCAGCCCCGTTTTTAGAGATTTGGGTATGGAGGAAAAGAGAGAGGGTTGTGTTTTCTGACACTTGGTGAGTTCCCTGACACACCGGGGACACATATTCATGCATAAAAGACGTACAAAAGTGCATTTTGCATGATAGGTCCCCTTTAATTTTAGCAGATATTGCCTGACAGAAACTCTGGTCTTTGGCCCTTTTTTGAGACTTCTTTGCCGTGTCAAACTTTTCTGATAAAGGGACATTTTGATTATTAGCATTATTAGCATTAGCCCAGCGCAGAAACGCAGAGAGACTAACTTATGTCAACACAAAATAAAACATGGGAGCGGTGGAGATGAGGAGGTGTCGGCGTTCTGGCGATTTACTCGGAAGGCTTCAGTAGAAGCTGCTGGGAGTCCCAGCAGCTTCTACTGAAGCCAGTCCCCAACTCCGGGGACTTCCGGCCGGGGACTTTGGGCGGCAGTATACGCCGTGAAGTGGTTTGCGGCCTGCCAGTAAACCCAAAGCAGAAGAAGAAGAAGTGACGTCAGCGGCTTCATTTGCCTAATCCACCCCCAGGGATTCCGGTGTGAACGCGATCTGTACTTAGTTCATGAGAACTAAGTTCTCATGAACCTTTGTGGGAAAAGTACTGCGGTGTGAATGCGCCTATTAAAGAGGGTTTTCATAAAAGGCACTTGTGAGATTTGTTTGCGAAGTAAATACAGTTTTTATTTCTCAGCTGAGAACTGGAAAATCAGTACAACCAGACAGTAATTCATTGGATTTCCAAAACAGCCAAAAGTCAAATAGCATAAATATCAAACTGAGCTAACCTTTCGCTGTGAACCATCGTCTCTGTTTGCTGGACTTCATCTGGGCAAGTATTGATTGACAGTCCTCCCTGTGCTCATTTGATGTCATGCTTGCTCTACTGTAAGCAACGATACTTATCTGGATAAAGCCCATCTTCAAAGTTTATGACATTGGTCAACCATGCCAAAACTAAACCATAAACTGACATTCAAGCACATAAAATAGAAACATGGAATTAAAAGCAGGGGGATATTTCAATTAGTTTAAAGATATTTGCTCTTTGATTGTCCTTAGTCTTCTGTATTCAAGTACTTGTTCCTGCAAAAATATTCGATCCAGTTCATCTTCAGCTAAATTACATACCCTATATCAGGGGTATCAAACTCAATTTCAACTCGGGCCACATTAGCATCATGGTTGCACTCAAAGGGCCAGTTTTATATAAGACTATATAAGAATAAATATTTAATATATATAAAATAATGTATTATATAACATTATTGCCTCTGAATTGGATTAATATCAGATAGGGTAATAACTTCATAATTAACTACGTCTGAAAGCAGAAGTCTAGGGCAAACAATTGCAAGTCTCTTCAGTGTGCATGTCACAAAATGATTTTAAAAGAAAAGCCAAATTCTGGAAAAAAAAAAAAAAAAATGAAGTTTTGGGAAAAAAGTTACATTTAAAAAAAAAAAAAGTCAAATTCCGATAAAAAAAGTCTAATTTGAGATGCATTGTGGGACATGTAGTTTATGGGCAATGTGCTTCTGTAAAGCGGCATGTAACCGTATAATAAACATTATATTCTTTGCAAGCTCTTGTGGGGCCGCATGAAATGAAGTCGCGGGCCAGATTTGGCCCCCGGGCCTTGAGTTTGACACCCCTGCCCTATATTATAATCCACTACATTTTGGTACAAGAAGAGATGGATAAACCTCCATTGTGGTTATCATTAAATGATTATGTTGTCTATTATCTAGGTTAACTAATCCACTGGCTGGGCTACATTTTAAATTATTATTTGTATCCTCATCTCAATGTTAGTATATTTTTCTATTTATGTTGCTTTTTATGTTTATTGACACTACTCACATCTCCAGATTAGGTTTACTGTTCAAATTGTGAAATACAAGCGCATGCATGTGTTTAAGTGATACATACTGTATTACCAATTGAATTTGCTATTATTTAGAACTTATTGTCTGTTAAATGGGTCTGTGTCCAATCTATCTGTATGTTTTGTAAATGATATATCAATAAACTTCGGCCATTTAACACATTTTGTCGCTGAATATATTGTTCACAGGTCATTTACCGTCAGTCTCCCACATTAACATACTGAGGAGTAGCTTTAACATAAACTCACCATTTACCACAGGGAGCAGGAATGCATGCGTGACGTCAACGTGAAGCTCATTGAACTGAACTTCACACGAGCCAGAAAACGACTGATGTATTACACGGCAGATTAGCTTTTGTGTCAAACATTCATCGACTGTGAAATACCTAATTGTCTGGAAAAAATGGAAAGGGTGACTCATGATCAGCCGTACATACACTTTAACTTCTTCCAGATATCATCAAATCATGTGTCGTCACAGAAAAAACCCTGACTGTCGAGGTGATTTGTAGGGATGGGAATTTGAAAGCAAATGAATATTCGACCCCCAAAAAAACGAATTTCTCAAATGTATTGAACTGGTGATCACAGTTTGAACAGTTGACAGCTATAGGCCTACAGCTTTCATGCTTAAAACATAACTTGGTTTTTAAATTAAAGAGGGATCATACACGAACAACATAACGGTTAGGGTAACGTAACCCGTGACAACAGAGATCAACAACCTATAACGGGGCTATGCACAGAATGCAGCTATTCAATACTCATTCTTGTTTAAGAATATGAGCATGTCTACTCAGGGGAGAGGCGGGTGCGGAGGCGATTCACAATCAGGTAGAGAAGACCCTCTCAGCTGGAATTTGGGCATTAGAGGAGGTTTGAGTCTGCGTGATCTGCGTGTAGGGAGGGGTAGCAGCCATACCATTAGCTAGAACTAGCTAGATATGATGGATTTGGACATAAACGCGAGTGAAGTATAACCGGACACGAGAGAAAGAGGTCAGCACCTGCAGCTCTGCCCGCTGTGAGGGACCGGTGAGCGGAGAAAAACACACCTTGAGACCTAACACACTTAGCTATGGCACTGTCGTATACATTGAATTATTCCATTTGATCATATGTAATCAACTTAGTCCCTCCCAAAAAAACAAAGAATTACAATACAAATATTCATAACTCATATTCTCATATTCGAATACCTGAATAATTTCGAATATTCAATTAATCGTTCCCATCCCTAGTGATTTGTGATATCATGGTCCTGTTTTTCTGCTATTTTCGAGAAATAACTTGAGGATATTAAACAATAAGACAATGCTCTCATCTCCAAAAGTGACTACACACATTAGTTTCATTTCCAAAACGGCAGTGCTAGATGAGCAGATGCAATTAATGCCTAAATGTTTGCCGGAGAGCCAAAGCAATGATTGGATGTCTCCGTTCTGTAGTCTTGGCATCATCAGATGTTGCTGCATTGACACTGACAGACAAATGAACAAATGGTTCTGGTGCATTAGGTTTCAAACAAAGTGAGGCTGCGTTATCTATAAAAGTCAAACATCTTTACCTAAATGTATTTTCCTGAGAAGAGAAGCATTCTTAGTCCATTTATATTATAATGAGATGCATTGTTATGTAACCATAGCTCATGTTAAATCTATATTTATGTCTACGGATTTTACTGCTGTGTAATACTTCGAGCACTGGGCTTCTGTAAAGGTCCTGTTGCTCGACACGTCACACAGCAGCAGTAAAATCCATCAAATGGGAGTTATTTGGGGTGCAGATCTATCAGTTGTTGATATAACAGACTAACATACACATTAAACACAAAGTGGTGTCCATGCAACCCAACACAATATTGACCTCTGATGCATAGTGTGATGGGCATTATGAAGATGAATGCCTTTACTGTGCTATTAACTAGTATGGACACATATAGGCCATCACAGCCTTAGTACTTCGCAGCGGTTATCTTGCAAATAGATATACTGTAAGTTACATAAAAATTAATAAAAGTTTAATAGTTCACTGCATTTCGCCATGCTTTGCATTATGACGCACATATGCTCTTTAAATAGCAAATTATAGTAAGTGCAGAATTATTCAAACTGAGACACAGCATGTGAGTATTCAAGAGATAAATCCTCTCTTCGAAAAACCCAGGTTTTACAGAT
>NW_022990665.1:0-265000 GCF_902827175.1 Gymnodraco acuticeps | reverse complement strand
CTTCTGTCTGTCTGTACCTGTGTACTCTCATGTTCTGAATAACCCAGCTTCCCCCAAATTTCTTTTTGGTGTCTATCTACGCCGGGATCCTGAGTCATGACTGATCCTGTTGCTGCGGTCCTGAGTCCTGATCTGAGTCCTGGACTTCGAGTCGTGGCTGATCCTGTCACTGTGGTCCTGCCTGACTCTCATTATACTTCCCTGATGGCTCCCACAGGATTGTTGACATCCTCGTGGATTCATCTTCTTATTACAGACACATGCATTTCCAAACATTTGGACTACCATGCTGTAAATGTATTATTTTTTTAATTTACACACGGCATCTATTGCACGTCTGTCCGTCCTGGGAGAGGGATCCCTCCTCTGTTGCTCTCCCTGAGGTTTCTCCCATGTTCCCTTTAAACTGTGGGTTTTCTCTGGAAGTGTTTCCTTGTACGATGTGAGGGTCTAAGGACAGAGGGTGTCGTATTGTCATACTGATATTCTATACAAACTGTGAAGTCCACTGAGACAAATGTAACATTTGTGATATTGGGCTATATAAATAAACATTGATTGATTGATTAATGCCATCACATATAAAAATAGATTATCGGAAGAGAGCTAACGGAATTAAATCTTAATCAAAGATGGGTTGTGTCAGCAGGACTCTTTTTCCCAATGTGATTAACACAAAACAAGAGGTGGGAGAAGTACTCTCTATATGTTGTATTTGAGTAGAAGTACCACAGAGTGTAGGAATACTCTGTTACAGTAAAAGTCCTGCCTTCAAAATTTTACTCACGTAAAAGTACAAAAGTATTAGCATCAAAACATACTAAAAGTACCAGAAGTAAAAGTAGTCATTGTGCAGATTTGTCCATTTCAGAATAATATATATGATATGTTTTATAATGATTGATCATGAAAGTGTTCTCAAAGCTGGTAAAGGTGCAGCTAGTCTGAATGACTTTGTATACTGCAGGGTAGCTTGTGAATTTACTCCAGGTGGAACTAAAGTCTGATTCAAGTGATGATTATAATTCAAATCACAAATAAAAAATCTGGAGAGTCACTAAAGGTACTTGTAGTGAAGTAAAAGTACACAATTTACCTCTGAATTGTAGTGGAGTAGGAGTACAAAGTAGCTAAAAAATGTAAATACTCAAGGAAAAAACGAAATTGTACAATTTGCTGCCAGAACTGCCTTACTTAGTTGCTTTAAACCACTGCACAAAACCATGAATGGGTGGAGGAATGGGAGCTCTCACACTCTCTCTTACTCCCTAAAACACCTCCGCCTTGGACTCATCGCACAGTGACTCAGGCTGCTCTCCATTTGAAAAATTAAACTGGGGGGCCGCTTGGCAGAGTTAAATGAGGCCCCCAGGAAAAAAGAAAAAAACCATGCTGAGCTCAGCACAACTCCTACAATCTCAATCACAAAGGAGGAGGTTGGCGCTGATGTAATGGCCGCCGTCGTGCTGCCGCTGCCTTGGCAGAGGAGGAGAGCTCGTCAGCAGAGCTTCACTAATTCATCCCCCCCCCCCCCCCCCCTCCTGGATCAAGGGTACATCAGATATCATTAACAGAGGAAATAAAAGCTTAAAACTAGACACAGAGATGAGGCTATCGATGGGCATTTCTCTGACTACAGAGGAGCGACTGAATCCCTTGAGAAGTGTCTGTGTTCCAATTTGGAAAACAGGAGACTTTGTTAATCCGTAGAAAAGGGACATAATGAATGCATGTGTAATGAAGACTGAGCGTCACGGTGCATCTGGAAGACATGATTTATCACAGGATTAATGGCGAAGCTCACCTGTCTGCTTCTATCCACCTGTAGCTGTTCCACTATTGAAAAATATGCAGCAACAATGGAGCCGTGAGAGGATAACAACTCCTCGCTTTCACAATTTGGATTCAAATGTGATTGAAAAAGCATTGAGCTTTTTACTTTAGCATAAAATACCACGATGTAAAAACATTCTACAAGTTATTTTCCCTGAATTTTAAAGTACAAAATGTTCATCAGTTATAGGTACTCTAAGAATACATAACACAACCTGATATAGATATGAATATGAAGTAGCATAACATGGAAATACTTAAGTACAGGTATCTGTAAATTACACTGAATTGAAATACTGTGAAAAAGTACTTTCCTGTACTGGGATTCAGTATCATTATCTATTCATCTGATTGTGAACTATTATATGATTAATGTAAGCATACTGTTCACTTTAATGTAACAACAGTAACTTACATTTAAAAATCTATTTTTATGATGCATTTCCTGTCTTTTACCCATCCCATGAGTGACTTTGAATGTATTGTACTCAATTTAGGTCTACATCTTACCTTCATTTTATGTTTTCCTTACAGTATTGCACTTATATATTTAACTATTATATTTTTCATTTTAACTGAATAAAGGACAAAGACTTGAAAGCACTTAAAGCCTTGATTTTTCAGTGTGTTTAAGTCATTTTAAGACATTTGTAAAACTCTTTCTTAAAGGACTGCAACCCATGCTGCCGGTTGAAATGTGTTAATCCTCATAAAGACATGAATACACATATACAGTAGAGATGCATCACTTTTAAGGCATTACTCACATGTTTAGGTTCAGAAGCTTTTAAAATAAGATTCTTCTGAACTGTTTTGAACCTAAACCATTTTGTTGTCATTTTAAATATTTGATGTATGTGTCTGGATTCTGTGGCACTTCCCCAAAAGACATGAATTAGGAAAAAAACATCTTACGTCTTAATTGAAATGCTGCTGCTTCATAAATAATAAAAAGGCTGCAGACTGTGACGCGTGAAACCTGAGTAAGATTACTTTTCTAGCAAAGCTCACGGTAAATAAACCTGTCTTTCAAAATCATTTTGGTTTAAAGGTCCCATGCTTTTCCAGTTATTACCCGTCCCCTTGTGTGTTATGAAGCTTTTTCTGCATGTAAACGGTCTGCAGAGTCACAAACCCTCAAAGTACACCCTGTAGCGAGTACAACTCTAACACAGAAAATACCTGTCTGTGCTGCCCCAGAACGCCTCGTTGGAGATTTCTCTTTTTCCATTGTTTACTTCTTGGGTATAGTGACGTATTTTGGGTATAGTTACGTCCGTGGAGCCGTTACGTTTGGACAGAGAGTGAATACACATACTATACAGAGATGCTGTATGAGAAACCAATGTGAGTTTGGAAAATTGCACAATATAAATCTATTCTAGTAGACCTCAACAATGGAATTATGATCAGTAGAAATGGCCATGTCATGGGACCTTTAAAACCTCCACAGTCCAGTCTGTTGTCTGTGGAGGAGAGACAGATCTTCAACTCCAGTTTAAAGGTCATGTATTTGCTCTTCTAGCTTTGAGAAAAGCTCAGTGGATGAGACACTTATTGACTGAAGTGCTCAGAGTCACAGAAATATCAAATGTGAATTATTAAAATGGATGGCATTTACTTTTTGTATTATAAGCAAACGGCACATGAAATGCTGCTTTTGTTTTACGATCGCTTTGGAGCTTTTACAAATGTTATCTCGATTTTTTATTGATTTATCAATCTGAATGTTCAATTGTTTGTTTCAATGACAAATAAGGAGGACATTATCTGCAAAATGTCAATTGGAATGACGAAATAAAGTTCAACCTGTTGTTGCATATTTTTATTTATTGCACCAGTGAGTAATTACCAAATAGAAAGAGTAGGTTTCAAGCTGAATTTACAACATAAACTCTCAAATGTAACTGAGCTTAAATAACACTCAGTTACTGCCCATGGACCTGCATTACTTCCGTGTACATCGTCCATTACTTTTATAGAAAAGCATGAAGCAAAGTCTAGAATTTCCTTATCTTAAGCGTACTTCTCCGTCGTACATATTGGCAGACACGGAAAGACATTAACAAACGAGCCTAAAACATCTTCCTTTGTTGTCAGTGGGATATCTTTAAGTCTCTAGAGGTTTCTCAATACTCTAATTTCCCCTCCTCTCTCCTCGGTTCCCCTCCTCAGTCCTCCGTTCGCATCTCCTGTGGGCGGGACTAAGAGAATAGGAGTCGAGGAGGGGAAATTAGAGTATTGAGAAACCTCTAATGTATGTGTTTCTGCACCAGAAATGCGTGTTCCTCGTCAAGCCCACAAGTAAAAAAGCCCAGTGTGTTATTTATCTAATTTATTGCTGCCTCCTAGTGGTCATACACAAACACTGCACCTGTTCAGTTAATACAGGAAATCAAGAAATAAGCTCAAATGAACAGATTCCGGAAGAAAATGACTTTAAACTGCACTTCAGTGCCTGTTCCTGCAATATTGAACACACACCACTTACACTGTTTAACACAACACACCCTCCTCTTTGTTCCAACAACTTACTTCAAAATCCATTATTTTTTATATCAAATGATAACTAAAAACTGTGTAAAAGATGTACAATTTGAAATGTAAGTAAATACAAATTAAGGGTTTTTGTATGAATGTTAAATTGGGCTAACATATAATAATATAAATAGTATGTTTGTGAATAGAGTAATTGTTGTATCTTTGAAAATAAGACATCTTCCACAAATACAAATACAAACAAATTAAGTCACAAAAAGATTTTGCATTACATTAATTAAAAAAAAATCTAACGATTTTTTTATGCTATTTCAACATTTTGAACGAGCTTTAATGAATTCAGTTGTTTGTTTTTAAATGGGATATTTGTAGCCCACTTAACTCAATCGATCACTGATTTCAAATCGGTGCTCTACTGTTTTCTCTGACGTCGCGTCAGGAAAATAAATCAAATCCGGATCACAGCACAGGCGGAGGAGAAGACACACTTTAAAGCAAAGATGGTAAGTGCGAATTCAACCTAAAGCACTTACATCGATGTAACACTTTATAAAGGATGCATAGTAAATATATCTTCCTGCGTGTTCCGGTAGTTTGGTTTATTTGGAAAGTAAACTGGTTTATTCACTCACACTAAGCTAACGTTAGCTAGCTTTAGTTATGCACTGTGAGTAAGCAAAACACGACAGTTAATGCTAAGCTAACGTTAGCTTCATTGATACCGGCTAAATGACGTTATGTTCAAAGAAACGGTACACGGCTAATATGTATTGCATCGTATAACATTAAACACAGCTTATAAGGGACCCGATGTGTTTACATTTAGCGCGATGTTATCATAGGTGTTAAACAAAATGAGCTGCTTAGATAGTTTGAAGGCTAACGCTAAGTAGCCGTTAGCTGTAGGTTAGCATAAAAATGAAGTCTCATGCCTTTTACTTTCGTTTTCCTTCAGCTCTCTGGCCTTTAGATTCAAACTTATTTTGCGAAGTCAATGCATTTATTATAATTCTAGTCCCGATTCACCGTTGTAACTTAACTAACTCCCCTACTTGTTTGCGTTTAACCAGCTAGCTGTCCGCGGTACTGAGTTAGCGCTGTCACAGTGGCTCCTACATTATTTAAACACAATTCAAGGAACAACTTAGTTTGTCTCAAAGGTTTTATCCCCCGGACAACACACATAAGCAGTCAGAAAACACACTAAATTATGTACGGATGAATGCTTAACTGCTATAATAAATTGCATCTGGCTAGCAGAAAACTCACTGCTCCATAGTTTGTCTTTTGTTAACTGGACTTATACATTATACATGTATAATTAATTGGTATGCCATTCATTGCACACTTAATGTAAATACTACTTTGATTGTTTAGCTAGTAATTTGGCCCTTTATTTTGTGTATTTGACAGTCTACAGATTTGTATCTTTCACGTCCAACTTGTATACATTTTTATTTTTTAGCCCGGTTTGATTTAATATATTGAGATATTAATGTTTTGTTTTTACACTGTTTTTGTTTTTGATGTGCAATGCCTTGCTGTAACGAAAAATGTGGGATCAATTAACTAAATCGTATCTTATAATGCTTCTACCAAAATGTTTAGTAAAGGTTGTAAAATAAAAACTGTGGAACTTTTTTAAGTCCCGGTGTTGTGTCAAATTATGCACCCCCGTCGTGAAATGCACCCCCCCCAAAAAGATGCTTCCATTAATCCCACCCTCAAGCACTTTGGAGGGTATAGTTGTAGGACTAGTACCAATACATGGAGCAAGTTTCATGTATGTGGCACGTTTATTGTCAGAGATAGCAAGGGGTGCATATCGTGGCAACCAGGCTGTTCATAAAAAGCACCCCCCAAAATAAAAACGTTTCTATTAATCCCACCCTCAAGCACTTGATGTAAAAATAAACAATACATTGTAAAGCAAAAGTATACAGACAGGACGTCACAATTAATTAAAAACATATATTAACTGAAAAAGAAGTGACGAATGAATCCAAAATCCAGGATTCGACACCCCAACCATCAAAAAGACAACATAGAATAGCGGACTATACATTCAAATGCGCGTTCCCGTGTCAAGGGGTGCATTTCACGACGGGGTGCATAATTTGACACAACACCGGCACCATCTATCCAGATAAGCCTGTTAAGAACACCCCGAGTCACATCTTCCAGTAGTGGAGAAGGATATGCTGCTATGTGTGTGTACGTGTGTGTATATGTATGCTATTTAGTAAAAAAAAAAAACATACCATAGTGCATGTACACATACAAGGAATCTGACTTCTTAGTGTGTGCACCTGGGTAGGCTGTGATGACAGGAGTTCATTACATTGGGAGCAGATGTTTGCTGGTTGCTCAAACAGTGCAATGAATTATTTAGCTGGCCACTTTAGTGTACGGTTATGCAGAAGAGATTTGAGTATTAAAATGGATCAGAGATGTGTCTGTTTTGGGGAGTTATGTAAAGCAATGGGTTTTTGTGTTGCAGTTAAAGCATTTGTGAAAAGATGCTTCAGCAATGGCTACTAGTTTGATGCGTGTATTTGTTTGCATGGTTCTCCTTGGTAACACACAAAGCTGGGCTCATGAACTATTCAGTCGTGTTAGTAATTTAAAACCTGAATTTACAATAGTCCTTGAACTAGACAGAGCCCTGTGTAGTCTTGACTTGGAGTCCATTAGAAGGAGACGCAGAGCCTGTGTAGTCTTGACTTGGAGTCCATTAGAAGGAGACACAGAGCATGTGTAGTCCTAAGTGAGAGTCTGTGCGGGTGTAACTGAGGAAAACCACCGATAATGCAAGGCAACTATGTAAGCTCAGCTCTTGTGTGTTTTTTATATTTTATAAATGTGACTTTTAATTTATGACTTTATCTTTAGTTTCGCAATCAGTACGACAACGACGTGACAGTATGGAGCCCCCAGGTGAGTCCCTGTTTGCTTTCACCTCAAAGGAATGAAATGTCTCTGAATGACTGACAGGCCATGGAATAATGTCTAATTCAAATGATTCATGTCGATCCAGGGCCGTATTCATCAGATCGAGTACGCCATGGAGGCTGTGAAGCAAGGCTCTGCAACTGTAGGACTCAAATCCAAAACCCATGCGGTCCTGGTTGCACTAAAGGTACACTCATTCAAAGTCTTGTCTGTCAATATTTCCAATAATGTCCAATATTGTAGAGTACTCCCTTCTACAAAATGTTTTACCATATTATATTTCGAGCCGAAATGTATTTGAATGTGAATTATTGCCCTTTTTTAATTTGGAAACATAGCAGACAATGAAAGAAATGTTCAATATCTGCCATGTAATGGAACCTTTAAATGTATTATAGCACACAATAAAGCATGTCACAGATTATACGCAATATCTGAAGGACGGGTATTCGATCCTGATGTCCTCATGTCTCTGCAGAGAGCCCAGTCTGAGCTGGCTGCCCATCAGAAGAAGATCCTGCATGTCGACAACCACATCGGCATCTCCATTGCTGGACTGACTGCTGATGCTAGACTGCTGTGGTAAGTCATCACCGCCTTGATTGTCTAAAGCAGGGGGGTCCAAACTTTTTTCACAGAGGGCCACATACAGAGAAATATACGAAGGGCTGGGCCGCTCACTGGAGGTATACCGCCTCGTAAGTTCAGTTATCAGTTAGCAAACTCAATCAAATGTAGGTAAAGTATGCTTGTGAGTGTTAGCAGCTCATCCCTCACATTGATTATCATAAGGAGAAATAGGAAGGGTGTATTTCAAGCTTGTAAATAAGTCATTGGGCTTTTTTCTTATCAACTAAGATTTGTTAGAAAATGTTTCCAACTTTAATCGACTGAATTAATTTGAAAAGTGGTTTTATTAACACATGAATACTACTGTGTAATATATGTGTACAGATATATTTAAGAAGTACAATACACGACAAGCACAAGTTTCATTTGTGGGCCGTATTCCATTATACTTTTTGAATTTGCTGAGGACCGATTCAAAATGGCCCCCGGGCCGCATTTGGCCCCCGGGCCGTGGTTTGGACACCCCTGGTCTAAACAGAGCTCTTCAGTAAACTTAATGGGTCCTGCAGTATAATAACACCCTCTCTTTTACAGTAACTTCATGCGTCAGGAGTGCTTGGACTCAAGATTTGTCTTCGACAGACCCCTCCCCGCATCACGCCTCGTCTCTCTTATTGGCAGCAGTATCCTTACTAGTGTGAATCTGTAGTGAAATATACTCATTTTCTCTATATATATATCTCAATATCAGTGCTTACACACAGTTGTCCTTCTGTGATGTTAAATAATTGTGAATGTCAACAATGATCCTTAACTGGACCTTCAGAAACTCAAATCCCAACACAGAGATATGGAAGGAGGCCCTATGGTGTCGGACTCCTCGTTGCTGGCTATGATGTAAGTTTGCTCAGTCTAATATCATACTTCTCTTACTTCTTTTTTCTTACATTTGAAATCTGACCTTAGCTCCTCCTCTTGGTTGTTCTTCTCCCAGGACATGGGCCCTCACATCTTCCAGACCTGCCCGTCAGCAAACTACTTCGACTGCAAAGCGATGTCCATCGGAGCTCGCTCTCAGTCTGCCCGCACCTACCTGGAGAGATGCATGGAGAAGTTCTCTGACTGTAAGACAACATTTATTTCACTGACATTGTTAGATAGTTAGATGGGTAGGTAGGTAGTAGGGATGGGAACGATTAATCGAATATTCAAAATTATTCAGGTTTTCGAATGAGTTATGAATATTTTTTTTGGGAGGGGTGCCTAAGTTGATCAAATGGAATAATTCAATGTATACGACAGTGCCACAGCTAAGTGTGTTAGGTCTAAAGGTGTGTTTTGCTCCGTTCACCGGTCCCTCACAGCGGGCAGAGCTGCAGGTGCTGATCTCTCTCTCTCGCGTCCGGTTATACTTCACTCGCGTTTATGTCCAAATCCATGATATTTAGCTAGTTCTAGCTAATGGTATGGCTGTTGCCCCTCCCTACACGCAGATCACGCAGACTCAAACCTCCTCTTATGCCCAAATTCCAGCTGAGAGGGTCTTCTCTACCTGATTGTGAATCGCCTCCGCACCCGCCTCTCCCCTGAGCATGTAGACATGCTCAGGGGAGAGCTGCATTCTGTGCATAGGCCCTGTTATAGGTTGTTGATCTCTGTTGTCACGGGTTACGTTACCCTAACCCGTTATGTTGTTCATGTATGATCCCTCTTTCATTTAAAAACCAAGTTATGTTTTAAGCATGAAAGCTGTAGGCCTATAGCTGTCAACTGTTCAAACTGCAGTGTGAGAAAAAGTTTCTAGAGAGTACTTGTCCATGGACAAGTGACTTTGGCAATGTACTTGTCCGAATACATTTTTCACTTGTCCAGAATGGACAAAAATTGGGGCCACTGGAATCTTCTTCTTCGCCATCGTATTTTACATTTTCCCACGGTTTTTACGACACCGCTAACGTAAGTGAGCGGTAAGATTTTACTGCATCACACAAAGGGTTGGGTATCGTTTGGATTTTAACGATTCCGGTTCTCCTTTTCGATTCCGGTTATTTTCGGTTCTCGGTTCTTTGAGAGGGTAAAAATAAGTCCCATGACAAACTGGGAGAAAAATATATTTATGAAAACATTAAGTTAAATCTGTATTCCTATTTACAAATCACTTCATACTGTTGAATTTCTTACGGTTATTGAATACAATTATATAAAAATAATCTCTGCATTGTTTAGTTAGTTCTAAGTGGTGCAGTTTGAGAATGTACAATTGGCCCAGTCTCCTCTGATGTTACACTGCAACCTGCCTGTGAGACAGAGTCCAACCACACATGTCCAACACATAGGACATAACCTAATATTAATAATAATACATTATATTTATAGCCTATAGGCCTAGCGCTTTTCTACAACTCAAAGACGCTTGCACGCATTTATTTACTTTTACAAACAGTGAGCAGCTGCTCACTGTTTGTAAAAGTAAATAAATAGTATTTTCATTTAAATAATGTAGCTACTTTCTATACCCTGCTTCATAAACAATACTGACATCCCTGCTCCTCCGAGTCTGGGGGTCCGGGGATGTGAGGACAGCGCGAGGACACAGACAGGGAGGCTGCTTTACTTCATAAAGGAAATGGTGGTCAATATTAACAACACAGGAGTTAAAACGCTTAATAACCTTCATTACGTGTTCGAGAACGAACATAAGAAAGTTTGACAAAGATGAGGCTGTTAATCGGGCAGCGGATCCGCTGTGTGTCGAGAGAGAGAGAGAGAGAGAGAGAGAGAGACGCTGAGCTGCTCCGTGCAGCGATCAGCTGATACGGAGCAGAGAGAGCTGCAGTCCGCGGGGCTCGGCCTCGCCTCCTGTCCTCACAACTCTTATTAATCCCGGTACCGGACAATTGTTATTTGTTCTTACTCGGAACCGAGTTTTGCTTCCCGCCCCTGCCACTGTGCTACACTTCCCGCCCCGCCCCCTGTACAGAAAGCGGCGAGATGCATTTCCTTAGGAATCGACAAGCAGAACCGAAACTAACATTTCTAAATGAACAATGGCGGACACGTACAATTTGCGAATGAGTTCTGCCTTTTGTAAACTGAATTTATCAATAATTTGTCAATAAATGAGGGCGAAAAACGTCACTTGTCCGCCGGACAAGTCAATTGAAAGATCTACTTGTCCGATATTGTAAATAACACGTCCCGGACGGTGGGACGTGTACTTTTTCGCACACTGAACTGTGATCACCAGTTCAATACATTTGAGAAATTCGACTTGGTTAAACTTTCTATACTTATTTGAACATGTATTTATTTATCTTTCAAAATTAAATCTTTTTTTTTTTTTTTTTTTTGTAAAAATGTTTTCCACATTATTATTATTTTATTGGATACATTTCGGTTAACCTAGTAGGTGGGTGGGTGGGTGGGTAGGTAGGATGGATGGATAGGTAGATAGATAGGTAATTTATTGATCCCAATTTGGGACATGTGTGCGTTGCAGCAGCATAAAAAACACAAGGCAATGTACATAAGAGAAATCAAGACACTATAAACAGTCCAAAATATTTCAAAAATAGCATTAAAAAGTTAAAGAATATTAAATAAATAATAATAATGTTCTCTCGTATCAAGGTTTTTCATCAAGATGATTAACATTTTAAAATCATTACCAACTCCTTTAGTTTTTCTGCTGTATTGTTCTAACAGTTCTTTACATCGTCTTTTCACTGGCTGATTTGAAAAGTGAAAATACTTGAATTGTGAGATGCGTTTGTGTTCTCAGGTAATCTGAATGACCTGGTGCAGCATGGCCTCCGTGCTCTCAGAGAAACCCTCCCCAGCGAGCAGGACCTGACCACCAAGGTACAACAACTCTCTAAACTCCTGTTTGACACGTATGGGAGTCTGCTGCACAACAGCAAACATCTTTGTCTCTGTCTGTGTCTCAAAAGCAGGGGGTCCGCGGGGTCTTAAAAAGTATAAAAGTTGATAAATCAATTTAGCGAAAATGAAGGCTATTAAAAAATATTAAACGGCATTTTCAAGGTATTACATTTTGTAGCTTGTTTTCAATAAGTATATAAATTGTCCAAAGAGGTTGTGTTCTACAGTCTGCCTGAATGTAATCATTGCGTAGGTGTGTAGTGTGATTCTGTGTCGTTTATTGATGGCATCCCGTTGGGTTTGACGTCATCTGAACAGGACATCGCACGCTCACTGCTTGATAGCGCAAAGGTCCGTTTACGCCGGTTGCTAAGCAACATCGTTATGGGGAAATGCAAGCTTGCGTCCAAATGGTTGGAAGATAAGGAGGAAGGACAATCAATACTGTATATAGTCAATGTGAGGTAAAGTGTGTCGCCAAGGTAACCGGTTAAAACTCCAAGTGGCGATGAGGTCTTCAAATGTATGTAAAAGGTCTTAAAAAGTCTTAAAAGGAATTACATTTGACTTCAGGATTCCTGCATATACCCTGATATAGGAGATGACATTCCCATCTCAGACAACAACAAAACAAAAACAGAAGAAATAAAGATACAGTCAGTCGGATCACTTCAACATTTCACAATCAAAAATAGGTTGACAACCAAAAACCACCAGAAAAACAACATGGCGATCATAGAGCTCATTATTTCCCATGTCACGATGAGCCTTTCGTTTTTTGTGGCAATCTTTTTTTCCAAAATAAATTGTATTTTTAATCTACTCTTCAAACACCGTAGGTTACGATTACTCCTTGATTGACTTTTAAAAATATGTATTTTAGCCTGAAGAATAGTTGTATTTATTAACTGTGTGCAGTCTTCATCTAAAAGTCCAAATACAATATTAAAGAGTGTAAATATAAATTCAATATTTGTCGCAAAAACATTATTCATTTCATTATTAAGATTTTTTTATTATATAACCTATTTTCCTTTCTCTTTCTTGATCCTCCTTAGCAACGGTCATTAAAGTCCTTAGCAACGGTCTGTTCTACTGGATTAACAACGTGTCACATGTTCTGAATCGACCAATCAGAACTTTATTTAGCCTCCGTATTGTTTATGGTTGAATGTGGGCCGCGAAAAAAAATGTGATTCTTAAGTGGGCCCGGAGTTGAAAAAGGTTGGGAACCGCTGGTCTAATCTATTATAAGAACAACCTGGAACAAACACAAACACAAAACCTGCTCCTATTGTCAGATTCTTCAAAAAGTAGTAACATTTAGAAACTGGCAAGAAATAGAACAGACTCGATAAAAAAACAAATGCCTCTACGTTGTAGTTCGATGCAGTATTTGAGTAACTGCACTTTGTTACATTACTTTTCTGATTGAAATGTAGTTTCCAGTGAGATCAGTGTCATGAAGCCCAACTGCTGCAATGACGATTCTTTGATCTTCTTTTAAATGTAAAGTTATACAGGCCATTTCTTAAGTTTACTTCTCGACCTTTCAGAATGTCTCCATCGGCATTGTGGGTAAGGACATGGAGTTCATCATTTACGACGATGCTGATGTCGCCCCGTTCCTGGAGGGTCTGGAGGAGAGGCCACAGAGAAAGGTAACACCGTTATCAGGTCCAGTCTGGACTCGTGCTGCTTTAGAGAAACACATTTTGTTTTATTGTTATTGTAAATCTGACAAATCGAAACTAGATCTTTGTATATTTTTGAAAACTGCTAGTTTTATTGTATTTAAGACATTTTGGCGCGGAGTAAGATGTGTTTCCAGCTCTTTGGTCATCCCCCTTGATTTAACTACTGGCATACTGTTCAAATAAACACGCTTTTTGGGGATGAGGCTAAGAGATTTGTCGATTTGACACCACATTATAGTTATAATAATAATACATTTATTTTGTAAGCGCTTGTACAGGTGCTCAAAGTCGCTTTACAGAGGTAGTAAAAAAGGACAACAAATAAATATTGTAAAAGTCACATTAAAATCGAGCAATAAAACAACAATCACACATTAAAAACACATTGAAGAGATTAGTTTTTGTACGTTTTTTGAAGGTGGTGATAGTTACTGAATATGAATTTCAGTGCTTGATGTGTGTGTGCTAACCCTGACTTCTGTGTGTGTGTGTGTCAGGTTGCTCAGCCTGATGAACCAGCAGCCGGTGCAGATCCAGTTGTTGCCGAGCCGATGGAGCACTGAGGCGTCCTGATTACTTCCTGTTATCAGAGGGGGGGGGGGGCAATACATCCTCCCAGACCAGCCCGACACACTTAGCTGCATCTCACCGAGGAGTAAACGTTAGCAGGGAAAGTTGTTCTTGTGATGTGCCACTTGCTAAAAAAAAAAAAACTGTCGATCCAAAATATTCTGCAAACATCAACCAATGTGATGTTGCTTTTGTATGAGTAAAGCGTTCCAATTATACAAGTAATAAAGTCTTTTTTTGAAATGTGCTGCAGCTCTCCCTTTTATTCTTATTGGAGCTTCCTCTCCTGTAGTGTGTTGTAAAGGTTTGTGTGCATGTAAATGGTCTGCATGGTCTCACAAATTCTCTCCCACCCCCTCTGCCTGAAACGCCTCCATTAAACTCCTTTGTTTTTTCTTTTGTATCCTGATGAAACAAGCCCCCAGGAAGTGCTCCGGACTGATGAAAATATTCGTTGTTTGTGTCCAAACGGCGGTACTACAACTTCCGTATCAGTCCGTGATGTCACCCGGCCCAGAAAGACTTTTTCCCATTGACTAACATGGGGAAAAAGACGTCTGTAAATCAGCAGATACTTTTTTTTAAACTACCCAGTATTAACTATTTTATAGCCCTTATTATAATCATTCGGTCCTTAAAGTTGTAAAACGCATTAAAAGCCGAATCTCGATTTATTTTCTCCATTCATTCTAGTGAGCCGAGAGTGGGAGCTCGGGGGGCGGGGCTTAAGGGGCGCATGCTCTGAGCGCACATACGGGTTCTTCTGCTCTGACAGCCAGGCATGACGGAAAATCTGTGACGTTTCGCTCTCTCAAAAGTTTGGCCATGTTGTCCTCATGCGCCAATGAGCAGGGTTATGGCTAGAAAGGATCCGTCTTGTTCAAATATGACGTCACGTTCTCGTTGTAATCGGAGCGGCTCGGAAACACATCTACAGCAGTAACATGATACAACATACACATTAATGCAGCAGCAATATTAATAGAGAAACATCAGACATAACAGTAAAACACTGAAAGGCAACATTTTATTGCAGGAGCTATCTTGGGACTTTTACTGCGACAACGTTGACTTGCCTGTGAATACAAATAAACCATAGTGTTGGTGATCTAGTGTTGGCATTCTTCTTTGAACAGCAAGACCGCTAACGCCCTATTTCAACAATCACACTCCCTGTAATTGACATTAATAGATAGTTTAGCTTCTCACCATCATTTGCTGTGGCCCACTGATGTTAACGATCGTAACTGAAAGGCTGCCTGCCAAACGTAAACATTCAGCCACGTGACTTGCAAACTCTCGCGAGAGTTTTACACAAGCCGGATCCTTTCTAGCCATAACCAGAGCCCTAGTATCTCTAGGGCTCTGGCCATAACCAATGAGCAGCTCTCATAGGAACGAACGAGACCCCGCCTCCCACGCTGAATACAGTTCTTATTATAAATCCATGTAATGACACCACTATAGCACACTCTTGTTTCTATTGGCTAGCGCTCAACACATTGTACATGATAGGCTAAGGGGCCGGACATCTCTAAGCGGTTGACCAATCACATCAGAGCAGCTAACCAATCAGAGCAGCTCTGGTTTCAGACAGAGGGTGAAAAGAGGTAGTATGGGAAAAATAGAGCTTGTTGAACATGAACTCAAGGAGAAATGTCCCGGTAAATGCACTAAATATGAACATAGGGAAACAGACGAGTGAGCTGTTTTTACCATATTGATCTTCAAAGTAAAATCAAACAAAGTCTTGAGTTGAGAACATTTTTATTTAAATTATTCACAGTATTTGAATCTCTTCATCTCCAGGTGCTTTTCTTAAGAGTGAATACATAAATTCAGTTTACAAAAGTATAAATCTTTAAATAATTCAGAACACAACACATTTCTAAAAAAGCTTAAAATAGTTTCGGTACCGAAGACAGGATTTCTCCATCGCTGACGGGACGACAGGGAACTAAGCACGTCACAATATTTCAGGACAGTGCATTTATTCAGTCTCATCACACTGAGGGTGTTGGAAGGATCCTCGGTGCTCTAAAAGTGTTCATCTCGGACTGAAAGGTAGCAGGACGTTTGTTCAGCAGGCGAGAAAAGGTACGATCACCCCGATAAGCTAAAGTAATGCTGTTTCCTCTCGGCAGAATACTTTTCCTGGTGTTATCTTTTTAAATAGTGAACAAGCATGTTTTGAATTGACTCGGTCCTGTGTAATACATTATAAAACCAACTATTACAAGTGCAAGTTTTAAATAACATCAAATAATTTCAAAGAGTATTGTGCAACAACTAAATATGACGAGTAACTCCTTATAAGGAATCCCTAGTGTTTGGGGTGTCTACCTACTTTTACAAACATTTATACGCACACACAAGTCTAGACCTGGAAGCATGTTAATCATTTCAAACTGACTTTATAAAAACGTCATGCACGTTTACAGAATGCGTCTATTTGTCATGAGCGTTAAGTGAATTAGGTCCCTGTTTTTTCTTAGTAAATATGTATGTTTTGGATATGTTTTAAAGGTCACCTATTATGCAAAATCCACTTCTTCATGTCTCTTCTACATCAACATGTGTCCCCTCTTCTTCATGTCTCTTCTACATCAACATGTGTCCCCTCTTCTTCATGTCTCTTCTACATCAACATGTGTCCCCTCTTCTTCATGTCTCTTCTACATCAACATGTGTCCCCTCTTCTTCATGTCTCTTCTACATCAACATGTGTCCCCTCTTCTTCATGTCTCTTCTACATCAGCATGTGTCCCCTCTTCTCCATGTCTCTTCTACATCAACATGTGTCCCCTCTTCTCCATGTCTCTTCTACATCAACATGTGTCCCCTCTTCTTCATGTCTCTTCTACATCAGCATGTGTCCCCTCTTCTCCATGTCTCTTCTACATCAACATGTGTCCCCTCTTCTCCATGTCTCTTCTACATCAACATGTGTCCCCTCATTCTTCATGTCTCTTCTACATCAACATGTGTCCCCTCTTCTTCATGTCACTTCTTCATGTCTCTTCTACATCAACATGTGTCCCCTCTTCTTCATGTCTCTTCTACATCAACATGTGTCCCCTCTTCTTCATGTCTCTTCTTCATGTCTCTTCTACATCAACATGTGTCCCCTCTTCTTCATGTCTCTTCTTCATGTCTCTTCTTCATGTCTCTTCTTCATCAACATGTGTCCCCTCTTCTTCATGTCTCTTCTACATCAACATGTGTCCTCTCTTCTTCATGTCTCTTCTACATCAACATGTGTCCCCTCTTCTTCATGTCTCTGCTACAAATCAACATGTTAGTCCCGCTTCTTCAGTCTCTTCTGACATCAACATGTGTCCCCTCTTCTTCATGTCTCTTCTACATCACATGTGTCCCCTCTTCTTCAGTATTTCTACATCAACATGTGTCCCTCTTCTTCATGTCTCTTCTACATCAACCATGTGTCCCCTCTTCTTCCATGTCTCTTCTACATCAACATGTGTCCCCTCTTCTCATGTCCTCTTCTACATCAACATGTGTCCCCTCTTCTTCCATGTCTCTTCTACATCAACATGTGTCCCCTCTTCTTCATGTCTCTTACTTCAACATGTGTCCCCTCTTCTTCATGTCTCTTCTCATCAACATGTGTCCCCTCTTCTTCATGTCTCTTCTACAATCAACATGTGTCCCCTCTTCTTCATGTCTCTTCTTCATCAACATGTGTCCCCATCTTCTTCATGTCTCTTCTTCATCAACATGTGTCCCCTCTTCTTCATGTCTCTTCTTACATCAACATGTGTCCCCTCTTCTTCATGTCTCTTCTACATCAACATGTGTCCCCTCTTCTTCATGTCTCTTCTTCATCAACATGTGTCCCCTCTTCTTCATGTCTCTTCTACATCAACATGTGTCCCCTCTTCTTCATGTCTCTTCTACTCCTCTTCTTCATGTCTCTTCTACATCAACATGTGTCCCCTCTGTGGAAAGAGACTCTGAAAGTTTCAGGAACAAAGATTCTCTCTCTTTTTGATCCATTTCTATAAAAACCTGTCTGAAAATGAGCTGATCAGATTTTGGACACTTTATGATGTCATGACGATGTTTTGGCTTGAGTAACCATTAGCCAATCAGCAACCAAGGTAACCCCCCCCCCCCCTTATCACCTGAATCTCCTCCTAGAGCACCATTGAGTTCTTTGTAACCAAATGTCTCTCAGAGGGGCGTGGGGAGGGGCTCCTTATGTTCATCTAAAGTAACAGACAGAGAATCAGCACTTTGGAAACAGGGCTGAAACAGAGGGGATTATGGGTAATGCTGCAATGATCTGTTTGGTGTTTCAGCCAAACACTTCAGAGCAGAGTCCTGCATCGGGTCGCGGGTGTTGCATAATAAATATATATATATAATAATTGAGTTTAGTGTTTAAATCCTCAGACCTCTCCCCCGCGGGACCACGCATAATCATAACCTCTGCAGCGCATCAATCTACTGCTGAGCGTGCCACATTCTAAATGGCTGAGGTGAAGGCGGAGCTCGGAGAATACAGCATTTTCAATAACTCTTCCTCAAGAGCGAAATCCAACTGGGAGGCTTTTGGTGTCGTCCTAGGATCCCACGCTTGCCAAATATGCAACTGCGTGTGTTAATAATTGCATGTTTTCACTGCTCATAGGATATGCGGGTTCGGGTCGGTTTGCGCAGCTAATTGGCTATATGTGCGGGTGGCGGGGCGGGTCCGGTATTGCACGTTGCGGGTGGCGGGGCGGGTTCGGGACTTGAAAATCAGACCCGTGCAGGACTCTGCTTCAGAGACATGTTTTGTATATATCTAAGACCTATAATATAGTGATGAAAAACAGTACAATAGGGGACCTTTAAGACATTTATCTCTACTTTTCTAGCCAGTAAAAGCTGATATTCATTAAAAGCTGCCCTGCATACACGTTCTCTTGTATTCAAGTAAATAGGGTGGGAGCACAGAACAGTTTTAAAGAAGTCAGTGTGAGGCTTTCTTGGCTCTCCTCTTCTTGTTCCTGCGCCTGACGGAGCTGCAGGAAGTCTCCGTCTCCGTGGTCCTGCTGAGGTCGTCCATCTTCTCCTGCTCCATCAGCGTGGTCACCTTCAGGGTGAGCTCCAGCTCCTCCAGGACTCCGCCCAGCTCCTCCTCCGGGACGCCCAGGTCGATCCCCCCCGCTCCCTGCTTGTGTTCAGGCACCTCCTCCCTCTGTAGCTCCGCCTCCTCTCCTCTCACTGCTGCTGGATCAGATTCTCTCTCTGCGTTCGGATCCTCTGCTCCCTTTGTAACGTCCTCAGGAAGGTTTTCCACGTCGGCTCCATCAGCTTGAGTCCTCTCCGCCTCCTCCGCGGTCTGGTGCTGCTGACAGGAGCAGTGTGAGGGATGTTCCCACTGCTGCTGAGGCTCCTCGGGATAATCTGTGGACACATTTCAATAAAAAAATCATTCAATGATTAGCTTTGTAGTGGTGTATGTGAAATAAATACCTTTTCAATCTAGGAACGTTCTCTCACAAATGATTAGTGCAGTGTAATCAATGTGTCCATGAGTCCAGACACTAGAACTTGTTATAGCAAAAATATATAATCACACTATAATAATAATACATTTATATAGCGCTTTTCCTGGTGCTCAAAGCGCTTTACAAGCAAGTAAAGAAGACAAATAACAACAAAAGTCAAAAGTGCTAAGCTAGGTGGAATAAGGGCGAGGTTTTAAGTATTCACTATGTTTTAAGTTCTTCTATTGTCAGCATTACATTGTAACTAAATCGTATGTTTGACCTGTTAGCTACTAATCTTGTGTCCTGTATGATTTTGGACGGATTTCCTTTCATTCTGTGTGGGACGAATAAAGGTATTCTGATTCAGGAAGTCATCTGGTTTCAGTTCATGCACACATGACATCCAGAGAGAGACTTTGAAGGAAGCTTAGTAAGGTATATCTACTACGTTTTTGGTTACAAAAGTACAAGAAGAGCAATCAATCAAAAAGTGTTATTAAGATTATCTGAATGTTTTCTCGTGACAAAATAAGGTAAAAGCACTAGTTTCTGTTCACAGCTGCATCACCACAAAAATACACATTCTCACTTCCTTCAAGTTATAGGAACCACCGGCTGGTTATCAGGTGATACAATATTCTTAAAGCAGGTTCTACGTCTCACATGATCCTCTGAGATATACTGTCAGAGCATTTTAAATCCGAACATGTTCCTATTTGGTTAAATGTTACTTCCTTCTACATTATAAGACAGCTTCAGTGAGCGTTCATGCATCTGTCTTCCTTGTAAACTCATTTCCATCACCTAGTTTCCATCTACATTACCATCCCTTCAGTCACATGCTTTTATCACATGGCAATACTAATGTTGAGGTATAATGTTTTTATCATTTTGATGCTATGACGCTTGTATTTTGTTTTTGTTTGCTTTGCACAGCCCTTTGAGGCATTTCTTGTGATTTGGGGCTATAATACATTTGGATTTGATTTGATGTACCTTCCCAGTCTTCCTGGTTCTTCTTCTCTGGTGTCATCTCCTCCACCAGCTGGCCCTCCTGCATCACCCGAGTGATCTCCGTCAGCTGCTGCAGGAGACTCTCCTCCTGGTCCGCCGTCACCCCCGCCACCCTGACACACACACATACTTTATTTGGTTCCACAATTGATATTACTTAGACATGGAATAAAATATATTGGGGCTACGCAGCACAGAACACCTGCCACACACACACCTGCCACACACACACCTGCCACACACACACACACACACACACACACACACACCACACACACACACACACACACACACACACACACACACACACACACACACACACACACACACACACACACACACACACACACACACACACACACTGAACATGTTCCACTCCTAACAATAAATAACTCATGTTAGTACATGGCTTAGTTGAATACTCGATTGTGATTGGTCAATTCAGAACACGTGACACGTTGTTAATACCGAACAGACAGACCGCTGTCAAGGACTTATTGACCGTTGTTAAGGACGCTCACATCTTCAGAAAGAAGTCCGGTCGATTTAACTGTAGCCTATAGCGTTGGGCCGAAAAGCAAACTGCATGCAGTTTGCTTTTCGAACTGGGACATGAAAAACAGCGCAGAAGTAACGGGGCAGAAACCCTCCTTTTTACGCAGCGGTCCAGACATAGACATCAAACGGCGACACATATTCAGTTGCCAGTTACTTTGTCATTAGGGCAGGGATATCTAGATACTTTCCAAGGTTTGACATCATGAATTGTGCTACTTTTAAAGCAAGGAGCGATGTTTTCAAATCTGTAATCAAAAAGCTCCTCAAAAACGCAAGCAGTTCCTACCGTTGGCTTTTCAAACTGACAAGAGACGCTCTAACTGTTTTTCAAATGTAACAGTTTGAAAAGTAAGCAAACTGTCTGATTGTCTTTAGTTTTCCGCTGTCGTGTGATAGCAACATGGAGGATTTTAACATTAATTTGAACATATTTGGAGAGCACAGTAATTTGGAGTAATGGTTAGTGGCTGATGAGTCCCCAGTGAAGAAAAGAAAAAGACAAGAGGGACAAGAAAACAGCGCAGAAGTAATGGGGCAGAAACCCTCCTTTTTACGCAGCGGTCCAGACATAGACATCAGACGGCGACACATATTCAGTGTGCAGTTCCTTTGGCATTAGGGCAGGGATATCTAGATACTTTCCAAGGTTTGACATCATGAATTGAGCTACTTTAAAAGCAAGCGGCGATGTTTTCAAATCTGTAATCAAAAAGCTCCTCAAAAACACTATCGAAGCAGTTCCTGCCGTTGCTACGTTAGTTCAAACAGTAACAACGGACTACTTTTCTTAGCGGATGCATGTCAATTTAAATCAATACATACAACTATTTTTAAATCAATAAAATCATTTTCTAAATCCACAAAAGCATTTCAATTAATATCGGGAGTCATATCGTTACTTTGTTGAGAATGTGGCCGTGTAATAAGCGGGATAATGAGCAACGACGCGGTCATTATGGGGAAAAGAACACCGACAGGCCGATCAGGAGCCCGACGCGAATTATCCTTTACTGTGTGAAATCAAGCAAATGTAATTGTTTCCCCAATTCTACCTCTAATTTGTATCTCACATTTTCCGTGGATATCCTTCTATAATAATGCTTCATTTTTTAATCAATGATTTTGTTCATTTTTGGAGGCTCAAGCGCTGATCAGTTTAAATCTTCTTACAGTTTTCCTGGAATACTTTAACAAAACAGCTCGAAGATGAATGAATAAAAAGAACACATATTAAGATGCTTACAAAGCCCTAAAAAGATTAACTACTTTCACACATCCTAATAAGAGCTTACCAGAGTAACTAATAATAAAAAGTAATATAATTTATTGAACATGTTAGAACAAAACAAACAATAGTTAATAAGCATATCATATAATAAGCAAAATAAAAAAACGTTCAATACAAAATCAAACCAAAATAAGAATAGTTCATTATGTAAAAGGATGAGAACAAATAACAGAAGGGAAATGATCTGTGTTCATACTTGTGAATGTCATGTCTGTCTGAATCTTTCCTGCTGATGATATCACTGCACGTTCAAATTCAATTCAATAAACAAATGAGCTCCATCAAACCGGTACTTCCTGTCGGGAGAAGAGGTGTAGGAGGCGGAGAGATTCAATTATGTTCAGAGTGAAACCCACCTGTCAGAGCTGTGGTTGGCGTAGGAGACGATGTTCTCCATCACCATCTCCGTCTCTCTCAGTTTGTCCTGCAGCTGCGACAACTCAAAGTCGGCTGCAGAGCGACAGAAGAGACGAAATACACAGAAATAAAATAGGTATCTGAACTCAGCAGAGAAACAAATCAAACACAGCACAAACGTTGAGGCTGTTCAAATCATTTTGGAGACTGTTCTTGTTTTTTTGCAGCCTACAATTAATCTCCATGGGAATCGATATGCCAGAAAATAACCCACATTCATTTATTTTCTCATTACGTTGATGCACTTTCTGAGGCTTAATGCAAATCTTTAATTAATTTAAATCTCTCAATAGGCGCTTTCACACCGGAGTACTTTTCCCGTTTAGTTCCTGGGATTTTGCGTTCACACCAAAAAGAGAATTTAGAGAACTTTTACCCCCATTTGTAGTCCCTGCTAGAGAGGTGGGACTTTCCTGGGGAGAAACAAGTACCAATTTCTATTGGCTGGGCGACTTGCAAACCACGGCCCGTAAAACTCTGAAAGGTTTTTTGAAGCCGCCATTGTATTTGCTGGCATTAGCATTATTAGCATTAGCATTAGCGCACCAACGGAGAGAGAATAACTTATGGCAACACAAAAAAAAAACATTGGAAGTGATGAGGAGGTGTCGGCGTTCTGGCGATTTACTCGGAAGGCTTCCGTAGAAGCTGCTGGGACTCCCAGCAGCTTCTACGGAAGCCAGTCCCCAACTCCGGGGACTTCCGGCCGCGGACTTCGGGCGGCAGTATACGCCGTGAAGTGGTTTGCGGCCTGCCAGTAAACCCAAAGCAGAAGAAGAAGAAGTGACGTCAGCGGCTTCATTTGCGTAATCCTCCCCCAGGAACTTATTCCGGTGTGAACGCGATCGGTTCTTAGTTCCATGGGGGAACTAAGTGCTGGGAACTAAGTAAAGTACTTGGTGTGAAAGCAGCTAATAAGTCAAATCAAATGTTTGTTAATGGGTTACATCAGGACTTTGCACAAAGCGGAAACTTTTCTGATGTTTTTTAGTCATGTGATCGAGTTGTTCTGGTAATCATGATAGCACTTTATCTTTAATCGATACAAAATGTAATGCTTCTGTCTTTCTGTTCGATCTGCGCACAGTTTATTCTGAGTTTAAGCACTCGTCGGATAATACAAACTATTCTGTTTATACATTTGCACCGCATTAAAGCGCTCTAAAGGAGTATGTCCTTCCCCCCCCGAAAAAAAAGTACACTACATTTATTTATCAGATGCTTTTGTCCAAAGATCAAGGCAAAAAAGTGCATTTAAACTTTTGGACTGCATTGTTGAGCTTATTGCCATCTCAAATTGAACGTGCCACGCTTTTTAAAACTGTGTTGGAAGGCAGCCTAATGCTAAAATAATGAGTATAATTGACACTGAATGATACTCACAGATCTTCCTCTTTATGTTCTCTGAGCGAACTGAAGGGAACCGGCTCTCTGCCGGCTTGTTGTTGTTGTTGCCCTTAGATGTGATCTGACAGCGAGACGAGAGACAAAAAGAAGGTTAAAACTCTCAAAACAAGCCTATTTTTTTGATAATTAACATAAAAACTAAACTTACACAATATGTAAACGATAACCTTTTTATTTCATTAAATGTCTGATCAATTAAATCACATGTGTCAAACTCAAGGCCCGGGGCCCAAATCAGGCCCTTGGTGGATTTAATTTCGGCCCGCAGGATCATTTCTAATTACTATTAGATCTGGCCCGCTGGTATATTGCACGCACACCTTCACTCCATCCTGAGGGTCTCCTCAGCTCAGAGCCTGAGCCCAAACATTGATGACCTTGCACCCAAGATGAGATGCCAAGTATCTGAACTAGCATCACAGAGCAGCACACTGAGTTTAATGGATGTTTCCTTCTGCACTTTGTTTCTTGAGACAACAGGGCATGTTTTGGTTTGTTCTTAAAATGACTCTGGAAAAGCTGCAGATAGAGCCATAAGAAATGAATGCAACTGATTATTTAATGTTTAATGTTGTTTTTATAGGCAATAATTTAAGCTTTGTTAGTTCTAGGTTTAATATGTGCAATAAGTTCATTTCAATAAGTTCTGCAATAAACATTGAACCAGTCCGGCCCTCCACTAGTACCCATTTTTTTTTATTTGGCCCACTGTGTATTTCAGTTTGACCCCTTTGAATTAAATAAACCAAAACAAGAAAAATAAGTTATCTATATAACACATCTGACCATTCAATGTCAGCTTTCAGTTTCTGATCAGTATCCATTTGAACTGTGAATGCGCTGTTATTCTAAAGAAATAATCTGACATTTTGGGAGATACAGGTATTCACTTGCTTACTGAGAGCAGTGTTTCCCCATACCTTGATTTGTTTTGTGGCAGACAATTTTTAGATTTTGGTGGTCTAATGGATAGTGAGGTGGGCTGATAGTCGGAAGGTTGCGAGTTCAAATCCCGCCTGGAACACCACTACTAGTGTGCCCTTGAGTAAGGCACTTAGCCCTCAGTTACTCCAGGGAGAAAGTCCCTGTAATTGGTCATTGTAAGTCGCTTTGGAATAAGGCGTCTGCTAAATACTAAATTATATTTTTGGGAGAATAAACCCCACAGATCCTCAACTCAAGAACGTTGTCTAGTAGCCATGAACTTGCATGTATTTTCTTATTTGTACCAATAGGTTAAGGGGCCTTTGGGGGGGGGGGAACACTGGAGCTAGTTAAGAAGATTGATACCACTCTCAAAACTGAACTTTAACCATAAAGCCACAACGATCTTACACTCACCTTTAAAGCTCACCAAAAACATGTTCACTACATTAACACACGTTAGATGTGTTACTGTGAGCTGGCATAGTCTTGTCTTTGTAGAAATGTAACAACTTTAGTTTTACATGTACAGGATTACATTTACAACGTTTAATAAGAAGTAGTTTTTACACCAACTCTGTGTCTTGAGTTTATTAAATCAGGCATGGTTGATTCTGCAGTGTTTCACCTTAAACAGGATGTAGAGGATGTAGAGTAAGATCCCGAAGCCGTACACGGGGATGATCTGTCCGGCCAGGTTGGACTTCCCCCCCGTCCCGGCCCCGGTTCCTGCTCCTTTGGCCCGGGCGTTGGCCTCGGTGTTCTGAGCTCTGGAGAAGCTGGAGGCCGACTTCTGACCCCGACCCTCAGGGGCCGCCTGACGGTTTACCTTAGGAGGAAAGTTACCCCCACCTGCAGGGTGAGGAGGTAGAGGTTATAAAACATATGGAATAATATCAACATCTAACTTTGATACATATCATGACTGTTTTGGGGTAATCTGTGAAGGGACAAGAGATGTTTTGAGAGTTTAAAGTCGTCGTGAGTCGTGCCTGTAAACAAGATCTTAATGGACTGAACTAAGAACATCCATAACATTCACCTGTTTGCAACTTAAAAATGATGTATCATTTGTATATAGACTCTTATGGCACTACTTCTATTCTATGTTATTGTATTTACTTGCACTATTGTATGTGTTAAACTTGTATAGTGTTGCACTGTTGGAGGAGCCTGGGACCTAAGATTGTCATCGACATAAGCCATGTATGAATTACAATAACATTTATTTTTGCTTGTTATTGAAATACCACATTTATCTTATTTTAATAATCTTGTTTTAATTGAGTATAATGAAACTCCCCGCTGGGTATTGATAAAGTTGTTCTTATCTAATGATCAGATCATCAGGAGCGGGATTACTCCCCAGAGTCAGAACTACATTAGCTGAGGCAGCTTTTAGCTTTTATAAACCACAAGCCTGGAACAAAATGTGGTTATCGTGAGATCCTTTAACCGTGCCTTATCGTTGCACTTTCAGCTGCAACCATTATTTTATCGCTTTTATGAATTGTTTGTTTGTTTCGTTTTTAATGATGTGTTAAATGCCTGTGAAGCACTTTGAATTGCCTCTGTGTCTTGAAATGTGCTATACAAATAAACTAACCTTGAACCTTGAACCTTAATGTGTCTATACATTTAATTCAGGTGTCTTTGGCGCCCCCTTCAGGGAGGAAAGTGTAACTGCAAGAGCGATGATACACCGGTGATGTTCAGCACACACAGTGGCCTAATTCACGAAATAAAAACTCTTTAAATCACATACTTAAAACCATAACATCATAAACATTAAATCCCCCGTGTCAATATCCACCACACATCGAGTTAAAGACATAAATAACCCGTTAAAGTTGACGCACCGTCCGGTCGATCCGCACCATCCTTCCTCCCGCGAGACAGCAGAATTTTGGGCATCAGCAGCGCGACGCACAGCACGAGACACGTCGCGAGGGTCACCTTCTGGAACATGGACATTGCCATGACGACAGGTGAGTTACCGGGGACCGTCCTGAGGGGAAGAACCGGTTAAATCTGACGGGTTTACGGTGAGGCAAAGGAGAAGACGTTACGTCGTTTCTCATCCATCGGTTGCACTTCCTTATTGATTCGAGAACCGGAAGTGCGAAGATGCTGTACCAGATGTAATTCACCGCTGGGTGGCGCCAAAATACCGCCTTTTTAAAGCTATGGTAACCATCAACACAATTACTGCTTCATATTCAATTTGAAATGAACACTTGCTTGCTGAAAAATGCTATTAAAATACCAAAGTCTATTATTTATCACCTGCACGTGCACATGTGAGAACACCTGTAACCCACACACTTTTTAGAAATCAAAGCCAAAGCCAAATTAATTGTTTTATACATACTATGTACATAGCCTAGTTAAAACAATTTAGCAATTGCAAAACATCATGTAAAACTACACTGTTATGTTATGACTGTGTGTACTCAAAGCAAACAAATGCCCCTTAAAACAATACTTAAAATAGTATATATTATATTGTTATATTTTTGGGTTAGTAGAAGTAAAATTGGCATGAAAAGACTCAAGTAAAATACATGTTCAACAAGGGCAACCTGATCAAGTCGTCTTAGTAACATTCAATCATTGAATTGTAATAGTTTCTGTAACACTTTAGAATTAAATTGATTATTAATTACCGTCAAATTATTATTGAAAGTATTTAGAGCTTTTGTAAAAATGTCTTTAAATTACTTTCTCGTTGGTGTCTGGAGCGTACTCACAATTATTTTTGAGTGATCGCAGGGCATAAATAATGAGCACACGACTGAAATCAAAATTCAGTTTAATGAGTAAAGAAGGCAACCCTTGAGATCTGAAGCAGCACTCATCTCTGTCCATTCTTCAGATTTATGAAGAAGAAGCAGTGGATCCTCCTCCGATGTTGAACTGTATTTCTTACAGTATTTGGGAATATGTTTTCATTTGTTTTGCGGCTTCCTTCGTGCCAGATGGGCGAGGTTCACCACAGAGGACAGTTCATGGACTCACAATCAGAGAGAAGTCTAAAAAAGACAACTTAGCATTTTCTCTGTGATGGATGACTTGCTTGATGCTATGTGCGGCTTGCCTCCATTCGTGTCTTATTTCAGTGTGGTGAACAGAAATTATTTGTTGAATGTTTAAAAAAAAAAGCAGAATCATCATTAAATATCCTCCCGATTCTACTTTCACTTCCTCTGTGAATCTCAGGTCCGTTAGATCAGAAAGATTTCAGGGGAGTTTCCACCAGCAGCTCTTTACTAAAGAGTTCAATCAAGGGAAACTTGTCCCATCAGTTTTGTTTCCACACATGCTTCAGTCTGAAACAGGAAGCTGATGAAGACTCTGAGATTTAGAGTCCAACTGGCTCAGAGTCTTCCTGTTCTGATCTGCAGAGGATAGAGAAGAACGTGTGATTTTAAAGGGTTAATAGGAACATATAATCAGACGTATGTGCAGCAGTGAAATAATCATAGCAGAAATCTTAATAAATTGTGTTTAGCGACTAAACTTCCAATAAGAAGTCACTAAAAGGCAAACTTAGGCTCTTTACTGTGACACGTTGAAAAATAATCTGTGCTGAAGTTGTTGTTTAACAATGTTTAATAAAAAAGCATCACTAAAGCATATATTAGTTCCCCCTAATAGTTTAAAAACAGCCCATATACTTTTAAATAGGCAAACTAAGTACCAAGAGACCACACCCAGGTGACAATTGCCGGAAGTGATGTACAATGTGCAGTCCAAACAACTAATGATGATAATTAAAAGAATAAACACATCCTACAAAAGCACTTTTTCTCCTACATTGTGCTACATTATGAATGAATGGTTGGCAAAGCTCATCCAGAATGCAGTGGCTCGTCTGGTCTTCAACCTTCCTAAATTCTCCCACACCACTCCGCTCCTCCGCTCCCTCCACTGGCTTCCAGTAACTGCTAGAATCCACTTCAAGACACTGGTACTTGCGTACCATGCTGCGAATGGATCTGGCCCTTCCTACATCCAGGACATGGTTAAACCGTACACCCCAGCACGTGCACTCCGCTCTGCATCAGCCAAACGGCTCGCTGCACCCGCACTGCGAGGGGGACCCAAGTTCCCATCAGCAAAAACACGTGGGTTTGCTATCCTGGCTCCTAAATGGTGGAATGAGCTCCCCATTGACATCAGGACGGCAGAAAGCTTACACATCTTCCGGCGCAGACTGAAAACTCGTCTCTTTCGACTCCACTTCGAGCGATAGAATTACTAACAAAGCACTTATATACTAATAAAGGTCTGGCTTACCTAAAGCCAGTTGAGTAGCACTTGAAATGTTTGGCTCTATGAAACCTGATGTACTTATATGATTCTGTTTTCTTCTAGTTTGTATCTTCTTGGTCGAATGCACTTATTGTAAATCGCTTTGGATAAAAGCGTCAGCTAAATGCAATGTAATGTAAAAAATGTAATGCAAGGGCACTTCCAATAAAAAAAAATATATATATTTTCCTCCTTTAGAAAAACACACTAAATACAATTTATTTTTAGATTTCCAAGACAAAAGGCAATATAAAACTCAAAGTATGACCGTTTTACATGCAATGGTCTTACATAAGTTGGAGCCACTGTAAGCCAAGACATACAATGGACGTATAAACTGCATTTTACAACATTATCTTTGTTTGGAGATTCTCTGTTTGACCTATATGTATACAATAGTCTTGGCAGAACTGCAGGCATTGAATAACTTATAATAAACAGACTTCTGCCAAGAAATATACACCCACATCCCTTCAAAGGTAGTTCATGAAAAGGTCTTAGATAATGTAGGAGCCATGAAACGTGGATAGCAATGTGTTTTGTTTTAATATAAGATATTTGTTTGATCACTATTGATTGGTTGACTTGGGTCACATGGACACTCATTATAATCCTGTTCACCTGCGTGAGGTGTGTGTGTGGAAGAGAGGGTGTGACACAGGGACTTTGTTGACCGCAAGATTTATGATTATTATCATTATTATTACAATGTCTGATCACCGCGTATTTTTCATTAAACTTACAATTCAACAGAGTTTTGATCTCAGCAAGTACTCGTTTTTAGCGTTTCATACAACATCAGCCTCTCAGCGACTTTGTTTGTTTCCTGCTGTCGCTATAGATAAGTTAATTGTAACCACATGTAACAGTAATCTTGCATCTTCCAGTGTTTACAGTCATATGTTTGCAAAATCTTGTATTCTCAACATCAGGCTGTGTTCGTTACTCCCCTTAAAGAGGAGATATTACGCTCGGCTCACTACAGGAACAATAGGCCTCTCGAAAATGTTCCTATCTGAGGTTTTTTAAGACCAGGGTATACGCAGGAATCCTGAAGTCAAATGTAATACCTTTTAAGACCCTTTCCATACATTTTAAGACCTCATCGCCACTTGGAGTTTTAACCGGTTACCTTGGCGACACACTTTACATCACATTGACTATATGCAGTATTGATTGTCCTTCCTCCTTATCTTCCAACCATTTGGACGCAGACTTGCATTTCCCCATAACGATGTTGTTTAGCAACCGGCGTAAACGCACCTTCGCGCTATCAAGCAGTGAGCGTGCGATGTCCTGTTCAGATGACGTCAAACCCAACGGGATGCCATAAATAAACTACACAGAATCACACTACACACCTACGCAATGATTACATTCAGGCAGACTGTAGAATACAACCTCTTTGGACCATTTATATACTTATTGAAAACAAGCTACAGAATGTAATACCTTGGGAAATGCCATTTCGTTAAATTGATTTATCAACTTGTAATACTTTTTAAGACCCCGCGGACACCCTGAAGACCCATATTTTATTGTATTTATTCTATTTAAAACTACCTGATTAAATCAAGTTATAGTGTTGAATTAAAGTTGACAGTAGAATCAAAGTCTTGTCAAGCACAAGGAAACCTTACATGTTGTTTTATTAATAATATAAATGTGCCAGTGTTATTTCTAATGCATAGTCAGATTGTTCATATCATGTCATTGTGTTAATTCTCTATCCTCATTTAACCCTGAAGGTCAGGTCAGACAAGTTACTCTATCATCAAAGAAGGGCAGGAACCAAGCAAAGTACACATATATAAAAAGCAGTGGTCCAGTGGCCACATTTAAAAGTATTTTGACAAAAGCTTATATAAATCTACAAGAACATCCAAGATCAACAGAGCTATTTGAGTCTTGAGAGAAGAGTTGGAAAGAGATTCAGCGTCTGGATCCAGGAAACCGTCACTGGAGCCACATTTATAAAAGGAGACTTCCATTTAACGCTGTCCAAAGAAAATATACAGCGAATGACATTTAAATATGCTTCATTTCGCACCTCAGTTAATCATAAAATGTAATGAAACCTCCAGAGTTGGTGAAGTTTCAATGTGTCATGATTTTTATGATAAAAAGTTAAATAGTTTTCTAAAAAGCTGTGTAAACATGAACTCTGGAAGCCAGCACAAATGGTAAAAGTCACCGCTTCCACATCCAGCGTAGTGTTTTGAATGATATGAAGTGTAGTTGTACTGTTCAGGGTTCATACACTTTTTCACCAATTACTTCTCCATGACCTTCACCTAATTTTCCATGACCAAAAAAAATGTACTCTCTCAGCGGCACTGAAAATGGTTTATTTTAACATGGAACAGGAAAATAAGGTCTGCATATGAAACATGTTGTGCTTGTCTAAAACAAATCAAATAGGCTTGCTAGCTTCTACACGCTGAAGCAACTAAAATCTCTCACCAGCAAAACACCTCGACAGTTAAATGCCATTTTACGTTTCATTACTATACGGTACAGTATTTATTATCGTTATAGTATTACTATTTCAGCGATTAGATAAAATATAAATCATTTAAAAATATTGTTTTCCATAACTTTTCCAGGGCCTGGAATTAGCATTTTGAATTTCCATGACTTTTCCAGGTTTTTAATGACCGTAAGAACCCTGCCTGTTAGTATCATAATGATGAGGGCTTCTGGTGGCTTTATGGCAGGTTTTTGAACCCTGAAACCTTTTTAATTGAGGATTTTGTGGAGTGTGCTGCACTTGCTTTCACCCTTCTCACATCTGCCCTCACAGCCAACCACTGCTCACTCCTATCTCTCATTGGAAGCCAATGATTTGCATTGTGTGTATGTATTTCTCTGCTTATGAAGAAGGCTTTCTATTCATATGTAAAGCTGTAGGCAAATCATTGGCTTCCAATGAGAGGCAACTGTTTTGAAATATTTGATCTCCGTAGAAAAACTGCATATTTTACATTCGTATTTATCTATCCAGACATCAGCATGGGATTCTTCAAGGGAGAACACACATTGACCGCTGTCAAGCTGCAGAGTTGGGTCATTATCATGTACGAGTTTCCTCTTTGTGTCATAACCATTTCATTGAGCGGATTATAGGGGACAGGTTAGATCTTAAAGCAGTAATAAATTAGACCCATCTGATTCTAAGCCTTCTTTATATAAGCTTTAGATGTCAGCAAACCTGTCATGATGCACAATATGGATTCATTCATCACCTTCCAACTGAACATCCAGCCTCAACGTAATGCTTCTTCAAAGATAATATGCTTCACATGGATGATAGTGTCCGCAGCCTCTGGGTTTGATGTCTACATATGGTCATATTTGGGATGAGCTTTGTGAGCTCACTTGTATATCTTCCAGATATCCCAGTGCATGTTTTAGTTCAAGCTGTCAGAGCAGCTGCCGGGACCGTAACTCATCGACATCTGAATATTACCTCTCATTGCCTCTCCGTGCTGCCGTTAAGATGGCCTCCTTCGTAGTCCAGCTGGCACAGGATCATGTTGTTCTTGAGGAAAAACTTGTCTCCCACGCAGAATCTGCAGAGAGGGAATATAGAAATATGGATCTGAATCATGAGTTCCCAGTGGAGCATCTCAGGCCAAATTAATCTTGCATGATTGCTTGCTGATTAACCATCTTTAACTCCAACAGGGTTTAAAAGTGCAGTAAACTTTCTGCTTACAATGCATCGCTGGTATGCTCGTAATGACCGGTGAGCTCACTCACTAGTGCACCTCGAAGATAAGTCAACTGAATTTGATCTCCCCGGCTAATTGCTGCCCTAATCTTACCTCTGGCGGCAGAGCTGACAGGCGAAGCAGTCTAAATGGTAGACGTTGTCTCTGGCTCTCATCACCATCTCAAAGGCAGGGATCAGCTTACTGCAGGCTGCACAGTTCCCCGTCACCCCGAAGAGCCTGAGAGGGAAGAGGGCGACAAGCAGACCTGTAGTCTGGGCGCACTTAAAATACATTTCACCCAAGAGCTAAAGAGGGATAAAGACACTGAAATAACAGCAGAAAAGTAGTTCAACAACTGCATTTCCTACAGATTATTGATGGATTATTGCTGCTGCTGCTAATGCAGAGCTTGCATCATATTGTGTGGATGTTGTACGTAATTAAGAGCAGCCAAGCGGGAGGAAACATTCCCTATAGCCCCTTAGTTGTAATTCTGAGTAGGAGTAGGATACATTTCCTTTGGGGAATTAGTATGAACCACATATCAAAGCAATCTATCCAGTAGTTGTGGAGACATTTGACTTCAAACCAAAAATGTTGTCATGACCTGTTATGATTATCACAGCCACAGTCGCCCCCGAAATACAAATGTATTTAAGAAAACTGTGGGGCGGTTTTGCTTTCTGTTTTAATTAGTTTGAGGCGTTGAAGGGATTGTTTTGTTTTGTAATACAAGCTTCTTTGTGCTACATTTTAAAGCTAGTAATGTAAGTCCAAGTTTATTAGCTGTGCTAGCTAGCCAATGGCCGCTCAGAGATAACATTACATGTACAATTCTGCTCCTACTACTTGTTTTACACAGTATTTGTTTTTATTTTATAATGTGTGCTTGCCTTTTTACATCATATGTAAGTATTCTCTTTCTACTATAAGAACTGTACCTATGCGGCTGTAACTCTGTAAATGTTCCCGCTGCGGGACGAACAAAAACAATTCATTTATGTGACACTTTTGTCCAGAGCAACTAAAAAAGTGAAATCAATACAAAGTCAGAACAACAAGAATCACGTACAACATTTCGAAGTTCTTCATACAGAAAAAGTGTTTAATAGCATCCCTGTTTTTGCTGTGAGCATCGTTAGCTGCCTGCTAGGAACTTCAATCTTCCTTCCTTTCATTCAGCCAGTACAGTGAACACATCTGGGCTGCAGACATGTATCAATTATTGATATTCGACATATTTAAAATAAGCATTCACGTAATGCGTATTTGTGCATGTTTCAGAGAGAGCTTGAGTCATATGTAAGAACCTTTTTGGAAAGGTATGTGAGCATGGCTAATTGAGGCTCCATTGGTCTACATGATGTGATTAAAGTGTTAGAAATGCAGAATAATCTGAGTGTGAACGCTCACATGTAACGATGGACTCAGTAATGCAGGATTTTCAAAGATCTTTTATAAACACATTTCTGTTGTTGCTGCAGGAGACTTTAAATGCTTCACTTGATGTGAACCAGGGGATTTCTGTGTCAAATGTAATAGCTTTCACAAGCTGGATATCATTTTTCCATTATATCGGCTGCTGATAGAGAGCAGCCAAAATAGGATTCACTGATATGAAAATGTCACGTTTTATATGGAAATGTCACTTATTTAAGTGCCACATGGGGGCTTTAGTCCGTCCTTATTACAGGCACTCTTCTGAAACTAACAATTTATCCAACACATTTGAACGTAATGTCCTTAAGCTACCTGAGAACAAACCCTGTGTTGTGTTTGAATGCTCTGTGACTCAGAGCTGACCAGCTGCAGATTGCTTCACCTCGCATTCACCTCCAAAAGAACAAACAAACATTTCTCAAGGGTCTGACGAACATTACAAATATTATGCTCCAGTGGTGGTAAGTAACCAAGTACATTTACTCTCAAGTACTGTACTTGAATGTTACCCGAATATTTTCATTTTATACTACTTTATACTACAATTTGTACTTTTTACTCCACTATATTTATTTTACAGATGTATTTACTAGTTACTTTTTATATTCAGATTTTCAAACATAATACTTATAGGAGAGACTTTTAGAATATGATTATTTGGTATCGATTAAAGCATCCGACATTATGTTAAAGTGACTAAAACCATGAGTCGGTTAACAGGAAATTAATTAGAATTACAATTGTTTTTGTTCAAAAATATTTCATATTTCCAGCTTTTTAATTGTGAAGATTTGCTGCTTTTGATTTAATATATTTAAATATCTTTAGAAAATGTCCGGCAGTGGTTCAGTCAGTAGGGGCTTGGACTGGGAGTTGAAGGAGCGCCGGTTCAAGCCCCCGAACAGACTAAAAATATTCCTATTCATCCCCTTCCGAAAAATAGTTTTAATCCTACTTGAATACTTTACTTTTACCATTCTCGAAGCAGAACTTGTACTTGAAGTTGAGTATTTTAACAATGTGGTATTAGTACTTTACTCAAGTGAAGAATCTGAATACTTTTTCCACCACTGCCATATTTCAGTAGATGAAAAGGGGGGTTTGGGAGGACTAGCTATGAACAATGACATCCCTGAAAAAAGGAGGGTGGAGAGAGAGAGCATGTGTCTCCCAGAGCTCGGGACGACAAATGAAAGAACGTCATCAAACGAGTGACCAACGCGGGAACAAAAGCGAGTCCTAATTAAGAGAAATGTTCTGATCTAACGAGGCCGAGTCCTGAGCACCTGGTGGGGTTTTTTCCTCCTCCTTAACGAGGCTACGCAGCTCAATGCTAATTCTCTACTAATGGTCCAATTAAAAGAAATCACATGGTTTTAATCCTGCTCTTCAAAGGCTTTTGGTCTGCACCCTCGCGATGATGAGGAAAACAGGAGGCAATCTAGCCAATTTAACTGTCAAAAGGGGTTTTAGTCTCTTAAGTGCAGCGCAGCTAATGAGAGACTTAGCTCCAACCAAATCCAGCTGGATTGTACATGAGACTAACACATGAGTTCAGCAATGTGGCTGAGATATCAGGAGTTCTCCTGCTGACCTGACACCAGACGTCGTTATTTCAGGCAAGAAAAGGAAGGCTACATAACTCAGAGGGGCCGTTAGAGCCGGCGTTTGGGTTTGTGAGAAAGTGGTGTCCATGGTCAAAACACTGCATTGTATTTAAACGTACTTAGTCATACATTCATTCTGTGGCGATTCACAGGCATTAGAGATGGAGTTTAGACAATCTTAAACATTGATCTTTATCTGAAGAGTTTCTTAAGAGTGTGTGAAGTGTTATGGACCTCCTGCCCCCATTAAAATGGAAGATAATTTAGACAGACAGAGGGATGTTTTCTTAACTACGACAAATGTACTTAAAGATACAGTTAACTAGAACTTAGGAACATGATACCACTAAACATGTAGTCAGGAGACAGTTAGCTTCGCTTATTTAAGCGTAAAGGACAGGGCATAACAGCCTCCCTTCTCTAAGGCTAACAACATCGGCTTACAGGCACCTGTAATGATCCCTAAAGAAATCATTATGTGTCTTGATTGTTTAAAATTGTGTTAAAATGCAACCCTATCTCTACATAATTACATCCCTATGCAATTAAACTGCTCAAATGAAACAGAATATGTCCCGGATTGAGGTCGCCATTTTAAACTCATGGTGAGCAATGCAATAAAAGCCACAAAACTAGTTGGTTAGGTAAGCCAAAAAATCAAGAATTGGGTTTTAAAAAGAAGGTTGTTACGTCATTTACCTTGAGGATGTATAATACATAAATAATAATGTACTGTACTTGTAAGTGAATATTGAGGCATAGTTTCAAACTGGACACAAACTCAGGTATTCATTCATATAATAATAATAATGGATTACATTTTTTATTTATATACCTCATACTCCTCCATACACTTATATTATCAATCAATAATCCAGGACAAAATATGTCTCCCTCACATTCCCGCAGCCAACCACACGTCCAACGACAACACAAGATAAACCCTTCTCAGGTATTACGGGAGACGTGTGGCGCAGTGGGTTAGTGCACTGATCTTCGAATCAGAGGATAGCAAGTTCGAGTCCCACTGCAGTCAACATGTCGTTGTGTCCCTGAGACACTTCACCCCAAATTGCTCCTGTGGGGATTGCTCATAGTATTGAATATGTAAGTTGCTTTGGATAAAAGCGTCTAACATGTAATGGAATGTATTATAAGAAGAAAACTTAAAAAATACTGTGTCCATTAAGGACTTCAATACAAACTGCAGAGTCCCAGAATGATGAATCAAGCTTATTAAATAACGGGTAAAACCTGCTTGGACTTGTTGTGTAAAATCTCTCAGAAACATGACACACCCTGTGAGGTTTTCCTAAATTAGCCTGAAGGTTCGGCAGCGTTTAATCTGAGTTGACAAAAGTAAGGGTCGTTTATGTTCAAGGAGTTAACTGAAAGCTGTTGTGTTGAAATGGTACATATGCATAAATGTCTTTGTACGTTTCTCATGTAAAACATTGACGTCTACAGCTGTCCTTGTAAAAGTTACAAATCTGCACACTTTAATTTTTCAGTTTCTGCTGGGTGGTAAATAGGTGGCTCTCAGATTCAAATTCAAATCTCTGTTCCTACAGTCTCTCTAATATCCTACAATATCAGACTGTTTATCCTGAGTGGATCTAGCTCTTTCAATCTGATACTGTATCTACTTTAACATACTGCAAACTCAGCACTTCACTTCTATGATGGCAACAGCAGTTTTTAAGATTTGTTTTCAAGCTGGATTTCTTTTATATCTTGAAAGGAATTATTCACCCACAACAAGATCATTGTATATCAATTACTAACCCAGTGTTACCTTGAATTCTTGAAGACAACTTTTCTTGCATGCCTTTACAGTGAATTAACTTCTGCAGGAAAAGTGTTTCAATTAGCAAGGGGAAGTAGTAAGCATAGGACTGCATAAATAAGCCTTGGATTAAACAGCTTAGCCTTAAGTGGTGTGAGAGTTGGTGAACGAATATTTGTTTATAGCTGTTGTTAAAACAGCTGCCATTTACTTCTATTCACCACGACTCTTCTACATTTTTGGATCCTTCGTGTATCGTAGAAACATGGAACAAAAACAAAAATGTCTTCAAGAATTTAAGGTAGTTTAAGGAGTCATTGATAAACAATTGGTCATTTTGGGGGTGAAATACTCCTTAAAGTCCAGATGCACCTGTAGAGGGCTTCATAAGCTTTCCTCTGTTTGCATTTCAAATATAATTTATTACTACAATAAGCAGTATTCTATCCTTGTACAGTATTAACTTTAACTCACCCTATTCTATTTGACATGTATATAGTTTGCTTCTTATGCCGGCACATTGGTCAGTTGCAGAATTCTCTGTTTCTTCTTGCACTATTTCTTATTGTTTATGTCATATATATATATATATATATATATATATATATTTCCCATTGATGAAGGAGCCTGGGATTTAAGATTTGCATTGCCATAACTACACTGTATCTGCGGTGCATAAGATACGACAAGAGGACTTTATTTATCCCGAAGGACATTGTTGTGCCAGAGTTACAAAAATCCAATAAACACAGCAGCATAATAATAAAACGGTACACTAACAGTGCAGTAATAAGAGAATAAAGCCTCTGAATGTTGATGTTACCTGAGGTAGTCCCTGCGGCAGAGGATGAGGTTGGCCCGGGTGTAGAGCGTGGATCCGACGCGGCCCAGGCGGCAGTCGCAGCAGGAGCACTTCAGACAGTCCTCGTGCCAGAACCGGTCCAGCGCCTGCAACATGAAGCGGTCCCGGATCCTGCCGTTACAGCCGGCACATCCTCGAGGTTTCTCTCTGGACTGGAGGGACACGAGAGACACACCTGGAGGATTCAAACAGCAGGGAGACAAAGATTGGAGAGGACAATCAGAAAGCTGATCATGATAAACCACTAAGGATATTGAAAATAGGAATCAAAGAAGCTTCATACAGGAGATCAGATCAGTGCAAGCAGTTAGCAGATTGTTTACTTGAGTAAAAGTACTAATCCTACAGTGTAAAAATACTCAGTTACAATTAAAAGTCCAGCATCTAATATTGTATTTAAGTAAAAGTATTACCATCAAAATACACTTTAAGTACGAAAAGTAAAATAACTCATTGTGCAGAATGTAGGCACCATACTATAAATTATTGATGCATGTGTTCATCATTGGTAAAAGTGGGGCTTATTTCAATTACTTGATATACTACTGGGTAGCTTAAACTATAATAATATATATTAATGTATTATTCATTTAGAAAAAAAATGTAATTGTTACATTTCTTTGTAAATGATACAATGCTTCACATTTCGTTATTACTGCTTGGTTTTAAAACTTGATGAAATATGCAACACATAATGTAGGGGAGCATACAGTAGGTATAAAGTGGCATAATGTGAAAATACTCAAGTAAATAATTGAGGTACTTGTACTTTACCTAAGTGCAGTACTTGTTGTATTTCACCACTGGAGATACAATGCTATGAAAACACGTTATACATAATAAAGTCACTGTGGAATATCACACATTAAATCACGTACAGTTAATGCAAACTGCTAAACCCTAAATAGGACAATAACACTTGGACAAATGTGTTTAAGGTCATAGTGGGACTACATAATGTCTTAACTGTCACTTTATTCACACATAGGTCTATATCAGAGTGAAATAAAATCATATCAAGGACAACATAAAACCATAATAAGAACACAGCAGTAGTTTCCTGTTGGTACACAGTGTCATTATTAATCTAAATAAAAGTATTTCACAGACTAACTGACATTCAAATAATTGTTCTGACATCTCAATGTTAATTCAGTCTTGTAGCAGAGTTACACACAACCGTTCTCTCCTCTAAGCCCTGTCTGCTGTCCTGGAGAGGGGGAGTAACCGCTGAACAGAAAGGCACATCTCAGCGCTCAGTACTTACTCTCCTCCTTGTCCAGCACCATGCTTTCTGGGGAAAACAACAATCCACCAACAGGAGATAAGACCCCGAGAGCGATGGGAAAACAGGGGCTCAAACTTCGCGACTCATTACTCCAAAGAGAGGAAAAACCGCCACAGAGACGCGTTTTCTGGGTCTTAAAATGAATAAAAATAGCCCGGCGGATGGATGCAAAGCGTCCCCGGGTATCACCTTGCCTGCAGGAGAGATGTGCTGAGATCCGGAGAGGCTGTGCGTCTTATCGCTGATGTCAGAGCAGAAGCATGTGTGACTGCAGGCTGCGGCTCTGAGAACTGAACCTCCTCTCTCTGCCTCCTCCCTCTGCAAAGAAAAAAACTCCCACAGTCAAATGTTTTGTTTTTTTTCAACGCTGCGTGCTAATTATATAAAGTCATTATGCTCAGATCTGATAGTGCCCGCCCCCTCCCTCTCGGAATCAATTATTCAATAGACAGTCACACACCAGGACGGGCCTGAGGTGCTTTAGAATGAGCTTATTCAACTCCAAGGACACCAATTATCTCTGGGGCGCCATGCAGGCACAGCCCGGCCTCTGCACGACAGATGCAGGCTTACCGTGGGTTGAGTTCAGTGTGTTCATGTTCCTGTGCAGTGTGTCTTCTTTCTTTTCTTGGGATACACAGAGGTGGTAGAAGTACTCTTATCTTGTACTTAAGTAGAAGTACCAGGGTGTAGGAATACTCTGTTACAAGTAAAAGTCCTGTATTCAAAATGTTACTTAAAAGGTAGGGTAGGCTAATTCACTTCAGAAACACTTTTAGTTATATTCCATGGAATGAACATCCCGATAGCAATGAATACATTAAATGCTTTGACAATAAATACATACAAATATTTCATCTGTGGAAGCCGTGGCGCTGTAAAAAGCACGACCAATCATCTGAGCCGGCCCGGCTAAAATAACTGGATGGCCTACCTGCCTGTCAGCCTTCCATCTGTGCACAAACTTATCTCGTGCCCTCATTGGTCATGTGCGCGTTCGTGTGTGTTGGAGGAGGTGCTCTGTAAGGAAGTCAGAAGGAAGGGGCAGATTTTCTGCTGCGTACTTTCAAATAGCGCACTCGAGCTGGTTTCTCCATTCTTGCCTACACTACCTTTAAAGCAGGGGTCTTCAACGTTTTTCAGGCCAGGGACCCCCAAACTGATGGAGAGCTGGAGCAGGGACCCCCCTACTAGCCTATATGTATGGCATACAATTGTGTTTTATATTAAACGGGGCCGTGCCGTGTATAAACATAGCTACTCTGTTATTGTACATTCAATACTAAGCTATTCAAATAATACACTGGTTAATATATTCATGTTTTTATTTTAAACATGTGCAAGGTACAGGGTGGCCGTGCCACTGCCATTTATAAACATACAACTTGCACGGAACACAGAGCTATTAAAATAATTCACAGATACAAGTTTTAACTTTAAACATACATGTAGAAGGGACAGTGAATCCTCAAACAATCTGTGGATGGCATATGCATATTTCCGGGTCTTCTCTCGTTTGCGCTTACCCTTATTAGCTGCTACATCAGCAGCAGGTTCCGCCTCGCCACTTGCATGTTCACTGGTGGTTTCTGAGGTGGATGGTATCTCTCTTGTGCTTGTGGATTGTTTTGGTCGAGTTACAAAACGATCCATTTTTATATATATATATATAAAGGTATGGTCTTCTCAATAATATTGCAGCGTGCGTCCTTGTGTCTGGGTCCTTAGTAAACTGGGGACTGAATAGGCTCTCGGCCAATCACGGGGAACCTGACAGAGCCTCGTGATTGGCACAGCAGCAATACATGTACCTTTGTGTACAGGAGGCCTGGTGGGACAGGTCCGGGGTAGTCTCCTGCTGTGAGTGAACCGGCGCCTAGCTTGAGATAGCTACTGTGTGCTGAATGCGTGCATTGCTGACTAAAAGATAACGTCTTCTGCCTCCATTTCTCCGTTCGCTACAATATGTTGGATTCATGTTAATGTACATTTAAAGACATTTCAATTTGTGGGGGGAAAAAAAAATTGAATTTTTTTTTTTTAAGAAATATAAATAATTGTCTAATCAACCAAAGATTTCGCGACCCCCCTGCAGTACATCCGCGGACCCCCTGGGGGTCGCGGACCCCCTGTTGAAGACCTCTGCTTTAAAGTATTAGCATCAAAATAGACTTAAAGTACTAAAAGTACTAAAAGTACGTTTCAAAATGATGCCGAAGTAACAACATACTGATACCGGTTAGTAAAAACCATGAATTAATGCTTTGACAAGTCTGCAGACAGACGGCAGGCGAAAAACCTTTTAAAATGCGTGTTTTCTGAATGGAGATCGGCTAAGCTAACGTTATATATGCTCCGACTGTCCACACTCACAACAACGGCCTATACAGACATAAATAAACCAGCGACTGTATTCTCCATGACACAGACAGTCTGTGGTTTGTACTTGTTTCACTTTTGTCTAGTTTCTGAACAGATATGAGGAGCTGTGAGCTCTGAGTGCTAACAGCTGATGTTGGTTTTGTGTTTCGCATTGAAGAAGACGTCACGGCTCCGCCTGCACTGCGTTACTATAGTTACTACCCCAGTTCCTAAACTGTAATGGAAACGCAGCATAAAGTGAGCCTGGCCTAACAAGGCCTAACAAGGCCTAGCCATACCGTACTAAGCCGAGCGAGGCCCTGCAGTGGAAAAGCGCCATTAGACTGTCTGGGGACACCTTACATCTCTCTTTCTGTACCTGATAATCTCATGTCCCAAATCTGTATGCTACTAACCCATCTTCCACTGAGTGTTTGGAGTCTGTCACCTGGCCTTTTAATGGCATTCTTTAAATGTGGGTATAGCATGCTACTCTGCAAACATAAGTAGTTTCAGATCATTTCAATGTGTACTGTCACCATTAACATTGTATATGAAATAAGATCTCAATTCATTCATTATTATATTCCACTTACATTAGTTTATTGATTATATTTCAGTTTTAGCAACCAAAATGTTTGTGAATGAATTCCACTCCTTGTTACCTGCTGGTGTCCAAACTGCAAACCAGGAAGTGATCATCCAATGGGCTTTAAACATGGAGGCTTTAAAGTGTAGGGGAGTTAGACCGTACCAATCTGATATGAGTGGAGGGGTGGAGGTTTCATTGTTGTGGGGAATAGTCTTTTCAAATAACTTAAACAAACCTAAAATATTTCAGTTTCACTACCATAATAAAAAGGAGTTTGAAAACGTTTGTGTAATCGTGCAGAAATGCAGAAAAATAAGTAATTATTGTCTTAAAGGTCCCCTATTATACTGTTTTTCATCAATATATTACAGGTCTCAGATACAGAACATGTCTCTGAAGTGTTTGGCTCCAAATATCAAATATCATTGCAGCATTACCCTGGATCAGGACAAAAAGAGAGAGAATCTTTGTTCCTGAAACTTTCAGAGTCTCTTTCCACAGAGGGGACACATGTTGATGTAGAAGAGACATGAAGAAGAGGGGACACATGTTGATGTAGAAGAGACATGAAGAAGAGGGGACACATGTTGATGTAGAAGAGACATGAAGAAGAGGGGACACATGTTGATGTAGAAGAGACATGGAGAAGAGGGGACACATGTTGATGTAGAAGAGACATGAGGAAGAGGGGACACATGTTGATGTAGAAGAGACATGAAGAAGAGGGGACACATGTTGATGTAGAGGAGACATGGAGAAGAGGGGACACATGTTGATGTAGAAGAGACATGGAGAAGAGGGGACACATGTTGATGTAGAAGAGACATGAAGAAGAGGGGACACATGTTGATGTAGAAGAGACATGAAGAAGAGGGGACACATGTTGATGTAGAAGAGACATGAAGAAGAGGGGACACATGTTGATGTAGAAGAGACATGAAGAATAGGGGACACATGTTGATGTAGAAGAGACATGAAGAAGAGGGGACACATGTTGATGAAGAAGAGACATGAAGAAGAGGGGACAAATGTTGATGTAGAAGAGACATGAAGAAGAGGGGACAAATGTTGATGTAGAAGAGACATGAAGAAGAGGGGACAAATGTTGATGTAGAAGAGACATGAAGAAGAGGGGACACATGTTGATGTAGAAGAGACATGAAGAAGAGGGGACACATGTTGATGTAGAAGAGACATGAAGAAGAGGGGACACATGTTGATGTAGAAGAGACATGAAGAAGAGGGGACACATGTTGATGTAGAAGAGACATGAAGAAGAGGGGACACATGTTGATGTAGAAGAGACATGAAGAAGAGGATTTTGCATAATAGCTGACCTTTAATGAATTATGGAATAACTTTCGTTCAACTGAGGAGTTAGCTTAGCTGTCTTTGTATTCCTGTATTGACAAATAACATCCATTTTGTTGCGTCCAAAACAGTGAATATCCTCACTCAACTTATCTTCATAACAACCTTTTAGTTTGTTAGCTTTTTCTTCCTATTTTTGGGCTGATATCCCACCCTTGTAGAGGCCGGTGTGGAAAGATTGGATTTGCCAAGCTAAATCCTTAGCAGCAGCCAAGATAAAAAGTGACGCACTTATTAAAAGACCCCCCACAGACTTCCAGGGCCATGTATTATCAGTAGAATAATAAAAGAAATAGCATTAAATCTAAATAGGACCTCACTAGTGGGTCCTAGAGCTGCTGTAAATCACTATATCGAGGATTTAGGAATCACAACACCACAAACTATCCTAAGGTCATTATTTAAAGTAAATCTTTATCCCCACAGACACTTCATTAGTCCCTGCGGATAGATTATTGGAACATTATAGAGAGAATAAGGGGGGTAGTTTCAAGGCCAGTCCATAAACAACCCTGCATCCTGCTTTGCAAATAGATCACCCGCGCCTAAAATCCTCCTCATTAGAAGCAGTGGAATAAACAACTGTTCTAACATGGCCCCTGGTTCAGGTCACACTAATTAACCAGCACCATCGAGCGACAATTCCCTCATTATCCGTCCTCTCATCTGATCGCACATAGGCCGTCAAGACAGCTAACGATCAACCGACTAATTAATCAGCTGATGAGGTGCAAGTGAAGCTCCGGGTTCCCTCTTCATTTGCCAGACGCATGGGAGCTAATTAGTTCAATTATTAATGCATCTAATTAAATAGTTTGTCTGGGTGAGCATGGTGCAAGTCTGCGGTGATACATGGGTTCTTCTCCTGCATTACACCCCTCTTGTCCTTCATTTTGACGTGCTTTAAACTTCAGAGCAATGCTAAACATTACAGTTCTTCACAGGCCCGGACCCCATTAGGCTAATTGCGCTGAAAGCAGTCTGTGGCTGACATTAAAGGTGAGCTGTGGTTTGGGCTCTAATTAGCAGTCTGTGAGAATGGGAAGCCTTTTTCTTTTTTTTTATCTGGGGCCATCTGCTGCGGTTCGCCTCGCCGTCATGTCCTCTGTGTGAAAAGGGCAGAGACAAATTTAGGCGGTGTTTTGTGTGGAAGGGCAGATATAATACCACGAGAAGCCATTTCATACAGATGCATTTAGATGAGTGGATACAAGAAAACCAGCTGCAGTTTGTAGGCTTTAAGGTTTTGCATCTGAAACCACAGAGCTCCTGCTTATTTGTTCCATCTTTAACTCATTCAGTCTCTCTTTGAAACATTTCAACCAGAGTTGGTGATTTTTGGAACAGTGGAAACACGAACAAAGACATTTTAGATTAGTTATTTAGATTAGTTAGATTTAGATTGAATAAAGTTTAACAATAATATCAAATAACTGTTGTCTGACTGGAGTCTGGTGACTTTAAGGGGGACATATTCATTGTGTTTTTTTACATTAATGATTTAAATTAACTGGCCAACTCCATGCTGGTTTTATACATTACCCACATTAAAACGTGTCATAGCTAAGCGTTGAAAAAGGGCCGAACATGACCGCCGTGGTGTCATGTTTCCTACTGCAGAGTCATTTGTCCCGGGAATGAATGCCTATTGTAACCTTTCCCACCAAAAGACAAAAAACAGATGTTAGTAGGCTTTTTTTTGTCCACTGGGGCTATGGTGAACATTTTACCTGTTTAACATCAGCATGTTAGGTCAAAGTGTGCACGTGCAGAGCTGTGGCCGCTGGAGTTTTGTTCCCCGACAACTGAGGAAACTCAATCATCTGCTGGGAACAATGTGATATGGCCAAAAGCTCAAGTACAAGTGAGTAAGAAGACCCTGGGATGAGAAGGGTCAATAATTAAGAGGCAAGCTCAAATTCTGTCAGTTAATTGACAGGAAGCAAGTGTCACTTAAAGGGGCCCTAATACGCTTTTTGGGCTTTTCCCTTTCCTGTAGTGTTTTATATAGGTTTTTAATGCATGTAAATGGTCTGCAAAGGCTAAAATCCCTGCCTGAATCGCCTACAGTGGACTCCTTTGTCTACCTATGTTGCAAATGTATTATCTTTTCAATTTACACACGGCATCTATTGCACGTCTGTCCGTCCTGGGAGAGGGATCCCTCCTCTGTTGCTCTCCCTGAGGTTTCTCCCATGTTCCCTTTAAACTGTGGGTTTCTCTGGAAGTGTTTCCTTGTACGATGTGAGGGTCTAAGGACAGAGGGTGTCGTGTTGTCATACTGATATTCTGTACAATCTGTGAAGTTCACTGAGACAAATGTAACATTTGTGATATTGGGCTATATAAATAAACATTGATTGATTGATTGACTTACGGAACAGATTGGTATTTTTCCAGATCCTCCATATTTCTGACGACCGATACTTTGGCCTCCTAATGACATCATTATGTAACACTCGTGCTTCTATTGGCTAACGCTCCAACACATTGTACGTGACAGGCTAAGGGGCGGGACATCTCTAAGCAGTTGACCAATCACACTAGAGCCGGCCAGCCAACCAATCAGAGCAGACTGGGCTGGGAATGCATCCTTTTAAAAGGAGGTAAACAAGGCCTCGTAGCATCCAAAGGAGAAGGAGCGAACACAGAGGATGAATCGGCACCTGAACTCCCAAGAGGTCGGTCCACCGGGGAGAAGATCATTTGTTCTCAACCTGGGAAAATCTGGTGTGGAAAGCAAAGTGTTGACATGCTGGTGTGGTGCCTTTAAGCAATAATGTTTTCTGCTGAACCGGAGCAGCTTCTTTGTGGTTGTAATGAACATTTGGGAAGGTGAGAACGATGTGTCGTCATTAGACAACTAAAGGACGGTTCTTTAATTACAGAGTTGCTCGACAAAAACTCTAGTCATTAAAGTTATGATTATTTCTGTTATTTCTTTCATATCTGTATGTAGGTCTTTCCCAAAAACCTTACCAAAACCTGCCTGGACTGCCGGTTGATTTGTGTTTGAATGTATTGAACTATATACTTTATTTTGTAACTCTTTCCACAGCAGGGGAATTAACTTTGTTACAAAACAATACCTTTGGGCATATTAAATAGAAGGCGCCATCACACATGTGTTCAAGTCACATAATAGTCTGGTATAAAATAGTGTTCCTACTGAAACAAACTGTATGTGTTATCTTATCATTTCAAAGAAAATATCATTTAAACACTATCCTGTATGTTTTCTTTCGAGGTGACGTCTTTTTTCCTTCCATATACTGTGTGTCACGCTGCATGAGTGCACACAGTGATTGCTTGCCGGATGAAATATGCTGCATCTGAACAGTTTATTTCTACTCCCTGAAAAACGAGATGCATCTTGGGTTAAAAGAAGAAAACAAGCTCAATTCAAACTTCAGTTTAGTGAGTGTCATGAGCAAGTTCTTCGCTAAGTAACATCTGGTTTATGTTGACATTGATTGAATGTAAAGCACCTTTTCTTAAAGGAATCATATGTAATCTTTTTCATATGTTTTATGAATTTTTTGGGGGTCTACTTCGAGCCACTCAGTGTCCTGTTACGCTAAATGTCCTGCTGTCTGTGCACTGCATACTGCTTTGTAAGATGTCGGTATCTTCTTGCGGTGACGCTGCCAAAACTCTGCAAATGAAGTGAATCTGATGGAGAGCTCGATGTCACAGCGATGCCCTCTAAAGCTCTTAGTGATGCTGAATCAGAGCAGCCCTTTAAAATGCATGTGAATGCATCAGTTTAAGGGTCTTTGGTTTGTTAAAGGGTCCATATTATGCTATTTGGGGGGGGTTTCCCTTTCCTGTAGTGAGATATATAGGTTTTTGTAAAGTCCCTTACACACCAAGCCGATTTCGGCCGTCGATGAGCGTCCTGTCGCCCTACTCAGATTGGTGTGTCCCGCCCCGTCGTGTCTTTTCGGCCGTGCCGACACCTTCCGCCGCCGATTTGACATGTTGAATCAGGAGGCTAAAGACTGTCGGCCAAAGAAATCACTCTGATTGGCTGTTCAGCTTAGCGAATCAGTGCATGAGAAGCGAAACGGAAGTGAGGGACCTAAACAAATCTGAGGTTTCATTGAACTCCAGCTCTCGGCACAGGTTCGGGAAAGCCCCATGAGCTTCTCATTGTAGAGGGAAAATGGAACGCACACGCTATTTGATGCTTGTTTATATCACGCAGTCTGTCTTCCGGTTGTTGCCTCTTTTGAATGACGAATACACACTACCGCCGCCTGCTGGTAAGGAGAGTTATTGCCACTCACGCATGCGCAGTTCGTACGTGCTACTTGGCCGTCGGCTGAAGTCTTTGCGGTGTGTTCCAGTGCGACACATGGCCGAGACGTGAGGTGACGTGAGGTGACGTGAGGCGACGTGAGGCGACGTGTTCTTTGGTGTCAGTTCGGTGTGTAAGGACCTTAAATGGTCTGCAAAGGCTACAGGCAGTATGAGAAAAATAAAGCCCTTTTTGAACATTAAAGAATATAACCATGTCGGAGTAGAGTCACAAAATACAAATATGAACCTGAAAATTAGCCTTATATATGTCGTCTTTAAATTGAAAGCTGCAGGGTTGTAAAAGAGCTAGATAATCATCAAGAAAAAGCATTATCGATCCTAGGTATCATTAGCAGCACATTATGTTTTAATATCTTCTAAATGTTGTTCATAATTAACTCATCTATCTATCCTATGTTAATTGGGTCATGGAGGCCTCAGGAAGCTACGGAGCCTCTCTGGGGTCCCATGGTAGAAAAAAAAATACGTTATGTGTAAATCTGTTCAAACAGATTAGTTAACCGTGCTCTTCAATTCCTTTTTCATTTTGTTTCATCAACTGCTACCTCAGAATACAAATGTAATGTATCTCATGAAATAGCGACCTATTTTATTAAATACAACCGAGATATAGACAGTCAGTTTTCTTTATCATCTTGTCTGTTGATATTAATGATGGCGGTTGTAGCAAAAGGTTCAAATAGAAATCTGTAAAATCATACTCATGTTTCCCCGAGGTGGCATTTTGTCTAGCAGCATCTGCCTCTATGAAGGTGTGTGATTGGTTGAATGTTGACTTGTATTTGTAAAAGTGCGTTGAGGTGTCGCCACAACTGTAATGCTAATTAAAGGAACATTAGATTTAGCAAAACTCACTTCCGACATTCAGAAAACACCATGTTACATGACATGTTACTACAGGGACACAACGACATGCTGACTGCAGTGGGGTTTGAACCTGTGACGCCCTGATCCGAACACCAACGCACAACCCACTGCGCCAAAGCTGGGGAACAATAGTCTTGCAAGGGGGGGTGGGGAGAAAGGAGAAGAAGGGGGAAGAAGAAAAAAGAGGGAGAAAAAACGATTCTCTTGCTCCCTGTTTCCCTTCTGCATGTAAAAGTATTTATATACAGAAGTACTTTAATAAAGACCAATTGGAGTTTGACATACGGTCCTGCGCCAACTAGCACCACACGCCTCCCCATGTCCTTCTTTATTGGACGAGTGACCTCATGCACAAATTAAGTCGATCATCATGTCAGGGTGTTTATTTCTGTAGTTTATTTTCATTACAACACTCCCATTAGCATCTGTTGTTGAGTTGCCTGAGAGTGAAGTCAACTGTAAAACCACAGCAGGTGTTGATGATTATCACACTTTTTAACACTCGAAACATTCTCGTCCAATAGGATTAGAGTCAGGATAGGATACACGTAATTTGATATTTTGATTAGGAAATGAAATGTAATGAAATCAACATTGTTGTTTCTTATAAAAGTAGATAGTAAAAGTTGTATTTAAAAACAATCAATGATCAAATGTAACCACTGTTTAATTGAACAGCTTCAAAAAAGGGATGTTGAACGCGTCTTTAAATTATAAATTCTGTTTTGTTTGTCAACCCTCCCTCCCAAATGTAAAGCGTCTTTGGGTTCAAGAAAAGCACTATAGAAATATAATTTATTATTATTATAAAATGCTCTACTATTTTAAAATAAGATAAAAAAAGAATAGCTTGTCTAAAAGGTTTCTGCTCTAACCTGGATCCACGAAATAAAGGTGAACAGCTTTAACCACTGTGTATTTTAGCAGCTGCAGAAAGAGCGCCATGTTTTAAGAAAATGTACCCTCTATTAGCCTCTGTCGATTAGAGTTTAAGCAACGTTTTAGTTTTCCTGTTCTTAACGTGGATCCATTTCATTTGGAGTGTTTGGACGCCGTCCAATGGGCTGTCAGTCTGCCGGAGCAGCAGAGTTTGGGATTGCAGTGGGGATGTGCTCACCAGCTGTGAGATTAAGGGAAACTGATCGATGGCCTTTCTGATTGGCTCTCACCGTGTCCCAGCAGCATCCAATCCCCTCGGTTCAGAAGCTTTTCCTCAGTCCAGCCAAAAGCAATTCTTCCTCCACGCAGGAGCCAAATAAGATCGCTGACCTGAAGCTACGAGGCCTCGCTGTGAGCTCCAGTCTCCATCCATCTCCTCGTCTCTGTGACAAGAGACAGGCAGGAGGGAAAGCAAAGGGGAGGAAGATGAAGAGATGGAAATGGGAGTTTTTACAAAGAGCATTTTGTAGACATTGTAGAATAAGTGGTTTTTCTCCTAGTAAAAGTACTATACTAGAGTTAAAAATACTCCCCCACAAGTAGTTCTTAGTTCAAAAGGTTGCTACATTTAAAGCAAAGTGTAGCCTACTTAAAATGTCAATAGTACAATTATTCATTAAAAAATAAGAAGCCACTTAATTAACCGCACTAGAGGAAATTCAGTTGTTGACTTAGGCCTAGTATACATTACATTATTACATGTCACTTGTTAGACGCTTTTATCCAAAGCGACTCACATACTCAGGATACTGTGGACAATCCCCACAGGAGCAATTTGGGGTGAAGTGTCTCAGGGACACAACGACATGCTGACTGCAGTGGGACTCAAACTTGCTATCATCTGATTTGAGGATCAGCGCACTAACCCACGGAGCCAGACCCCATATGTTGGGGTTTGGTGCCTTGCTCAAGGATGCCTTGACAGTGCCCAGGAGGTTAGCTTAGTGTGTAGGGACTTGGCTTGGGAAATGAAGGGTTGCTACTGTAGTTCCAGTCCCGATTGGACCAATCAGAGGTGTCGTTGAGCAAGACATTTAACCCCCAGCTGCTCCCTAAACCTTGCCCTCTTCACTCTGACACCTCTATATACATACATCTGTGTGTTGGTACATTTCTGTATAGCTCTTGTGCATGTGTGTATTTGTAATGTGTGTGTGTACACAATAACAGGTCTGAACGTGACTTTAAAGGTGGGGTATGTAATTCACTTCAGATACACTTTTTGTTATATTCCATGGAATGCTCTTAACATCCCGATAGCAATGAATATCTTAAATGCTTTGACAAAAAATACATAACAAAATGTCATCTGTGGAAGCCGTAGTGCTGTAAAAAGCACGACCAATCATCTGAGCCGGCCCGGCTAAAGTGTTGGAGGAGGGGCTCTGTAAGGAAGTCTGAAGGAAGGGCAGATGTTTTCCGGCTGTGTACTTTCACATTCTAGCGCACTCGAGCTGGTTTCTACAAAATTACATACCCTACCTTTAAGTGACAACCCTCTGCAGGCTGAGCCCCTTGATTACATAACAAATAATACAAAAGAAACGAGGAGAATATATACATACTTTTCTACATACACACTTTTGATCCACACGTAAATGCAAAATGTTGTTTTGTTTTAACGTTTTAATTTCATTAATAAAACGCTCCTGGAGCTTTGTCTACCAGATATCCCTTTTTAAGAATTCCTTGATTAAATTAAGGTTAAATAGAAAGAGATGAAAGCTGTGTTTCTCCATACATACAGTATTACCTAGTAAAAAAAGTCAAAGTGGGAAACATGATGAAGATAAATGCCTGCATGGAGGTCAAGGAGGTCAATGAATAGTAAGACATAAAAAACCGTGATTTCACATTTTGCTCATTGTGAGTGCTCACTTTCTAATTGTAATTGATTCAGTGTGTAATGGGTCAGTTCCCAGGAGCAGGAAATCATTAAACACACAGGGGGGGGGGGGGGGGGGAAGCCTCTTTCTATGTTGTTTGGTGGTGCCATCTTGTGGATACTTTAGGAACATTTCCATTGGTTGGAGGTCACGTTTCAGTTTAATAATGGTTCATTTCTCACTCCTCCAGCTATCTATAGCAGCGACACACAGGAAATTCCTCTCTCCTTCCCGGAGGCTTTAGAGGAAGCCTCCCTGACGGTCATTTCATTAAAGTTGAGCTCAAAGTGAAGAACTAAAACAGATCTCTTATTAATCAATGTTTAGCTTTAATTTCCTCTGGAACAGCTGATGTTTTTACAGTATTTACAAAAGGAACATTCGTCTGCAAAACACTGCAAACTGGGAGGTATTTTTCTCGATGGGTGGCACGTGTTCTTTGTGTTACAGCATCATGGTGAAATAAACAGATTTAGGAAGAATAACAGAAAAGCATTAAGAGAGTTGGCCCTTATTTGGTGTTTGTAAAAAGTGTCTTATTATACAGTTTGAAATGTGTGGACTCACATCAATATATTCCAATACTTTGATCCTGGGAGAACATCAAATAAATACAATAATGCTCAAAAGTACAATACATCTCATCAGATACATTATTGTAAATGATATGGCATACTGCAATTTAACAGAGAAAGTGACAGAGAGAGAGTATTATATTTTAAACTAAACAGACCATAAATAAACACTATGGTTTTTAAAGAGTAGCATTACAATGAATATAAAAATGAAAAGGTAAAGAACAGGTTATTTCCCTCGTAAAATGATGTGAAACTGCTGCACAAAAACACAGAACTGAAGCCAAAGTTGCAACGCAGAAATTATATAGGAGTTAAACAATAAAGGTACTTTTGCTTTTACCGATGTAAGAGATGCTTAAATTACAAGAAAAGTAACACACATCTGTTGTGATGAACTATTGATCACTATAAGTAGACTTCAAAATAGGAAAAAATGGCTTGAAATGCATAATTTTCTTTTTTAATTAAGATGAATTAGGTTGGATAGGAGCAAAAACATCAAACACACATTAATACATGGCTTGGATGAATACTCAATGCTGATTGGTCCATTTTGAACATGGTGTATTCTTCTCTCTTCTCTAGCAGCCCTTGTAAAGAGGACCAGTGAACTGTGCAGAGAGAAGTTAACCACAACGTTACCAAAAAACCATAAATTCCTCCTTCAGAAATCACTGTAAGGCTATTTCTAATATTTACTTTTTTATTTGTGGAGCGCCCAAAGCTTTGGATTGAAGTAGGCTAAAGTGCCCCCAGTAGAGAAAAAGAAAACAGTGCAAGAGGAAAGGAAGAGGTTAAAAAGACAGAGTGCTGTACATCAGGGAAATCAACAGTCAAGTAAACACTACCGGGAACAGCGAGTGAAGATCCCTCGGCCTTGTGTCGGGATCCTGCTCGCTGCACATTATCCCTTACATTACAGGTTTAAATATCCTAATTCTGGGAATTGAAAAGAAAAGTGGTTTAAAGGTCAAAGATGGGTTCGGGTAACAGTAAAACCGGAACATGTGTTGTCTGGGGATGCAAAATGGATGAAAGGAATATAAAAAGGTTAGAAAAAGTGTCAAAGGAACTTTAATTTCACGGGAAGACTTGGGGTAGAGGAATGTGAGAATTTGGTTTGGGGTATTGTCAAATATCTGGAACGAACTACCAGAAACCTGCAGCTCCACTACAACTCTGACTACTTTTAAATCGGTAACACTTTACGGTAAGGGTACATGAATCATCATGAATTCATGCATGAAAAAGCATTGAATTCATTCATGTAGTACTCATGAACTATCAGTAATGTACAGGTATTAATGGTATCTCATGCATGACTTAATGCAGGAACAATACCTTAATTAATGCATCAACTAAGGTACCTCAATCATCATGACTTCTGAGTTATTAATGATGTTCATGTCTTCTTCATATAGATCTGCAGTTAAAGTGACAGGCCAAAAAGCTGACCCGTCACAGCAATGCTAAGTGTTGTAATCATGATTAACTAAGCATGACTTTGTCATCACTTCATCATGTTTGTGCCCCTTCAAATAAAGTGGTGACCCGGTCCATCGTTTACACTGATAACCAACATATGATTAATGGTCAACACACTGAACAGGGTTGGGGTCAACACTTTGAATTCAACAGAATACATGCACTGCTATGACCGACCGACCGACCGGGTCACCACTTTATTTGAAGGGGCACAAACATGATGAAGTGATGACAAAGTCATGCTTAGTTAATCATGATTACAACACTTAGCATTGCTGTGACGGGTCAGCTTTTTGGCCTGTTACTTTAACTGCAGATCTATATGAAGAAGACATGAACATCATTAATAACTCAAAAGTCATGATGATTGAGGTACCTTAGTTGATGCATTAATTAAGGTATTGTTCCTGCATTAAGTCATGCATGAGATACCATTAATACCTGTACATTACTGATAGTTCATGAGCACTACATGAATGAATTCATGCTTTTTCATGCATTAAGTCATGATGATTCATGTACCCTTACCGTAAAGTGTTACCTTTAAATCCAGGCTGGAGACTTTCTTTTTGCCACTACTTTTAATTGAACTATTCACATCTCACACTGCACTGTAACTTTTATTCATGTACCTGTGTATTCATGTTTTATTATCTTTACGTTTTAATGTTTCTAATGTGTTTTATGCTCTTAATGTCTTTCATTTTTATAAAGCACTTCGAATTGCCTTGTGTTGAAAAGTGCTGTATAAATAAACTTGCCTTGCCTTGCCTTGCCTTGCCTTGCATTGCCTTGCATTGCCTTGCATCACCTTGCATCGACCTCTTAGTGACCTTGAGGAGAAATGAACGTATAGGAAGAGCACGTTTTCAGACCCATCATTGTCCAGTTCAGGTACCGCGGCATCCGGTCTAAAACCACCAGACTCAGTTTCATCCCACATAAGACCGTTAAACACCTGCACTTGTGAAAGGACATCCATAACATTCATCTGTCTGCAACTTACACATTATTTATCTAATATTGCACTATTTCTATTCTATTTTATTTGTAGTACTTGCACTATTTGAACTATTTTGTCTGTTTTATTGTGTTGCACCTAAGATTTTCATTGACATGTCTACACTGTAGCTAATGTACAAGTGACAATAAAATCCTTGAATCCTTTTGTTGTGAAAATACTGAATGTACTCTTCTAATATCAGAGTGACATGATAACAAAGGTATCCCAACTGTAGCTGTGAACATGACAGGATGTGTGATTACCTAGAAGAGCATCAGGACTGTTTGAGGCATATGATAGCTATGTGATTAACATGATGATTCAGCCTCTATGGAGATAGACATCAAGCATGCTCATTTCTGACGTGGAGCTAATCTGAACTAAACATTGAATACTGCTTTCTATTCCTCCATCTTGTGACTGTGTAACTCCCTCTCTTGGATATCAGCATGTGAAGGACACTGTTCAGGAACTAGTTGATGCTCTGTATGTGATGACTACTTCCATTCTGGAGAGGATCACAAATACATGGATCCTGAGATTGAAGCTCAAGCCGGTGACGAGTGAGATTTGAACACCTTCCCTTTAACACGTCTCCTCACACACCCTCCTTGCTTCCTTCCGCTCACACTGACTTCCTCCTCTTGCCGAACACGTTGTTGATGAGCTTGGCCATGGACTTGGAGCCGCTGTAGCGCCGCCGGTCGGCTCTGTACTTCAGGAGCTCCATCACCTGTCGGATGAGTTGTGTGAAGAGCGCAGAGATGTCCTGGTAGCTCTCGGCCGCCGACACCTCCTGGAAGTGGCAGCGGTGCTCCTGAGCAAGGCAGCGGCCCTCCGCCTCACACACCTGCCGGGCGTGACACAAGTCCTGCTTGTTCCCCACCAGACACACCGGGACCTCCACCTCCCTGCAGCACAGACATGGAGACATGTTCAAGATTCAAGATTCAAAGCTTTTATTGTCATTTGTACATAGCTGCAGTGTAGATATGACAATGAAAATCTTAGGTCACAGGCTCCTCCAACATTACAACACAATAAAACAGATAATAGTGCAAGTTAATACAATAAAATAGAAATAGTGCAGGATAGTCTAAGTGATTGGAATATTGATATATATATAAATTGCAAACAGATGAATGTTATTGATGTTCTTTCAAAAGTTCAGGTGTTTAACAGTCTTGTGGCATTTAGTTTCTATTTTCTTAAAGGTGGGGTAGGTAAGTTTGAGAAACCGGCTCGAGATACACTTTTTGTTATATTCCATGGAATAACATCCCATTATTAACATTAATAACAATTAACATCCCGATAGCAATGAATATCTTAAGTGCTTTGACAAAAAATCCATTATCATCTGTGGAAGCCGTGGCGCTGTAAAAAGCACGACCAATCATCTGAGCCGGCTAAAGTAACTGGATGGCCTACCTGCCTGTCAGCCTTCCATCTGTGCACAAACTTATCTCGTGCCCTCATTGGTCATGTGAGCGTTCGTGTGTGTTGGAGGAGGGGCTCTGTAAGGAAGTAGGAGATTTTTTCCGGCTGTGTATTTTCAAATTCTAGCGCACTCGAGCTGGTTCCTCCAAAATTACCTAGCCCACCTTTAATTGTAATCTTTACATTTCATTATTTCATTATCTGGTATATATTTTTTCCATTATTATTATTATTATTATTAGTTGTTGTTGTGGGGGAAACTTCTGTGTAGCAATGCAGGAGGAGTCACCGACTCAAAAGGAGACACAGGGAGAGCTGGAGCTTTGATGTCAAACACTGATGGGTTTATTTTGAGCTTCGGCCGGAGAATTCACAAAACAAGTCCAGAGTCAGAGGTTCTGACTCCACGGTAGAGTTGCCACGTCAATTCTGAAGAACTCTACCCCAGACCCATGTATTTAGCTCAGAGAGAATAATCAACATTGTGCATAACAAGATAGAATCATAACACCTCTATCAGCTGACGCCAACAGGCAGGAACAGGGAGACAAAACACCGAGAGTACAGCAGCCAAGGTTACAGGTGCGTGTGCTCAGTCAGGACAGTATGGACTGATAAACTGGGTCAAAGTTATGGGCCTTGGAAAATACTTCCCCAACAGTCGTAGTAGTAGTAGTAGTAGTAGTAGTAGTAGTAGTAGTAGTAGTAGTAGTAGTAGTAGTAGTAGTAGTAGTAGTAGTAGTAGTAGTAGTAGTAGTAGTAGTAGTAGTAGTAGTAGTAGTAGTAGTAGTAGTAGTAGTAGTAGTAGTAGTACTTAAACATTTTTTTCTTAATGTTCTAAAATAGTTTGGGCCCCTGTCAGTCATGGGCCCTTAGAATCGTCCTAACTTTTCACCCCCTTACGGCGCCCCTGCCAGCATGAAAAAGTGTAAGAAATTGTGCGATATGGAAAGCAAGACGGTGTGATGAGAAAAAGTATAAAGTGCATGAAACCTTGTTATTGGAGCGTTGGAGCGGCTCCATTTTTATATATTTAAAATAACAGGTCATCAGCTGCTCTGATCCACCAGGTCTCAACTTTCTAAAATCCAGCACATCTTCTGTGTCATGATCTGTTTATATTCTGTTTTATTTTGAAGTGTCTGTCTCATGTCTGTATATGCTTCCTGTCTCTGTGTTTTCCCTCATGTCTGATTATCTGATTCTGTTCACCTTTGTGTTTTCCCTCCCCAGCTGTGTCCTTTCTTCTTGACTGGTCTTGTATTTATTTAAGTTCTGGTATTCTGTGTGGGTTCTTTCAGTCTTTCGCACGGGAGAGAGAGGTCTGATTGTTGTTTTTGTCCATACAAGGGAGTGAGTACTGTTCTTGTTAGCGTTGAATTAAAGATATTTCAGTTTAAAAAATGTGCCGTCCTGCAATTGGGTCCTACCTGCGCTGCTCAACCCTAACATTCTGTCTACTTCAAAGTAGAATACCCTCATTGTGCTTCTTCTCACCCTTTGCAGTTTTCCATGCGCGCCTCTCGGATCTGCAACAGGATGTTCTTGGCGTCGATGAAGGAGGAGCGGTCGCTGATGTTGTAAACCACCACGAAGCCATCGGCCCAATCCACCGGCTCCTCCAGGATGCACCTGGCCTCCGAGCTCTGCCAACAGAAACCACGCTTTATTTTGGTAAGTCTCTTTAATTCAGGGAAGTATGTCTTTCTGTAAGGCCTGTTTTGACTGGGACAGATTCAACCAGAGAGAAACATAGATGAAGCTAATGTCGTTTACTTTTTGCCATTTCAGTGGAAACTAACTAACTATAGATCCAAGAGGGAATTCTCACTGTGTCCCACTTTTTCCAGGGATAATTCTCAAGCCAAGGCAAGTTTATTGATATAGCACCTTTTAAACAAAAGGCAATTCAAAGTGCTTTACGAAAATGTTAAAATAGTGCAGCAGAAACACATTTTAAAATGGCATTTTAAAACAGTCATTAGAAATCTAATGGAATAAAATAAACATAAAACAAGCTAATACAGATATTGTGGGGGAAACTTCTGTAAATATGGAGTGAGGACTCAGAGAGACACGAGGAGAGCTGGAGCTTTGATGGCAAACACTGACGGTTTATTTGGAGTTACGACCGGAGAATTGACAAGACAGGTGGTGTGTCACGAGTTGCAGCTCGAGGTTTTAACTATTTCGGAGTGTAATAATCAACATTCTTTATCAGTGAGACTAAACAATTATGGACCCTGAATCTAACTAGAGCTCTCGTCCAGAGGAAAGAATGTGCGCTAGGGAAGCTACGTTCCTGAACAGTAAACTACCTCATGGCGGCTTGTGCTCTGTCATAGACTGGCAACAACAATGCGCCCAAGCTGCCCCTCCTTAAGAGAGATAGCAGCAATACCCAAGGCCGTAGACCTATGTCGTGAGAAAGGAGAGAAAAACGATGAACTGGGTCGAAGGTTGAATACCTAAGATAATTATTCCCTAACAGATATAATAACAGATTTTTCTGATCACCTTAAAGGTCACGGGGGTAGGTAAGTTTGAGAAACCGGCTGGAGATACACGTTTTGTTATATTCCATGGAATGCTCTTAACATCCCGATAGCAATGAATATCTGAAGTGCTTTGACAACAAATCCATAAAAAAAATGCATCAGTGGAAGCCGTAGCAAAAAGCACGACCAATCATCTGAGCCGGCCCGGCTAAAGTAACTGGATGGCCTACCTGCCTGTCAGCCTTCCATCTGGGCACAAACTTATCTCGTGCCCTCATTGGACATGTGCGCGTTCGTGTGTGTTGGAGGAGGGGCTCTGTAAGGAAGTGGCAGATTTTTTCCGGTTGTGTATTTTCAAATTCTTGCGCAATATCAAAATAAGGGGGGAAAACGAAGACAATAGGAGGGTTTTAATTGGAAATGTAACTTTCATATGGATGGATATTTCTAATGAACTGCAACTCAGGTTTGAATCCAGTAACCAATATCAGGTGTTGTTGACGTGTTGTTGATGTGTTGTACCTGAGAGCAGGGGTCAAACACCTCCAGATTCAGCTGTCGCCCATCAATCGAGAGCCTTTTATGGTACAGGGAATCTGTAACAAGGATCATACAGTATATTTGTATAGTGCATTTATTTTGTACAGACTGCTGATAGATGTGTATATAACTGACTGTTTGCACTCTGGTTAGACCCTCTTAATTTCGTTACACTCTTCTTGCATTATGTAATGACAATAAAGTAATCTAATCTAATACAGAAACAAAATGAATAACAGAGTAATGTCAATAGACTTAAATATTGATTGAAGGTACAACAATCTAAACTCCTTGTGTGTTGTATTTGTATATGCTATAGCTACTGCTGTTCTTTACCTCTTTTCATTATCAAATGTTTGTTTGTATATTATTGCTTAAATAGACAGAACCGCACATAATTAATCACACGTCATCATGTACCTGCAGTTTACCTGATTTCTACACAGCGTTTTACCATCTTTTGACTTGTTTTGACTTGTCAGTTTCACTGTTTTCAAGATTCAAAGGTTTTATTGTCATATGATGTATATAAGCTACAGTGTAGAAATGGTAATGAAATTCTTCTGACCTGAACTCCTCCAACAATGCAACATATATAATAAAATACAAGATAAAAAGTAGTGGCAAACGTCTATATACATGTCAATAGGATATGTACAAGAACAGAATATGACATTAAATAATATAAATTTAGACAAAATTAAATACGGTTTTTGTTCACATCCCCCTTTAAAATCGCATATTAAAGGGGACCTATTATGCAAAATCCACTTGTTCAAAGTTTAAGGAAAAAAGATTCTCTCTCTTTTTGTCCTGATCCATTTCTATAAAAACCTGTCTGAAAATTAGCTGATCATATTTTGGCCACTTTATGATGTCATAACGTTTGTCTTGTGTAACCATTAGCCAATCACCAACCAAGGTAACCCCCCCCCACCTTATCACCTGGATCTCCTCCTAGAGCACCATTGTGTTCTTTGTAACCAAATCTCTCTCAGAGGGGCGTGGGGAGGGGCTCCTTATTTTCATCTAAAGTAACAGACAGAGAATCAGCACTTTGGAAACAGGGCTGAAACAGAGGGGATTATGGGTAATGCTGCAATGATCTGTTTGGTGTTTGGAGCCAAACACTTCAGAGACATGTTTTGTATATAACTGAGACCTGTGATATAGTGATGAAAAACAGTATAATAGGGGACCTTTAATACTATTTAAATGTTCTAACTGCTGTATTCCCTTTGATTATGCATGCATACAGAAGTTGTCCTTGATTGATAATTGCTCATGTGGAATATATGCATGCACCTCTGAATGACTAAATGGCAAACAACCATAATATCTGGGGATAAACTCTGCTCTCCAAGTCCAAAATTTAAAAAACCCTAATTAAACCTCAATCTCTCCAAACACTCACTGGCGTTGGAGGCATATTCCCCGATGAAGCGCCGGGTCAGGAACCGCACGAGGACAGCTGCAGGAAACAGACAAATGGGGAAAAAACACAAACATTCAAAAGTATGTATAGATTTTCTGGAATGTGCATATTTTCCAAGCTGCACGGTTATACTCCCCCTCTGCATCGCCTCAAGACTTTGTGATAAACATAAAACTGAATAGCTTTGGTCCTCGCACAGGTAAACCGTGGTCATGTGAGGATATACAGAAGGGGTTATGCTACGAGGACACGCGTATAGATAAGGCCCAAAAAGTTCCGCATGCACAGTCTCCAGAGCTGAGGAGAGAACTGAGACGACCCATTGTTTTTAGGAAGCTTGAACACAGCGCAGAGTACTGATATAACAAGGGTCCCTTAACTCCCCTCCTCTGCATCACCAGCATTTCAACACAATGCAGTTAAAGAATACATTTTGTATCGGTTTTAAGTAAGTAGGTAAGTGAGTAAGAAAGAAAGGAAGTCAGTAAGAAAGAAAGTAAACAAGGAAGTAAGTCAGTAAGTAAGAAAGTCATTAAGTAAGTAAGAAAGTGACTAAGTAATTAAGTAAACAAGGAAGTAAGTAAGAAAGTCAATAAGTCAGTAAGTAAGAAAGTCAACAAGGAAGAAAGGAAGTAAGTATAAGCAAGCCAGTAAGGAATGAAGAAGGTAAGTACATAAGTAAGAAAGTAAAAAATGAAGAAAGTCAAGTCAAATAAATTTAGTGAGGGAAAAAAGTGCAATATTTCCCTCTGGAATGGAGGAATAAAGTTGCAGGAAATCAAAATATGATCTAGTAGAGTAGATACAAGTAACTCAAACTACACTATTTGAATATATTGACTTAGTTGCAGTCCACCAATGTAAATGATCAGAGAGAAAACAACAGGATAAATGCGCAAGCTGAAAAGCAAATAGCAGAAAAACGTATTTAATGGACACACACATTCATGAGAACTGAGACGTCCCATTGTTTTTATGAAGTTTGAACACAGCGCAGAGTACTGATATTGGCAACAACAGCCAACATTATCAACAAGGGTCCTATAACTCCCCTCCTCTGCATCACCAGCATTTCAACACAATGCAACTAAAGAATACATTTTGGATCTGTTTCAGGTAAGTCATTAAGTAAGGAAGTGAGTAAGTCAGTAAGTAAGGAAGTCATTAAGTAGGCCGAAGTAAGTAAGATAGTGAGTAAACAAGGAAGTAAGGAAGGAAGAAGGTAAGTACATAAGCAAGAAAGTAAAAAATGTAGGACACACACATTCATGAGAAGTGAGACGTCCCATTGTTTTTATGAAGCTTGAACACAGCGCAGAGTACTGATATTGGCAACAACAGCGCAAAATCATCAACGAGGGTCCTATAACTCCCCTCCTCTGCATCACCAGCATTTTCCACTGCAGCTAAAGAATAGAATGTGGAATGTGCTTCACTTTGCAGATTTAAGGTCACATAAACTGTGGAAAGTCTTGGATAATAAGCTGATGGAGTTCAGCCCAAAATACAGATCATATTACTAATGTAAACAAAGAGTAGGTGGACCCAACTGTCAGTGAAACACTGAAAACCAGAGGAAAGGTTTGAGCTGTAATTACAACATAAACAGAGCCAGTGGCGAGGTATTTTAGCCCCTCTATATCCAATGCAGAAATGGAGATGGCTATCCACGCCTTTATTTCATCCCGGCTTGATTATCGCAATGCTCTTTTTTCCTGCCTCAACAAAACATCGAGAAACCGGCTACAACAGGTCCAAAATGCTGCAGCCAGATTGCTCACTCGGTCCAAAAAAACATGCCACATCACTCCGATCCTTTCTGCCCGGCACTGGCTCCCTGTCCATCTCAGAACCCAATTCAAGGTATTGCTCTTCACATATAGAGCTGTCCATGGCCAAGCCCCAGCCTACATTAATGACCTGATCCACCCTCACAGCACAACCCGGGCCCTGAGGTCCTCTGAGCAAGGCCTCCTAAAAAATCATATTTTGAAAAGTTATTGATTCGAAAATAATATGATGCAGTACTATTACGTCTGGGTCTCTGTTTCATTAAAGCTCGGCTCTGTGTGTGTGTGGAACGAGCCATTTTGTGTGCGTGCGAGAGAGAGTTACCGGTACCGGAGATCGTTGATGTTAGCTTCTGGTGCTAGCGAGCTAACGGATATAAGGAGTTTTTTCAACAACAAAGTGGAGGAGAGTCCTCTCCTGTCAGACTCACAGTGAACTAAAGGACTCTCTCAGTGTTATCTCAGTGGGTCTCAAACGTTTTGGGCATCATTAATGTAAACAATAATTTCCGAGGCACACGTTTATATGATCATTATAGTTATAAAAAAACAAGAGAATAAATTAAAAACAGGTATGAAATACTATATGACATTAAAAAATGAATAAAGTTTAAAAGGGGAGTGATTTGTAAAATATCCATAAAGAAAAAGTAAATCTGTTTCCAGTTCTGTTTCAAATGGGTGTTGAGAGAGGTATCCATAGATCTCTTCATTTTGCTAAAGTGCACCAGATTGATGCTTTCAACTTAAATATTTAAAAATCTTCCCGGGGGAGCTTGACCCCCGGACCCCCCTATGTGAGGTCCACACACCACCTAAAAAATAGTACTTGACCCCTGCTTACACCTATATGACGTGAGCTGATTATCGAGCCTTCATTGTAACTGTCACATTGTGTATTTGCGTGGGGAGTGTTGCAGTAGAACATTCCTCTGTAGCGACCGGTACATTAATGGGAAACCCTAAATGTTTGGACACCCTCTATGAAACGTCAAGCTACCCCACAGCACCCCCAAAATAAATCTCTGGCGCCGCCACTGAGCCTGACTATTTGTGTTGGGGGGCCCGACTTTTCTTTTTTCTCCAAAGGGGGGGCCTGACAGAAAAAGTTTGAGAACCGCTGCTCTAAAGGTAGACTGACTCTGATCAATCGTGATGTAGGGCGGGTTTGTTTTACATTGCCATTCGTTAAATCCCCTCTGTGAAGGATAAGTTATAATCTTACAAAAGTCTTTCAAAGGAGTCCTCTGGAGGCATAAATCATCTTATTATTTCAGTTAAATCTAAATAAATCAAACCAATAAACGTTTGTTTTTGTGCAAATGTTAGCTAACGCTCAGCTCAAGTTGATCTGTATTTTAGCCCCTCTAACGGTAGACTACCTGACTGATCGATCGTGATGAAGTGATTAGTGATGTCATAAACAGAAACAGTGGTTAGGTATTTAGCTCAATCTGCAAAGTAACTAATATCACAAATGATACAGTTGAATGGAAATAGAAGGGAGATATTGGCTTTCAAATGTGTGGAGTAGAAGATGAAACTCTGATAAAACGGTAAAATAATCAACATTTAACTTGAGTACATCACCAGACTTATTGCGCACCAAAATCATAATTTCAAAAACACTCACGGTACAGAAAAAGCAACAAATATAACGTTGAAATGCCAGAAAGAAACATGAAATGGAAGTAAATTAATAAAGTACAAATACCTCAACATTTGACTTAAGTGCAGTACTTGATTAAAGTATTAATGCAACAAAAACATCACAAATACCACATTTCCTCTTTTTAAAGTGCAACGTTTTATTAATATAATTTAGAAGGTATCATGAAATGGAAATACTCAAGTAAAATGTTGATTATTTTACTTGAGTACATCACCGGACTTATTGTGCACCAAAATCATAATTTGAGAAACACTAACGATACACAAAAATCAACAAATATAACGTTTAAATGCCAGAAAGAAACATGAAATGGAAGTAACTGATTAAAGTACAAATACCTCAACATTTGACGTAAGTGCAGTACTTGATTAAAGTTAGCAATGCACCAAAAACGTCATCACAAATAACATATTTTTTCTGTATCCATTTAAAGTGCAATGTTTTTTATACTCATGTATAAGAAGGTATCATGAAATGGAAATACTCAAGTAAAATTGAACTAGAGTTGAGCATACTTTTAACATAACACCACTGTAAGTAGTATGCCCCAAAAGCATCATTTGAAAAACACTGACTGCACAAACAGAAAGTTACAAACAAAACTTATGATTGCCACATTTAAAGTGTGTTGACTAAAGAAAGTATGTTTCTGTATCTGTTTGAAACAAAGTCCTCTCACCTGACTTCCCGGCCCCTTGGCTCCCGAGCAGGGCGAGCTTGATGTCGTTCATGTTTCAGATCCTCTCTCTCTGAGTCTCGGCCACTAAATGCTCCTCTCAGTGCAGACTGCATGTGAGTACAGAGCGTCCTCCTCCCTCCTCTTCAAAGGACTTAAACCCAGAGAGAGAGGAGAGGAGGGGAAACAGGCGCCCCCCCCCTCCTCTCTCCTTGCTCTCATTACTCTCACACCTCCTTTCTCCATGTTTTCTCTCTTTCTCCTGTATCCAACAAATCTCTCTCCTCTTTGTATGCTCTCAATCCTTGTTTCCCCTCTTCTCCCTCCATATATCTCTCTTTTCCTGCAGAGAGGTTAGGAACAGGTCACTGAACTTATTGTGCTGCTCCAACAATGTGACTGTAGTCTGGCTTCTTTCTACGGACGTTTGTGTTATTCTATACTGTAACATAATTGAATATTATATTATATTTCCAGAAAAATTAAAAGTTATATTGATGAAAAAGGAAGTTTAATTGCAAGAATATACTTTTGGTGAATGTAATGCTACCCTGTGTTTAAAAAGCAGGAAATAAAAAAAGTAACTCGCCTTGTGATAAACCCGCAAGAGAAAAAGCATTTGAGCTCCATACTGCTTCAGAAATCATCCTTGATGTGGTTTAGAACAGGATGGCGTTTTATCACAGCAGAATGTAACCTTTTCTCCGGTAGAATTCTGATCAGGCATTAGCTCCGCCTCCTCTTTTTTAGGACCCAAAATCCGCGTTTGTCTAACAGGGCTGGAATAGAGGGGTATGAGCAGTATGAGGCATGGCTACAATGGATGATCTGTTTGGTATTTTAAGCAAAAAACTTCACAGACATGTTTTATATAGGTATGGCCTTACAATATATGTTTCCAATATAGCATGATAGGTCCACTTTAAGTAATACATATGAGTTTTGAATAACTACATTTTAATATTATTGTAAAGCAAATCTTTTTGTGGCAATATCTCATAACTAGGTACAAGTATTCATTTTAGAAATATAATAACTTTAAAATGAAAAAAACACCTAAACATGAGGAAAATGTAGGCCAAATGTTCATTCTTCGTTCAAGTGTCTGCAGGACTTTCATTATATCGTACAGTATTTAATTTTTTCACTGTGTTATTGGCTCCTGTAATTCAATATATGGGGCAAAGCCTGCAAGCTAGTTCAGGCAGTCAACTCGAGCACCAATAGGCGCGTTCACATCGGAGTACTTTTCCCCGTACTTTTCCCGTTTAGTTCCGTTAGTACCCCTTATTTTTGCGTTCAAGAGTACTTAGTGCCGGGAAATGTTACCTCCAATTGTAGTGCCTGCTAGAGAGGTGGTACTATCCTGGGGAGAAAAAAGTACCAATTTCTGATTCAAATCAAATCAAGTTTTATTTATATAGCACATTTATAAACGATTTTTGGTTGAGTCAAAGTGCTGTACCTATAATAAAAATAGCCTACAGTAGAGACACTTTACAGCAAATACAACAGCACAGATTGTTCAGAATATCAGTATGAGAAAAAAATTGATTGGCTGGGCAAATTGCAAACCACGCCCGTAAAACTCTGAAAAGTGTTTTGAAGCCGCCATTGTATTTGCTGGCATTAGCATTATTAGCATTAGCCCCGCGCACCAACGGAGAGAGAATAACTTATGACAACACAAAAAAAAAACATGGAAGCGGTGGAGATGAGGAGGTGTCGGCGTTCTGGCGATTTACTCTGAAGGCTTCAGTAGAAGCTGCTGGGAGTCCCAGCAGCTTCTACTGAAGCCAGTCACCAACTCTGGGGACTTCCGGCCGGGGACTCCGGGTGGCAGTATAGGCTACGCCGTGAAGTGGTTTGCAGCCTGCCAGTAAACCCAAAGCAGAAGAAGAAGTGACGTCAGCGGCTTCATTTGCGTTATCTTCCCATCCATCCATCTTCTCCCGCTTATCCGTGGTCGGGTCGCGGGGGTAGCAGTTCCAGCAGAGAGCTCCAAACTTTATTTTCCCTGGCCACATCAACCAGCTCTGACTGGGGGATCCCAAGGCGCTCCCAGGCCAGCGAAGAGATATAATCCCTCCACCTGGTCCTAGGTCTACCCCTTGGTCTCTTCCCAGCTGGACGTGCCTGGAACACCTCCCTAGGGAGGCGCCCAGGTGGCATCCTAACTAGGTGCCCGAACCACCTCAACTGGCTCCTTTCGACGCGAAGGAGGAGCGGCTCAACTCCGAGTCCCTCCCTGATGACTGAACTTCTCACCTTATCCCTAAGGGAGACACCAACCACCCTGCGGAGAAAACCCATCTCGGCCGCTTGTATCCGCGATCTCGTTCTTTCGGTCATGACCCATCCTTCATGACCATAGGTGAGGGTAGGAACGAAAATGGCCCGATAGACAAAGAGCTTTGCCTTCTGGCTCAGCTCCCTTTTCGTCACAACGGTGCGGTAAAGCGACTGCAGTACCGCTCCCGCTGCTCCGATTCTCCGGCCCATCTCACGCTCCATTGTTCCCTCACTCGAGAACAAGACCCCGAGATACTTGAACTCCTTCACTTGGGGTAAGGACTCATTCCCTACTTGAAGTGGACAGTCCATCGGTTTCCTGCTGAGAACCATGGCCTCAGATTTGGAGGTGCTGATCCTCATCCCAGCCGCTTCACACTCGCTTGCGAACCGATCCAGTGAGTGCTGAAGGTCGCAGACCGATGAAGCCATTAGAACCACATCATCTGCAAAAAGCAGTGGTGCAATCCTTAGTCCACCGAACTGCAGACCCCCTCCCCCATGACTACGCCTCGAAATCCGATCCATGTATATTACAAACAGGATTGGGGACAAAGCGCAGCCCTGGCGGAGGCCAACCCTCACCGGAAATGGGTCCGACTTACTGCAGAGGACCCGGACACAGCTCTCGCTTTGGGAGTACAGAGATTGGATGGCCCTGAGTAGAGACCCCCTCACCCCATACTCCCGCAGCACCTCCCACAGTAACTCCCTGGGAACTCGGTCATACGCCTTCTCCAAGTCTACAAAACACATGTAGACCGGATAAGCGTACTCCCAGGCCCCCTCCAAGATCCTTGCGAGAGTAAAAAGCTGATCCATCGTTCCACGACCAGGACGGAATCCGCATTGTTCCTCCTCAATCTGAGGTTCGACAATCGGCCTGACCCTCCTTTCGTTATCTTCCCTCAGGAACTTATTCCGGTGTGAACGCGATCTGTACTTAGTGCCATGGGGGTCTTCCTGCCTCTGCCTCGCTATGCTGCTGCTGCCACTGCTGTGTTCACTACTAATGCTACGTTCATGTTCCTGCTGCTGTGTTTCATGTTTGCTACTGCTTGCCACCACCCCAGCTTCCACCTGTAGGCTCGGGGGATAGTGATGAGGCCCGAGCCTAGACGCCAAACTCAAATTATGCTGCTTCTAATAAACATATTAAGAAACACGTGAGTTGTCTGACTGAACTGTGTTGTAGTACGTTTTATATCTATTTTCTCCAGCAGAGTTTTCTTCCATCGTGGCTCCATATTCAGGTAAACCAACTTTGTATATCCTCACATGCCGGAGTTATTGTTGCCTCCTCTGTGATGAGATCAGAAAACTTCCTGCTGAGTCTAGCGTTTATAATATTCGGGCTTCGAGGAAAGTCACATTATGAGAAATTGAATCAATATATTTGATTGAAGGGAAATGCAGTGATTTTATGTGGAAAACATTTTTGATGACTTTGGTTTTGTGTTCAAAATCAACTTCTGCGGTTCCGACTGAAGTAATAAGTAAAAGTTGAGGCTTTGTGTTAAAGAAATCATGAGAAGGCCGGCAATACAATATCATTTTAAGCATCTGTCACAGTCCTGACATCAAACTAAATCGATTCAAACGAGCGATCCTTTTCCTTCAGCTTCGGCTGCCACACAAAGGGTGGCACATGTAGCCAATAAATCATACTCCAGTAGCTTCGATTTCACAGGCGCTAACTTCAGCCAACAGACTAAAACCACATTTCTGTCCTCTTGCATGCTGGGCATTTTGGGCCCATTTCCAAACCAGTTTCATTTGATCTTGTGTTTCTCTCAGACACACACCCCCCCCCCCCCCTGAAACGCCACCATTGGACTCCTTTGTTTACTATAGTGACATGTAGCACTCACGCTTCTATTGGCTAGCGCTCCAACACATTGTACTTGATACTCTAAGGGGCGTGACATCTCTAAGAAGTTGACCAATCACAACAGAGCCGGCCAGCTAACCAATCTGAGCAGACTGGGCTCTGGTTTCAGACAGAGGGTGAAAAGAGGTGCTGCAGCACAGGCAGTATGAGAAAAATAAAGAGCTTTTTGAACATTAAAGAATGGAAACATGTCACATAGAGATACAATGACATTACTAGACTTATGCATCAAAACTCATATTTTGAAATGAATGCCACCAAATGTAGAATTACCAACGATACATTACATTACCAATGTAAACAAGGATTTGAAATACAGCGCATGATATCATGTTAGTCTTTCCATCAAGAAAGCTGTCAATCAATGTTTCCAAACCTCCTTTTTGCGAATTTGAGCCGCTCTCTTTGTGTTGACATTAAGATCATGGAGTTGGATCTTTAAATAAAACCAAAACTGTAACGATGAAATGGAAACAGCCTGACCACTATATGTGTGTCCAAAGTCGCTCATAATGCACGGCACGCAGACTGTATCGGCATTTTGAAATGTTTACCAAATCGTGCTCTTTCCATTCAGCAATGTTATGATATCATGTGTCCCAAAAATGTTGCAGAAAAAATAATTGGGACCACGTTTTGTGGGGGTTCAGACGAGGACTAAAAACACGTCACTTAAAGCCTTCAAGAGAAAAAAGGGGAAATTATGAAAGAGAAAAATAAATGTTCCCTAATCAACATAATCTCCAAAGTAAGAATTTTAATCGCTGAAGCACCTGAGCTTGTGACCTCAATCAGCTGCAGAAAGAACGATATGCTCCAATAATACAGGCATTTTAAATAAAATCGTATGCTTCTCTTTGTGAAAACGTATCAATGGACATTCCTGTGTTGAAGACTCAGGCATCCATGACGGCTCTTAATCAGACGAAGAGGGAAAGACCATTTATCCAGCGCTGATCAACACGTGGCTGCAGAGGCTTTCGCATGATAGGACGACGTCATGCACACACACACCTACACACACACACACACACACACACGTACACACACACACACACACACACCGACACACACATACACACACACACCTACACGCACACACACACAAACACACACACATACACGCACGTACACACATACACATACACGCACGTACACACACACACATACACACACACCTATACACACACATACACACACACACCTACACACAAACACATACACACACACATACACACACACACACACACCTACACGCACATACACATTCACACACAAACACACACACATACATGCACGTACACACATACACACACACATACACACACACACGCACATACACATACACACACACAAACACACACACATACATGCACGTACACAAACACACACACATACATCCACGTACACACACACACACACACATACATGCACGTACACACATACACATACACACACACATACATGCACACCTACACACACACATACACACATATGCACACACCTACACATACACACACACATACACGCACGTGTACACACACACATACACACACGCACATATACACACACACAAACATACACACACATACACACATACACACATATACACACACACACATACACACACACGCACATATACACACACACAAACATACACACATACACACACATACACACATACACACACACATACACACACACACATACACGCACGTACACACACACACACACATAACAACATCAAGGACCCCACAGTACAACGTCATTGCATAACGTCTGTGCTGCAGCAGGAGTCTGTCTGGAGGTTTCTGTTTTTACTGTGAAAATGAGATAATCTATGTTTGATGTGAAAGGTTATGTTGGACTGGGAATTTCATTATGGCACAGCTGGGTTCATTGCTAAATGATGTAATGTTATAAAAACAAAACAATAACAATGTTTATTGTTTAGTGAAACTTAATTCTTACACAAGAAAGGTAAAGTGGTGATGCTTGTTTAGCACATTAGCCTAGATTAGCCATTATGTTTTTGTCGTTTCATTTGCTGTACCTCATTTTAACCTTAACTTAACTTGCTTTTTTATTTGAAGCCATAGTTTCATTTGACACGGTTCATAAGAAACCAAAAATAACAAATTAACATGACAAGCAAAGCCAACTGTGTTGTTTATGTCAGCGTAGCTTAGCCTAGCATCAGCTGAACTTCGAGGAATGAAAACTGTTGTTCACAAATCAATTGTTGAAGTCAAGGTGACTATTTCCACTTCCTATAATCAGTCTTTGATCTCTACCAAATATTAAATCATGTTTTATGATATAGTTTCTATTTTATTAGTGAAATGCTGAACTGCCTTTGCCACAAAACTAGCAAAGAGTTCTTCTTCTGCAAAACATCTCAAAACAGCAGCTGGGAGAAGGATGATGTCAGTATTGAAAACATGGGGGGGAATCACAATCAGCCTTATTTTTCTTTTTCAAGAAAACCCCACCTTTGATTTTGTTTCAGGAAATGACATGATTTATGGAAAACGTGTTCCTAATCTGTAACTTTCACAGAAACAACACAGCTGACTTGAGAGTCGATCAATCATCTCCACAGAGGTTTTAGTAATTGAGCCAAGAAATCTGAGTTAATGTGGCTTTCATGTTTAAAAATTGCCCCCTTTAAATCTAAAGCTGATGATTGTCCCGTCTCGTGCCTGTTGGGGCATTCGTTCCCTTCACAGATTCACATACACATCTTGAACATGTTACTGTACTCAGTGGTACAGCCACCTTCATTCCCCTTTTTCTAGTCACCCCTCAACATGCTTCTCAAATTTGGGCATCACAGGAGATGTTCTCAACATGTTTACCCAGCTGAGAAGAGGCCCTATTATGCTCGTTTGTAGGTTTCATATTTGCATTTTGTTCCTCTACTGCAGGGGGGTCAAACTCAAATACACAGTGGGCCAAAATTAAAAAAGGGGTACTAATCGAGGGCCGGACTGGTTTATAGCAAAACTTATTGAAATGAACTTATTGCACATATTAAACCTGGAACTAACAAAGCTTAAATTATTGCCTATAAAAACAACATTAAACATTAAATAATCAGTTGCATTCATTTCTTATGGCTCTATCTGCAGCTTTTCCAGAGTCATTTCTTATGATTACATTTTTCCACAGGCCAACAACAGCTTCAACAAAACTATTTCCCTCAAAGAACAAACCAAACATGCCCTGCTGTCGTGAGAGAGAAAGTGCAGAAGGAAACATCCATTAAACTCAGGTTGCTGCTCTGTGATGCTAGTTCAGATACTTGGCATCTCATCTTGGGTGCAGGTTCATCAATGTTTGGGCTCAGGCTCTGAGCGGAGGAGACCCTCAGGATTGAGTGAAGGTGCAATATACCGGCGGGCCAGATCGAATAGTAACTAGAAATTATCCTGCGGGCCGAAATTAAATCCACCAAGGGCCTGATTTGGCCCCCGGGCCTTGAGTTTGACACATGTGGTCTACTGTGACATGTCTCCATGCTTTAAAGGGGACCTATTATGCAAAATCTACTTGTTCATGTCTTTGCCCTTGAAACAGGGCAGAAACAGAGGGATTATGGGATGCTGCAATGATCTGTTTCAGAGACATGTTTTGTATATATCTGAGACCTATAATATATTGATGAAAAACAGTATAATAGGGGACCTTTAATGTTCCAAAAGCTCTATATTTTTCTCATACTGCCTGTGCTGCAGCACCTCTTTTCACCCTCTGTCTGAAACCATTGCAATTTGGGGTTTAAGCCTTTGCAGACCATTTACATGCTCAAAAACATACACTCTACAGGAAAGGGAAACCCCCAAAAAGCACAATAGGGCCCCCTTTAAAATTCAGAAGTGATATGACTGGTCTGTCATTGTCTTCAAGCTTATTATTTTTCGAGGTTTCTGGCTTTATAAAACATCCAAATATCATCATTGTCATCTTTATGTGTGATTTCTCTGAGATTTCACTTTGAGATACAGTTAAAACATATGGTAAAACATGTCCTGACTTCCTTTACCTTTACTTTGGTCATAAAACTAAAAGGTGATAAATGTTTCTTACACTGTCAGCACTCAACACAGTTCAAAGAAAACATCCCGCACTTATCTCAAGACAAGATTCAAGCAAATAGTGCTTTAATGTATCATTACTTATCAGCAATGGGAGTGAGGCAATGAGTCAAAATGATCCTCAAAAAATACAAAGAGTCCCAACTAATCTTGGACGGCCACTTTTGGAGGAAGTTCATCTTAAACAACTTTCCCAAAGTGGTGAATGTGGAATAAATGACATATCGTGTGACTCAATGAGGCTAATGCATGCTCTTGAGATTGGTGTAAACATGTATTTTATCGGTGCAGCTGCAGGGGCGTCTGCTTTTTACTTCTTTTAGACATTCACCTAACCTGACATGACATGAGGAGCGGCATAAGATGTTCTTTTGATGTTTTTAAGTGAAACATCTGCACATTACAACACGGGGGAGAAAGAGACAGAGAAAGAAAGAAAGAAAGCCAGCAGACATGTGACTGACTTTACTGGGCTGAATAAAGTGGGTTTAAAAGACACAAGAGGGGAATAAACCTTCCTTTGAAAACATCTCACGGTCAATTTCCCCATTTTACCCTTACATTAGCCACAGGGCTGCCGGCCGCCTCTCATCTCTCTCGCTACGTCTTCATGAACCTTTCTCAGATCCCGGTGGAGGTGCACTCAGACCAAAGTGTTTCAGGCCGGCTCACAGGGGGTTTTTATCCTCGATGCAACAGATTTTCTCCATTTGAAAGTATTTTATTGGGTTCAGGGGGTATAAAGCACTCATGGTGCACGTTTCTTGGTTTATTACATTACGTGGAAGAGCGTTTTGACTAAAGTGCATGAGCTCTAATTTCTTGCTCCTTTTTGACATATTACTTCACTGAGCTGAATCTTGGAAGAACACATCGTCCATTACATGTCATTTGTTAGATTACATGTAATTTGTTAGACGCTTTTATCCAAAGCGACTCAATACTGTGGGCAATCCCCACAGGAGCAATTTGGGGTGAGGTGTCTCAGGGACACAACGACATGCTGACTGCAGTGGGACTTGAACTTGCTACCCCCTGATTCAAAGTCCATCACTATCCACTGAGCCACAGCCGTCCCTCTTTAAAAAATAACATTATTTTTAGCGCTAAAAAGGTGAAACCACAATCGGAAAATAACAGCCGTGAAGTGAGCAGACCACCAAGAGAAACGGCGTCTGGTATCCACATCAGGATTTAGAAACATCTGTTTGTGCGATTTATTTAGAGTCAATTCCAAAGAAAACAACCTCATTCATTTTGTTTGGTTGTTTTTCTTATCTGTTTTTTTAAATGTCTTATTTCATGTTTTCTTTGACTCCCCCGGACTAAGGCTTCATGCTGAATTGGTCTGAAGTGCAATTAAAATAAGGCTTTTATGAAAAAGACTGTCTTGGAGATTTGTTTTGATAGTATGATATTCAGCTAAATGTATCCTTATAAGAGCACCACAAACAAACTCCATTTGACACCATCTTTTCTCATCTTTTGTGTATGTTTATGGTAATGAAGACCCATGTTTGTCTGTCCTCATGATCTCTAAATCAACCGACATTGTGCAGACACCAGCAGGGGGAGTGGAAAGGGAATCTTATTGCAGACCTTTGACTGTGTTCATGCAATCCAACTTGAAGTCAGAGACAAACACGCCCCCTGCTGGGAGATCTGTGTGAAGCCATTTTTATTACATTACATTATTACATGCTTTTATCCAAAGCGACTCACACACTCAATACTGTGGGCAATCCCCACAGGAGCAATTTGGGGTGAAGTGTCTCAGGGACACAACGACATGCTGGCTGCAGTGGGGTTTGAACCTGTGCTCCAGATCCCAACATACGCACTATCCACTGCGCCACACGCCTCCCTCATCAACAGCGTCTGCTTTGTTTCTGTTTTATTTAAATGTAATTCATGTTATTCTTAACATTGTATGCGACATTGGTTGATGTTACATTTAATCAAACAATACAAAAACGTTAGTAAGCCAATGGTCATAAACCCCAGGTACAAGAATTAAGACTTTTTACACATTGGAAAAAGTAGTTTTTTAAATCCTCACTTTAGCTTTAGCTGCTGTAAAAGATAAGATCAGGATCACACATAATGGCGTTCAATTATATTGGATAAAATAATATAAATATCTAAGGGAATTCTGTGAAAACATCTGAAAACAGAGCAAAGATATGATGTACTCTTTTCATAAAAAAAGTACAAATGATTGTGATTGTTTTCAAAATAAATAAAGAACTCCTGTTCAAGATTCTCTCCATTAGTAAGAAAAAGGCTTCAGGGCAGCTTTATCCAATCCAATCCACTTTATTTATATAGCAGTTTAAAAACAGAGGGTTTGCCAAAGTGCTTCACAATGAACATAACATTATAATAAAATATAATATTACACGAATAGATAAAAAGCACACATAAGAAAAGATAGTTTTTATGATCAAAACTAGCTACAAGTAGTATTTCTTCCCGCTGAACACATGTCTCCTCCTCCTCTGGTCCTCCTTCCTCCTCCTGCAGACCCTCAGAAGCTCAGCTCTGCCGGCTCGCTGGAGGCCGGTCGATGGGAACGTCCGGTCGGGAAAAGTCTCCTTCAGTTTTCTTGAGAAAAACTCCTCCAGACTGCGACCGGCCTGAGCCACCTCTGAGTCGGGCTGCAGAAAGGAGATAAATGGGAAGTATAAAAGTAGTTTAAAATGTTATGTATCCAGGGAAAGAAGATGTATTGACTAGTTTGCTCTCTCTTTGTTTACTTCCGTTACATAGAGAGGCGAAGTCCCTCCCCATCCGGGGGACCTCCATGGGACCTTGGTTGCGGTCGGATAATCCAAAAATCAGCTCCTAAATTCTAACCCTATCTCCTATTCCTTGACCTCTGAGTGAAACGTCACAGGGTTAAGGGAAAGTGGATAGGAGAATTCAAAAGGACTTAGGAGAAGAGACTGCGGTACTTTAGAGAATCCGAATGCACTTTCACTTTCCGACGTGTTTATGATGCGCCAGCGGACGTCATGAATGTGCGTCTGCTGCTGTGGGGAAACTATGGAAACTACAGTTTTCTATACAGCGGACTACAACATGGATGTTTAATAAGAACCAGGGACTACTGTAAACTCATCTAGAGACTCTGCACCGTGCTCTGATGCTGTTGCTTTATGCTTTATGAACGTGGACAACAGAGAAACATATTCTTCATGACCAAAGTTGGAATTGAAATGAAAGTGAAACTTATGCTCGTCACCCTCTCCCTCCGGTCCACATTAATACAAATGATCCCAATACGTATGATTGTATGAACTATGAAAAGATCTTAAAATTACGGTGGCCCTGAAGTGCAAGACACCACAGCATTTCACAAAACACCACAGCATTTCACAAAACACCACAGCATTTCACAAAACGCCACAGCATTTCACAAAACGCCGCAGCATTTCACAAAACACAACAGCATTTCACAAAACACAACAGCATTTCACAAAACACAACAGCATTTCACAAAACGCCACAGCATTTCACAAAACACAACAGCATTTCACAAAACGCCGCAGCATTTCACAAAACGCCGCAGCATTTCACAAAACACAACAGCATTTCACAAAACGCCGCAGCATTTCACAAAACACTACAGCATTTCACAAAACACAACAGCATTTCACAAAACGCCACAGCATTTCACAAAACACAACAGCATTTCACAAAACGCCGCAGCATTTCACAAAACGCCGCAGCATTTCACAAAACACAACAGCATTTCACAAAACGCCGCAGCATTTCACAAAACACAACAGCATTTCAGAAAACACAACAGCATTTCACAAAACACAACAGCATTTCACAAAACGCCGCAGCATTTCAGAAAACACCACAGCATTTCACAAAACACAACAGCATTTCAGAAAACACCACAGCATTTCACATTGGACGGAAAGGGTATTCCATTACATTATTACATTACATTGCATTTAGCTGACGCTTTTGTCCAAAGCGACTTACAATAAGTACATTCGACCAGGAAGACACAACCTTGAAGAAAACAGAATCATATAAGTATATCAGGTTTCATAGAGCCAAACATTTCAAGTGCTACTCAACTGGCTTTAGGTAATCCAGTCCTTTATTGGTATAAAAGTGCTTCGTTAATCGTTCTAACGCTCGAAGTGGAGTCGAAAGAGATGAGTTTTCAGTTTGCGCCGGAAGATGCGCCGGAAGTGTTCTCCCTATTCCTTAGGGAGAACACTTATTGTTTGTGATTGGACAGAGCCAGCCATAGAAGCACTGCTGTGATTGGTTGTTTTTGCTGCCAGTCAAGAAATTACGCTTCGTGATTGGCCCAACACATCAGCCGTTAACTGTTAGCACACACTCAGAGCTCACAGCTCCTCATATCTGTTCAGAAACTGGACAAAAGTTCAACATATAAAAAACACAGACTGTCTATGTCATGGTGAATACAGTCGCTGCTTTATTTGTGTCTGTATGACGTTGTTGTGAGTGTAGACGGAGCAGCTATAGCCTACAGGTTAGTTTAGCCTGATCGATCCGATTCCGATAGGATTTACATGGAGATACGGCCCGCCCCCTCTCCAGCGTCTTGTTTGAATGACAGGAGTAAACACATAATTAATGCTTTATTAATTCATGGTTTTTAAGGGGCTTATCTCCAAGTAAATACTATGGTAGACCACCCAATATTCGCATCGCTCTAATCGCTGGAGTTTAACCGCGGCTGTCAGCTGTGTTTGCTCCTGTCATTCAAACAAGAGGCGCTGAGAGGGAGCGGGGCGTATCTCCATGTAAATCCTATGGGAGATGCCAACTACAACAAAATGAACATATTTGACCGTGATTTAATTGTAATACACGTTTCAAAGTGATGCCGAAGTAACTACATACTGATAACGGTGAGTAAAAAAACATAAATTAACGCTTTGACAAGTCTGCAGATAAGACGGCAGGCGAAAAGCTTTTAAAATGCGTGTTTTCTGAATGGAATCGGATCCATCACGCTAAACTAACCTGTAGCTGCTCCGTCCACACTCACAACAACGTCATACAGACATAAATAAAGCAGCGACTGTATTCGCCATGACACAGACAGTCTGTGGTTTGTACATGTTTAACTTTTGTCCAGTTTCTGAACAGATATGAGGAGCTGTGAGCTCTGAGTGTGTGCTAACGGCTGATGTGTTGGGACATATTTCGCTGTCGGGTGTTGACCAATCACGAAGCGTCATTTCTTGACTGGCAGCAAAAACAACCAATCACAGCAGTGCTTCTCTGGCTGGCTCTGTCCAATCACAAACAAGAAGTGTTCTCCCTAAAGGAATACCCTTTCCGTCCAATGTGAAATGCTGTTGTGTTTTGTGAAATGCTGTGGTGTTTTCTGAAATGCTGTTGTGTTTTCTGAAATGCTGTGGCGTTTTGTGAAATGCTGTGGCGTTTTGTGAAATGCTGTAGTGTTTTCTGAAATGCTGTGGCGTTTTGTGAAATGCTGTAGTGTTTTGTGAAATGCTGTAGTGTTTTGTGAAATGCTGTGGTGTTTTGTGAAATGCTGTGGCGTTTTGTGAAATGCTGTAGTGTTTTGTGAAATGCTGTGGTGTTTTGTGAAATGCTGTGGCGTTTTGTGAAATGCTGTGGTGTTTTGTGAAATGCTGTGGTGTTTTGTGAAATGCTGTGGCGTTTTGTGAAATGCTGTAGTGTTTTGTGAAATGCTGTGGTGTTTTGTGAAATGCTGTGGCGTTTTGTGAAATGCTGTGGTGTTTTGTGAAATGCTGTAGTGTTTTGTGAAATGCTGTGGCGTTTTGTGAAATGCTGTAGTGTTTTGTGAAATGCTGTAGTGTCTTGCACTTCAGGGCCACCGTATAAAATCAATACAGATGTATTTATTATAAACGTTAGTCCTTAACATCTATCACTGTGTATATCACCATTCAAACATCTTTTAAAAGTTGAACAAACTCCACACAGCTCAGTAAAGACTGTGAGATGTTGACTTTATTTGATCATTTCAGTAAAAACTAACGTTCATATTTCTCTTTTTGATTATAATAATAATAATGAACGTTCAAAACAAAGCACTTTGGCAACTTACCACCTACGTTTTAAAAAGCTTAATAAGCACCGTAACTTTCATGATATCATTTCTCGGTCATAATCGGTTGTTTCCGTGAACGGCTGTTGTGTGACGGCAAATGCTGCGGCTGCAATGCATTGTGGGGCAGCATTTTCTCCTCTCCTTTCGTCAAGGGAGGTCCAGTGGTTCCTAAGCTAAAGGAGGTTATAAAGGAAGTTTGAAACCTCTTTTCCTTTCATTTAGAGAATTGGAACGGCACTTATCATGGCTGCCAGTGAGGGACTTCCGGGTCATTTCACTCTGTTAGGAAGGTTCCTAAGCTAAATGGACTATTCGACTTCAGCCCTAATTTCGGAAAAATCATGTGTTGAAGTCAATGGAGAGAGAATGATTATCTTTCGATCCCGTTTGAATTGTGCCACGAATTACACATATGATGTTTGTCAATTTAAAAGATAATTTTACAAGTCAAAAAAATGTAAATGTGTCGTAAAAATGTGAAGTAACACTTTTTTTTTGTGAAACCGCTCAATGAACTACATCTCCCGTCTCGCACCACACACCAAGACGGCCGTCACGTTGAAACATTTCACTTCTTTCTTTCAGAATGAGGCGAAAAGTATTAAACGAGGTGAAAATCACTACAAGTCTGTGCATATTGAGAGCTGTACATACACACAAGGGGAGTTAGTCGGTTCGTAAGAGCCAGCATGCGGGACCGGGATTCTGGGATTTGTAGTCTTTCTAGTTGCGTATTTTTCATAGTCTTATATTTCAACAGTTTTACGACAAACTGTAATTCGTGGCACAATTCAAACGGGATCGAGAGATACGTTTTCTCTCTCCATTGAATTCAATACATAATTTTTCCGAAATAAGGTCCCATGGGTCGGAAGTAGATGGGCGGGACTTCGCCTCTCTATAGTGACATCAATATGCAACGCATTGTACGTGATAGGCTAAGGGGCAGGACATCTCTGAGTGGTTGACCAATCACAACAGAGCAGACTGGGCTCTGGTTTCAGACAGAGGGTGAAAAGAGGTGCTGCAGCACAGGCAGTATGAACAAAATAGAGAGCTTTTTGAACATTAAATCATGGAGACATATCACAGTAGAGACACTACATACATATGAACCTGAAAATGAGCAGAATACGTCCTCTTTAATGCAATGGCATTAAATAAAAAGTCAGTTGTTCACCAAAATCCGAGGGAATCATCCTGCAGACTTTGATTGCCTCCAAGAAAATCCATTAAATAGATGTTGAGATATGTCAGTCTACATTTAAAACTCCATTAGCGCTCGGATATTAAATGTCTCACTCACTAAACGTCTTTTTAGTTCCTTTTAACTTGATTTATGTCAAAGTACCCCTTGGGTTTCCAGTACCCTCATTTGAGAAACACTGGCTGATAGCGCTGAAATAATGAAATGACTTCAGAAAATAGATTAAATGCACTCACGTAATTGAACCTGGAGCAGTTCTTGAACATCAGCAGCACGTCGTCCACAAACTGCTCGGCGCTGAAGTAGTGCAGCGTGTTGCTCTTGTCCAGTTTCCTGCGGATCAGCGACAGGTCGATGGGCCTCCGGATGATCTGGTAGTAGTTTCTGGCCTGCAGCACATTACCAGACATTACAGCATTGTGAGAGAGACTGTTGTCATTTTAAATATGCTTAAATGAAAGGTAGAGTACGGTGAGACTGCAGGTTGTTTTAACCACTCACATAATGACTAAAAACAATACACATACAACCAATATAATAAACCCGCCGGATAAAGTCAGGATAATCTTGAAGATAAAAGTTGGCTTTTTCATTTTGGATGAAACTTAAAATACAACACTGACTCAGACAGTGTTGTATTAAATATTAATGTATATAGATGTATATTTGTTAATAGACATGTTTAGATGTGAATCTGTTGTACTGACCAGCGTGCTGACAGGTTCGTGAAATGGAGCGCTGAGTGTGTGACAGTACAACAGCAGAGTCAACTTCTCACACCTCTGCAGGAAACACACAAACACAAATACGGTTACCAAAAAAAACTATTTTCAGTTGTGCAAATGTATGTGGTGAGGGTCAGAGTGACTCCCCCCCCCTGCAGCTCACCCTCTGGTCCTGGGGGGAGAGGGTGTACGGAGCTCTGACTCCCCCGCAGGAGGGCTGCTTCTCACAGGCGTAGCTCTCTTCAGGATCCTGCTCAGTTCTGCACAGCGAACACATCCAGTCCCCTCTGCAGGACACACGGGACACTCATTACTTCATTAAGCATTAAAGGTCCCCTATTGTACTGTTTTTCATCAATATATTATAGGTCTCAGATATATAGAAACATGTCTCTGAAGTGTTTGGCTCCAAACACCAAACAGATCATTGCAGCATTACCCATAATCCCCTCTGTTTCAGCCCTGTTTCCAAAGTGCTGATTCTCTGTCTGTTACTTTAGATGAAAATAAGGAGCCCCTCCCCACGCCCCTCTGAGAGAGATTTGATTACAAAGAACTCAATGGTGCTCTAGGAGGAGATTCAGGTGATAAGGTGGGGGATTACCTTGGTTGGTGATTGGCTAATGGTTACTCAAGACAACACATCGTTATGACATCATAAAGTGGCCCAAATCTGATCAGCTCATTTTCAGACAGGTTTTTATAGAAATGGATCAAAAAGAGAGAGAATCTTTGTTCCTGAAACTTTCAGAGTCTCTTTACACAGAGGGGACACATGTTGATGTAGAAGAGACATGAAGAAGAGGGGACACATGTTGATGTAGAAGAGACATGAAGAAGAGGGGACACATGTTGATGTAGAAGAGACATGAAGAAGAGGGGACACATGTTGATGTAGAAGAGACATGAAGAAGAGGGGACACATGTTGATGTAGAAGAGACATGAAGAAGAGGGGACACATGTTGATGTAGAAGAGACATGAAGAAGAGGGGACACATGTTGATGTAGAAGAGACATGAAGAAGAGGGGACACATGTTGATGGAGAAGAGACATGAAGAAGAGGGACACATGTTGATGGAGAAGAGACATGAAGAAGAGGGGACACATGTTGATGAAGAAGAGACATGGAGAAGAGGGGACACATGCTGATGTAGAAGAGACATGAAGAAGAGGGGACACATGTTGATGTAGAAGAGACATGACGAAGAGGGGACACATGTTGATGTAGAAGAGACATGACGAAGAGGGGACACATGTTGATGTAGAAGAGACATGGAGAAGAGGGGACACATGTTGATGTAGAAGAGACATGACGAAGAGGGGACACATGTTGATGTAGAAGAGACATGAAGAAGAGGGGACACATGTTGATGTAGAAGAGACATGAAGAAGAGGGGGACACATGTTGATGTAGAAGAGACATGAAAAAGAGGGGACACATGCTGATGTAGAAGAGACATGAAAGAAGAGGGGACACATGTTGATGTAGAAGAGACATGAAGAAGAGGGGACACATGTTGATGTAGAAGAGACATGAAGAAGAGGGGACACATGTTGATGAAGAAGAGAACATGAAGAAGAGGGGACACACATGCTGATGTAGAAGAGACATGAAGAAGAGGGGACACATGTTGATGTAGAAGAGACATGGAGAAGAGGGGACACATGTTGATGTAGAAGAGACATGAAGAAGAGGGGACACATGTTGATGTAGAAGAGACATGAAGAAGAGGGGACACATGTTGATGTAGAAGAGACATGAAGAAGAGGGGACACATGTTGATGTAGAAGAGACATGAAGAAGAGGGGACAATGTTGATGTAGGAAGAGACATGAAGAAGAGGGGACACATGTTGATGTAGAAGAGACATGAAGAAGAGGGGACACATGCTGATGTAGAAGAGACATGAAGAAGAGGGGACACATGTTGATGTAGAAGAGACATGAAGAAGAGGGGACACATATTGATGTAGAAGAGACATGAAGAAGAGGGGACACATGTTGATGAAGAAGAGACATGAAGAAGGAGGGGACACATGCTGATGGTAGAAGAGACATGACGAGACACATGTTGATGTAGAAGAGACATGAAGAAGAGGGGACACATGTTGATGTAGAAGAGACATGAAGAAGAGGGGACACATGTTGATGTAGAAGAGACAGAAGAAGAGAGGCACATGTTGATGTAGAAGAGACATGAAGAAGAGGGGACACATGTTGATGTAGAAGAGACAGAAGAAGAGGGGACACATGTGATGTAGAAGAGACATGAAGAAGAGGGGACACATGTGTGATGTAGAAGAGACATGAAGAAGAGGGGACACATGTTGATGTAGAAGAGACATGAAGAAGAGGGGACACATGTTGATGTAGAAGAGACATGAAGAAGAGGGGACACATGTTGATGTAGAAGAGACATGAAGAAGAGGGGACACATGCTGATGTAGAAGAGACATGAAGAAGAGGGGACACAATGTTTGAATGTAGAGAGACATGACAGAAGAGGGGACAACATGTTGATGTAGAAGAGACATGAGAAGAGGGGACCATGTTGATGTAGAAGAGACATGAAGAAGGGGGACACATGTTGATGTAGAGGAGACATGAAGAAGAGGGGACACATGTTGATGTAGAAGAGACATGAAGAAGAGGGGACACATGTTGATGTAGAAGAGACATGAAGAGAGGGGACACATGTTGATGTAGAGGAGACATGAAGAAGAGGGGGACACATGTTTGATGTAGAGGAGACATGAGAAGAGGGGACACATGTTGATGTAGAAGAGACATGAAGAAGAGGGGACACATGTTGATGTAGAGGAGACATGAAGAAGAGGGGACACTGTTGAATGTAGAAGAGACATGAAGAAGAGGGGACACATGTTTGATGTAAGAAGAGACATGAAGAAGAGGGGACACATGTTGATGAAGAGAGACATGAAGGAAGAGGGGACACATGCTGATGTAGAAGAGACATGAAGAAGAGGGACACATGCTAATGTAGAAGAGACATGAGAAGCGGGGACACATGTGATGTAGAAGAGACATGAAGAAGAGGGGACACATGTTGATGTAGAAGAGACATGAAGAAGAGGGGACACATGTTGATGTAGAAGAGACATGAAGAAGAGGGGACACATGTTGAGAAGAGACATGAAGAGGGGGACACATGTGATGTAGAAGAGACATGAAGAAGAGGGGACACATGTTGATGAAGAAGAGACATGAAGAAGAGGGGACACATGTTGATGTAGAAGAGACATGAAGAAAGAGGGGACACATGTTGATGTAGAAGAGACATGAAGAAGAGGGACACATGTTGATGTAGAAGAGACATGAAGAAGAGGGGACACTTGATGTAGAGAGACATGAAGAAGAGGGGACACATGTGATGTAGAAGAGACATGAAGAAGAGGGGACACATGTTGATGTAGAAGAGACATGAAGAAGAGGGGACCACATGTTGATGTAGAAGAGACATGAGAAGAGGGGACACATGTTGATGTAGAAGAGACATGAGAGAGATGAAGAAGAGGGGACACATGTTGATGAAGAAGAGACATGAAGAAGAGGGGACACATGTTGATGTAGAAGAGACATGAAGAAGAGGGGACACATGTTGATGTAGAAGAGACATGAAGAAGAGGGGACACATGCTGATGTAGAAGAGACATGAAGAAGAGGGGACACATGTTGATGTAGAAGAGACATGAAGAAGAGGGGACACATGCTGATGTAGAAGAGACATGAAGAAGAGGGGACACATGTTGATGTAGAAGAGACATGAAGAAGAGGGGACACATGCTGATGTAGAAGAGACATGAAGAAGAGGGGACACATGTTGATGTAGAAGAGACATGAAAGAAGTGGATTTTGCATAATAGGTGACCTTTCAAATACAAATATTAAATGTTCTTTATTTTCTGAAATCAAGTGTTGTCTGTGAAACCAAAGCCTGATATTACTTGGGATTGCACACTGCCTTTAGGTGACATATTCCTTGATTTCAATAAAGTGTGCTAGTTTTATTCCTCTTTTCTCTTGAGTTGTGCTAATGTTCCCTAACATAGATCTTACTCTTTAGATACCCGGCCTATTGGTTTGTAGGAAATGCTTCATTCATTTTAGGTAGAAGCCAAATTTGTGGAATCATAATGTGCCATTGTAGACTGTGTTCCAAAATAACAATTAAAAAGTATATTTAGTTTTTTAAACACAATTGTTTGTCACAATATCAATGGAATATTTTCTTCAAAAAACAATAAGAGAGTTAGTCAAATTCACCCTAAACTTTGTCTACTTTTGCATTGTGTCTTTTCTTTTGGGAAAATGAATTCCACTCAATATTAAAGTAAGGCAGAGTGAGAGTGTAAAATGATTTAGGGGCGCAGGATTATTCACATCATGAATATCATCAATACCGATATATAGTAACAAAAATAGTCAATCGGCCGGAGTCACAGAGTTGATTTGTTAGTAGATAATGGTTAAAATAGTGTTTTAGTACCAGGTCTAACATCACTTACTGAGGGAAGCAGGTGAGTGGAGGTATGTGACAGATCAGGTGGAAGACTTTGGGGCAGCGGTCGCAGCAGAGCAGCTCTCCTCCGTTCAGGCAAACACCGCAGAAGTCCTCACTCTCCTCCACTCCTAAAGGTCGAGCTAAAGATGACACTTCCTCCTCTTCCTGCGAGCAACAAAGATCTACACTGTCGTCCATTTGCACTTCTTCACATTTCACTTCTGCTTCGTCCTCCAGCTTCAGATCCAGCTCAGCTTCTGCTTCTTCCTCCAGCTTCAGATCCGGCTCAGCTTCTGCTTCGTCCTCCAGCTTCAGATCCGGCTCAGCTTCTTCTGGTTCTTCCTCCAGCTTCAGATCCGGCTCAGCTTCTTCTGCTTCTTCCTCCAGCTTCAGATCCGGCTCAGCTTCTGCTTCGTCCTCCAGCTTCAGATCTGGCTCTGCTTCTGCTTCTTCCTCCAGCTTCAGATCCGGCTCAGCTTCTTCTGGTTCTTCTGGATCCAGTTCAATCACCAGGCAGTGCTCTAGATCAGGATCCAGATAAAATGTTTCTGACTCTGTTTTCACGTCCAGGTCCCATTCCTCAGATCCAGAATCTAACAGGATGTACGGCTGATCCGGATTAGAGTCACAGTCGAAGCCGGAGTCCCTCTCTGGCTCTCTGGAGGGCGAGAGGTCGGGACAGTACGGCTCAGTCCAGGAGGGCTGAGAGGTTTCTGTTTGGATGAGATCGCACTGAAGTGTCTCTTCTTTTATCTCCAAAATGTTTTCCTCATGGTGACTGAATCCATTCTGCAGACAGAGACACAAAGGGGCAGAAAGAAAGAGCTAATGTAAAATATATGACAAACATCACTGAACCTGTTATATTTTATGTTGAGCTGTATACTCAGTGTTCCAACAATTTGCAAACTGAAAGAAAATCATTAATTGTATTCAAGGTAGCGTTTTATCTGGTGGTCTTTAATGGTGTCCCCTTTTTGCATGCTTCAGTGTTGTGGTCGTCTTCATGGAGCCGTAATGAACTGACTTTCTATGCATTTTTAAGCAGTTTTTGACAATACAGTGTTTAGATAATGGTCGCCTTATCACATTTTATAACAAGATAACGTTTAAGTTATCAGAGAAACAAGCTGAGTAAGGACACAGCCGAACAGCTTTGAAGAAACACTGATGACTGAGTTTAAACTGCTTTATTTAATGTAAAGACATCTTCAAGTCATTATTAAAAACTCACCTGTTCACCATGGCCTTTAACACCTAACCCATCACAGTCCCCCTGCTTCCACTCCTACTGCTATTTATTTAATTGTTTACTTTATTATTTGCCCGTTTTGTTTGTTTGTTCACCATGTAAAGCGGCCATGGGTCCCTTGAAAGGCGCTATAGAAATGTAATCTATTACTATTATTATTAAACCATACTCCAGTGGCTTTGATTTCACAGCCGCGAACATCAGCCAACAAAATGAATTGTATTATGACCTCTTGAATGCTGGGCCTTTTGGGCCACACATTACATAGTCACGTTATCAAATGTTTTAAGATATCAGAGAAACAAGCTGAGCAAAACATTGGCAACAACCTGATTTGATTTCACAGGCGTGAACATCAGCCAACAAAATGAATTGTATTATGACCTCTTGAATATTGTGCTTTGAATTGAAAGTGCTGTGTGTAAACTAAAGTTCATCTCTGTACCTGTTGAGGACGATGTAAACAGGACGTGTTATTGTGGAGCCCAGCTGGTGTTGGGCAGGGCAGACGCACCAGAGAGACGACCGGCTGCAGACAGGAAAGGGACCGGACGTCCAGACGCTCCATTACCACTACAGGGATTCTGGAGTTACCCAGAATCCTTTGGGCCTCCGGGTGAATCCTGTGGAAAGACATCTTGGTCAGTAAATCTCGATTTTGGTCAGTGGTTTAACATTTGTTCATAAATCCTGAATTCTCATTTATCAATAAAGGAATTGTTGGACATAACTCCTTGGAGAAAGCATATTCCCCATGACATCAAACCATTTATTTAAATACATTTGTTCCCATTGTTTTGAGGCGACTGCGTTCACTGTGTTGTCTTTAATTTTACCTTATTCTCTCCAATAAAATCGCCACATCTTTCTCAGGTTTTAATTTGACACATGACGGAGAGAGTCTTGTATTTCCATTGCAGGACCGGTTTGACTGCTTTTCCATCTCACAAATTCCAGTACTGCAAAACTTTATGAAAAAGAAAAAAGAGAATACATGTCAACACTCCAAAAAGTGTATCCACATATCAATCACCCTCCTTAATGAGTCAGCTGTAGTGATCACCTTCTCCTTAATCACGAAATCCTCCACTTTTACGTTTGCTTGTGTCGCTGTAACGTGTTGGGCTTGGCGTGGCTTCTCTGCATTTCCTGCAGGGTTTGACCCGGTCTCAGGTGAACCGTCCTCCAGGTGTGCTCTGCTCTTCGTTACCCGGGGCAACAGAGTGGCTCGCCTCTGGGGCAAGTTGCCATGGCGTCTGAGAGGCAGGTGAGCCATCTATCTCCAGGAGGATCACGCCTTGTGGGGTGAAGAACAAACGAAAAACACAGAAAGAAGCTGCTGTAAAATCTCCCGTGTGCTCAGTGTTTGACGGCAATATAAGAATCAATACAAGAATCAAAACAAACAGGAAGAAGTAACATTTAAAGATTACGGTAACTAACACTTAATTTACCTACAGGTATAATAAATGATAACATAAACAAAAAAACAACATGTTTTACATAACTTATCAGATCCGAAATTCTTCCTCCCTGGACATCTTCAAGTCATCATTAAAACTGTTCCCCATGGCCTTTGACCCCTAACCCTTCACAGTGCTTCCACTCCTACTGCTATTTATTTATTGTACTCTATTATTTGCCTTACTTTGTTTTTGATGTCTGTCCTTGAAAGGCGCTATATAAATTATAACTATTATTATAATTATCTTTTTTTAGAATGTTAGTGGTTTCTATTATTTAGTATTTTTGATTTTGTATTATTATTCTTACTTTTTCTTATTTATTTATTTATTCATTTATTTATTAACCTTATACTTATTGCTATTATTTTCATTCTTATTTTGTTATCCTATTTATTTTCTAAGTGTACATTTTTGTATATTATTTATTTGCTATTTATTTTATTCTTATTTTAAATAATATTCTTATCCTTATTCTTTTAATTGTTTCTTTATTTGTTTCCCTTATCCTTATGCTTATTTTAATTTATATCTTATTTATTGTTCCTATTATTATCTTAATCTTATTTTGCACATAACAACACATCATTAACAAGTCCCAGTTATCCGTACCTGCGTGTCAATGTGAGCTCCCTTCAGAAGATGGAGGTGTGTGCAGGTGGAGGTGAGCTGAAGATAAGAACGACGGAGCTGCTGTCCAGTATCAGGAGGGACAGCTGCGCTCTGATTGGTCGAGAGCTGATCCCACCTCGGCCTCCTGATACTTCAGAGAGTCGCTGCTCATCATGTGATGCTATTATTCGCCTCTCATCGTCACCTGGGGAGTTCACGTATAAAGCATGGGGGAAAACTGCAGCAAATGAGGCGTGGAGCATTAAGAGGAAGAACATCCGTCAGTGACTCATATAATAACAGATTACTAACAGACCAACGACAGGCTGTAGAGTTCACTTTGAATAATAGTAACTGTATGTAAATCAATTTTCCCTCGAACTGATGCTGTATCACGTGAACAAGCAATAAAGGAGCAAATTGGACTCATTTATGTTTCTATTTTCATGACCTCCTGTAATGTAGACCTGTAGGTTTACTATATGCTTCATAACAAGTTATTTACTTAAAGGGGACCTATTATGTAAAATCCACTTTTTCACATCTACATCAACATGTGTCCCCTCTTCTTCATGTCTCTTCTACATCAACATGTGTCCCCTCTTCTTCATGTCTCTTCTACATCAACATGTGTCCCCTCTTCTTCATGTCTCTTCTACATCAACATGTGTCCCCTCTTCTTCATGTCTCTTCTACATCAACATGTGTCCCCTCTTCTTCATGTCTCTTCTACATCAACATGTGTCCCCTCTTCTTCATGTCTCTTCTACATCAACATGTGTCCCCTCTTCTTAATGACTCTTCTACATCAACATGTGTCCCCTCTTCTCCATGTCTCTTCTACATCAACATGTGTCCCCTCTTCTTCATGTCTCTTCTACATCAACATGTGTCCCCTCTTCTTCATGTCTCTTCTACATCAACATGTGTCCCCTCTTCTTCATGTCTCTTCTACATCAACATGTGTCCCCTCTTCTTCATGTCTCTTCTACATCAACATGTGTCCCCTCTTCTTCATGTCTCTTCTACATCAACATGTGTCCCCTCTTCTTCATGTCTCTTCTACATCAACATGTGTCCCCTCTTCTTCACGTCTCTTCTACATCAACATGTGTCCCCTCTTCTTCATGTCTCTTCTACATCAACATGTGTCCCCTCTTCTTCATGTCTCTTCTACATCAACATGTGTCCCCTCTTCTTCATGTCTCTTCTACATCAACATGTGTCCCCTCTGTGGAAAGAGATTCTGAAAGTTTCAGGAACAAAGATTCTCTCTCTTTTTGTCCTGATCCATTTCTATAAAAACCTGTCTGAAAATGAGCTGATCAGATATTGGCCACTTTATGATGTCATAACGATGTTTTGGCTTGTGAAACCATTACGGCCCGTCCACACAGCGGCGTGCGTTGACGCTTGCCGGCGGGCGTGTCTGACACTCGACCAACAACAAATCACATGAATCTCCCGCCCCTGACACACAAGCAGCGGTTTGATTGGATAGAGCTTGTACTGGCATATGATTCGATTGGCTGACGCTTCTGCTGAGGCGTCAAAAGTTGAACATTGCTCAACTTTTGCCGCCAGCAACGCTCCACGTCGCTTCCCACGATGCAGTTCGGCTAAAAGTGACGTCACCCCATTCAAAGTGAATGGGCAGAAGCGTTGGAAGCTTCAACGCACACCGCTGTGTGGACGGGTCGTTAGCCAATCACCAACGGTAACTCCCGTCACCTTATCACCTGATGTGCTGTTTACACGAGAACGCAAACGGTTGTATCCGCTACTTTTCTCTTTCGTATATCCCGTTCGTTCACACGAGGCAGTAATGGCAATGCAGAAACGGACCGGGCAAACGATAACGGGTCCCAAGGTGGATAGATCTGCAAACGGAACGCTCTGGGGGGCCAAACGGCTCCGTGTGTACGCCCTATACGATCATTTCCTGATAACGACGAAGCCATAGCCCCGCCTCTCCCCACCTCTGCTGCTCACTGCTGTAGCATGGTCAGTAGCTACTGACAGTAGCTGTACAATAATGGTGTATTTTGTGGCGCCACTTACAGGCCCAGCATATGTACTACAGCGTTTCCAGCGCTTTCGAGCGGTTTCGTGTGAACGGAAGACTTTTTTGATATCGTATTCGGTTCGTTTTCGTTTCGTATGCGTTTGCATGTAAATGGGGTCTCAATCTCCTCCTAGAGCACCATTGTATTCTTTTTAACCAAATCTCTCTCAGAGGGGCGTGGGGAGAGGCTCCTTGTTTTCATCTAAAGTAACAGACAGAGAATCAGCACTTTGGAAACAGGGCTGAAACAGAGGGGATTATGGGTAATGCTGCAATGATCTGTTTGGTGTTTGGAGCCAAACACTTCAGAGACATGTTTTGTATATATCTGAGACCTGTAATATATTGATGAAAAACAGTATCATAGGGGACCTTTAAGTTCAATTTGAAGGTATGTGTACTTTCCTATTCTTGTTATGTTAAGCGACTACAGCTAACTTCACTACAATTATCTTATGACTTGTTACTGGGACCTATCCAGATACAAATAGTGAATATTAACACGTAAATAAAATGCAGGAAGTTGTTATACAGGAAACGTAACCCCAAAACAATAACATTTGTGGCCTTATGCCTTGTGATCCTTACAAATTAGTCTCAAATAACAGAGTTCCCTTCCATGTCAAGAAATAAACAGCATAGGTTGAAATATAATTCCCTGACAGTGTTAACGTCCGTAGAGACATCATGCCTGATGATGCACAAAATGCATCACGCACCACTCGTTTTTTAATCACAGCTGACCTGGTTTTTTGCTGTAAATATAAAAGAGACACAAGTGCCATCCAGCTGAGGTTAGACTGGATTGACTGCATGTGTAGGCTACTTTGAACCATAAAAATACTATGATTATAATTGGGAATATTTGAATCAGATGTAGTGAAGGAGAAATAAATAAAGAATATCATACAATAAATACGTAAAAAAAGTATGTAAGATACATTTTTATTTGTCTATTTTGTGTTACTTCATCAAACCCTGTGGCGTCGCTGTGGGTTTCTCAGCACTCTGTTGCAAGGAGCCAAATCTCGCACAAAAGCGCGAGGTTTAGAAATCGCGTTCCTCTTTCAACTAGCCTCCAAGATGGTAGGTGCTATCATGGATCTCTGTGCTCTGAAATGTAGTTAAATCTATGCCCATCCTTGTTCATTCGTACTGCAAATTATCATCTAATGGCGGGTTACTGTACAGACATCTCTTAAGAACATTTACTGTATGATTTGTCCCGTGATTTGTTAACATTATGGGGATTTGTGAGCGATTTACTGTGTGAGAGCTGGGGCCTCGGATGTAGCCGTCAGCTAGCACACACTGTCTGAACTCACATGTGTTGACCGCGTTAACAAAACCTCTACATTGATTATAAATGTGACTATCTAGGTCGCTGTTAAAAACGTTAAAGTGCTCGAGAGTTGTTGCTAGCATCAATTTGTTTTCTTAACGTGCCAAGCGGTTACAATATGCTGGTTATAGCTGAGATGCTAGACAGCATGAAAGCAGGCAGTCTTTAAACTGTGAGTTACAGCTTGTAATGCCACGTTGGAGTAAAAAAGAAAACCGTATAAGAATATTTGTGTAACTATTATAAGATGCTATAGTTTCTAAGTGAATGGCCTGTTGATGTAAAGTAGGTTGTTGTTGGTCAATGTAGCATGGCAGCTAACTCCAAGACCACATCTGTACTGAACTTTTATATGTATTCTAATCGATATTTAATCTTTATTTACAGCCCACCAAAGCGACCAAGACCCGGAAGCTCCGTGGACATGTCAGCCACGGACATGGTCGTATCGGTGAGTTTCAACTTGTTTTTTAAGATGTCTTCGTAGATGTATAACTGTGCTTGAGACACATGGTCAACCTGTGTTAATACCAACCCCACAGGAAAACATAGGAAGCATCCTGGAGGTCGTGGTAATGCTGGTGGTATGCATCACCACAGGATCAACTTCGACAAATAGTAAGTTCTGCAAGACGAGTTGTGCTAAAAACACTATGAAAGACCGATCTTACATCCAGAGCTTTTCTTATTAGTAACATTATGGTTAGAAACTGGACGTTAGACTTTAAGCATAGTTATACAAAAAAAAATGTTTGGGTGACTTTCGTGTGAAGTTTAAATATGTCCAGTATAATCACGTATCATATACCCCAACAACTCATTTGTATGCAATATACTGAACATTTAAGCTGAGTGCACACTAATGTCATATTAATCTAGTGATGTTATGGCAATATTCAATACAATTGTCACATATTATTTATTTCATTCTCCCCTGACTAGTATATAATAAGAATTTGCCCTCTAAACATTTTGTTTACAAATATTGAGGGCACTGCTGAGTTTCTGTCTAGGAGAGAATGGATTAAGAACATTGTTTTGTTGCTATTCAATTTGGTACTCGTCTGCGCTCTGGATTGATCGTTGGTATTATTGTTGTAGAGACTCAGAGTCTCACCCTGACACACATAATTGTCTTGGTGTGCTAGAGTTCTCTTAAAGTGAAGACTGGTCCTATTCACCGACTGGCTCTTTGTAGGCCAGTCACCCACATGGGCAGTTACAAATGTTACTCACTAAATTACATCCGTGTCAACATTATGCCTAGTATCTTTGCTTTATTAACAATCAAGTCTACAGAGATTGATAATAAAAGCACTTCCCTTAAGTAACAGATCTTGCCAACATGTTAACTTCTAAAAAGCTTCCAAACAAAACCAAGTTTTTTAGCTTATGTCCACTTTCCATTTAGGTTTCACAGCAGTTGACCCTTTCTCTCGCCTCCTCTGTTTCTCCTCAGCCATCCTGGGTACTTCGGTAAGGTCGGTATGAGACATTACCATCTGAAGAGAAACACCACCCACTGCCCCACCATCAACTTGGACAAGCTGTGGACTCTGGTGAGCGAGCAGACCAGGATCAACTACGGCAAGAAGCCCGACGGACCCGCTCCCATCATCGATGCTGTGCGCGCTGTAAGTACTGACCCACATCTTCATGAGCATAGTGCCAGAGCAGATGTTTTAGCTGACCCTGGCCTTTGTGGTGTAATCTTTGGGTTCTTTAAGTATTGGCATAGGTGAAAGACAAGTTGAGGTGTAGTTGTAATGGATGTAATTGTTACAACAGCTGTAGAAAAACACATTTGGTGGCAGATGGCTTACATATTGGAGCTAATTCTCAATCAACTGGCCACAGTGTCTAGGAAGACTTCAGTGCCGTTGCTAGATCTAATCATTGGTAACGACTACATTTCAGTTGAAGTAGTGTCATTGGTGTATTTGTGACACGCTTGATGGATAAAGACATAGTCAATAAGAAAGCTTTGCCGGTGTTGAAGTTTGGTCACTGTTATCTGCTTTGTTCAAAATGAAAACAGCGACGCCTGACACCAAGGGAAAGATGTGCTGAAGAAACTAAGTCTTAGATTCACAAATCGTTGTCATTGATACTTTTATGACCAAACTATTGTCATTGTTGGTATATCGCAGCCCAGACTGTAGTGATTTAGGCTACGATAACCAGTGCTGTCTCCACAAAAACCAACCATTAGAAGATGTGTCAAACTTAAGATGTTTTTTTCATTAGCACAACTGTTAATGTTTTGCGGCAGGACATTACATGCATGTTGTGATCGATGGTAGTCCAGTTAATGTCGGGAAGTCCTTATATATTTTATTTTCACAACAATCAATTTGTAAGCGAAAACTCAAGCCGAGTACATTCCAATTTGTATCTAGTGATGATATGGCAGTATTCAATAAAATTGGCACATTTGACTCTTCATGTTCCCCTGACTGGTGTACGTTTTCAAAAAAGTTTCAGTCTAGGAGAGAATGGTTTAAGAACATTGTTTTGTTGCAATTCCATTTGTTACTCATTCGTAAAGGTGATCTGCGCATCGTTGGTAATGTTGTTGTAGAGACTCAGAGTCTCACCCTGACACTCGTGATTGTCTTGGTGTGCTAGAGTTCTCTTAGATTGAAGACTGGTCCTATTCACCGACTGGCTCTTTGTAGGCCAGTCACCCACATGGGCAGTTACAAACTAAATATGACATTTGTCACCATAATATATATCCTTTATTTAACCAGGTAAAAGTCTCTGTGATCTTTTTCAAAATTGACCTGGCCAAGAGGGCCGCATGAACAATGTTACAATGAATGACCACAAAACGATACAGGCAGACGAATACAGTAAAACACAAAAGAAACTTGCACAATTTTAAACCGACTAATGCCCTGTGTGCTGTTTTTCTGATGAGGAAATGGTTCATAATCTTGCCAGATAAAATGGCCTCTGTGCTCATGGGATTATCTAGTTGTATTAATGTCTATATTCTTTTCTTACAGGGCTACTACAAAGTCCTGGGTAAGGGCAAGCTGCCCAAACAGCCCGTGATCGTGAAGGCAAAGTTCTTCAGCCGACGGGCCGAGGAGAAGATCAAGGCAGCTGGAGGAGCCTGTGTGCTGATGGCATAATGTTCCTGTCAGTGTGTTTTTGGAAAAATAAACTGTATAAAAAGAACTTCACGTTTTTATGTCTGATTTAAATGACTGATTTTGAGCTTTTGTTCTTTGAAAATGGCAGCATCTGTGGCATGTTCTAATTAAGTGGTTATTTGATGATCGTTTCAATAATTATTACATTGGGATAAGTGCGTTGTTGCTGGCACCACTTGAGCAAGAATCCACCGTAAATATGACTGCAGTTAGCTGTTTTTTTTTATCAATGTATTCAGCACAGTTAGAAATGCGCTTCTACTTCCTGGTTGTCTTTAAAGTTTTGCAGGATTGAAAATGCAAATGATCACAGGACTCAAAGAAATAACTAACGTAACAAAATCAATATACTCTTAAACTTTAGAGTAATACTTATGGTATTTTATTTTCAGATGCGAATTAACCTCAGTTAAACTTGTGATTGCAATCAGTGATGGATGTATTCAAATCATTACCCTAAAATTGCAATACTACAGTAAAGAAGTAATCTATTACACGTAACAGCCATGCATTCAGAGTCTAATGCTAATAAAATATTGGCACTGTTATCACAAATACAAAAAAAGTACTGATAAAAAAAATAGAAGCCGTCTTATATGTCAGTGGTCAGAGCTGACTCAACAACCAGTGGGGTTGTGGGTACGAATCCTGAGACTGGTAAACTGTTTCTCCAGTCAAATCTGTGGCCAAACTCGTATCTTAACCCAAAATAATGGGAAAGATATATGCTCTTCCAGATTAAGCATTATGCAATTTGTAAACTAATGTTTTGCAAATGCATTCATATCGTCAAAAATTAAAAAGTATGAATGTTTTATCCATTGGTTCAAATCCCACTGAGGCAGTGGGGTCTTCCAACACTGTATCTGGATACTGACTTCTCTGAAACGTAGACATTGCCTATAAAGTGGCATCAATTAAAAGTACTCAAGTAAAATACAAGTATGTGTTACCACCATAGACTGTTACTACTTATTCAAATCAGTAAAAGGTGAAACATCTCCACGTAACATTACGTACGGTGGGGGCGGGGCTTAACATGCAGGATTTCCTGTCCTGTCACTTGAAAACATCACGGCTGTGTGCGAGGCGAGCTGAATTTCTCAAGCTACATCAGCATAACGCGAGGAATACGAGCATAACACTGAATCTAAAAAAACACAGTTAACTCTTTATATGTTATGGACTTGTTGCTGACCGCCCAGCTCTGAGTGCGTAAGGTAAACACGTTAATAATCCTTCCTAACCCGCCACTTGTTGACGCAGCGCCTATAACCCTCACGTTGTTGTCACGTATGGAATGGAATCATGGAATGAGACGTGGAATTCTGTGAAGTTTCGTTGTTTCAGTTGATTCAGTTGATTCAGTTGATTCAGTGAAGCGACTGTTGACTGTTTAAAAGAGAAAGTAAGTAACTGGTGAGAAAAAGAAACAAACATTCTGAGTGGGGGGCGGGACTTTGAGGTAATCTTCATGCATGCGCTGTGACCCAGATGCGTTTACTTGCAATGTATAATAACATGTGGAATTGGTGTGTGACGGTTATACTTTTGTTATTTTGAACCACAGTTGTAAAAAAAAAAAAAGGGGATGTACCTTCATATCTTTCTTTGCCCGTCCAAAACAAACCCCCCATATAGTATAGAGTTGCTTAAAACTGTCTTTATCAAATTTGGGTAGCAACCATTTTTGTTATCATTTAATCTGCCAGTCACTGTTTTGTTTAAAAAATAATGATGATTGTCTGTAAAATGTCCATAGGGAAAATGTTCATCTCATGTGTAAGAGCCTGAGGGAAGTATTCAGCTTGATATCAAAGCATACTAATTAAAAGAGGTAAATACGTTTTGTCATGTTTGATTAAGAAATGGTGGATTATAAAACTGTCACAGATTTGTATTTGTCAACCCAGTAAGTAATCCCTACAGTTCTATATTAAATTAGTACAAAAGACAAGAATATCTGTAATAAAAACCCTCTTCTTAATGTGTGTACTTAAGGAAAGAGGTCTCTGTGCTTGTTCCTCCTCTCAGGTGAGGGGCACCTTATAGGTTAACTATCCGTTCATGGAAAGCCACGCCTGGCTGGAGTCGTCTTTGCGGCGCTCTGCCAGTCTGGGTCTGGAGGTTCTGCAGCGAGCCTCCAGGAGAAGCGTCGACTGGAGCAGCGTGGAAGCTTCCCAGACCCCCACCACCACAGAGGAAGACACACAGATCCCTATCAAGGTGCCTGTTTTATACTAACCCCACTATCAATTACATGTATGATCTTAACTTCACGTGTTGTGCCTTAATTCTCATGCTCTTTTCCAGAGACCACGCTCAGAGCTTGATGATGTCTTTGCAACCATCGCAGACTTCATGGCCCAGACAACACATCAGTGCAAGGTCAGGGATTATTTAGGCTGCAATTGATATGCTTTCAGCCACAAGCACAGGGAGTGAAATGTGAATATTTTCTGTGCTGCAGAGGTTTTATGAGTCTGGCTCCTGCACTGAGCCCTCTGACACTGAGAGGAGCCATGTGTGCAGGTTTCACTCACAGCCAGCTGCTGGGATTAAAACACCTGCACGGTCGGCTAGAAAACACGAGAGGGCACCACAGAACCAGGTAACAAGAATGTGATGCTGTTTCTCTTAGTATATAAAGCATTTATCTGTCAAAAGAGACTCAAAGGAATAAAACCGTGTCAATGTAGCAGTTATGGCTAATGCCCATAGCTGACTTGTCGGTATTTTAGACTTGGTTTGGAGAGAGAAATGTTGGGATCCTTAGTTTGTTAATGTTCAATGTTCTTAACCAGGTCAGTGTTAGCAGTTTGAACTTCCCTCACTAATTTACAGGTTCATATTTGTATTTTTTGCCTCTACTGTGACATGTCTCCATGCTTTCATGTGTGTTAATTTACATACTCAAAAACCTATATAATACACTACAGGAAAGGGAAATATCCAAAAAGAGATTGCAGGGCCTCTTTTAAAATTCAAAGTCTTGTTTTGTTCAGGGTCGTGGCTCTGCAGTCGGTGAAGATTTCTTCATCGACGTTTCCCCGGGGACGTACGCTGTCACTGCCTCCATGCCGGAGTCACAGCAGCAGACTCGGATGATCAGTGTCCGAGCCGGAGAGAGCGTCGACCTCACCTTTAACCTCTGACCCCTCTCCTTTAACCTCCAATACTAAAACTGACTGTGTGTGTGTGTGTGTGTGTGTGTGTGTGTGTGTGTGTGTGTGTGTGTGTGTGTGGTGTGTGTGTGTGTGTGTGTGTGTGTGTGTGTGTGTGTGTGTGTGTGTGTGTGTGTGTGTGTGTGTGTGTGTGTGTGTTGTGTGTGTGTGTGTGTGTGTGTGTGTGTGTGTGTGTGTGTGTGTGTTGTGTGTGTGTGTGTGTGTGTGTGTGTGTGTGTGTGTGTGTGTGTGTGTGTGGTGTGTGTGTGTGTGTGTGTGTGTGTGTGTGTGTGTGTGTGTGTGTGTGTGTGTGTGTGTGTGTGTGTGTGTGTGTGTGTGTGTGTGTGTGTGTGTTGCTTTTACACTGCATTAAGAGTTTACATTTTATATTGAATTAATTCTACAAAATGTTGTATTTGCTGCACATGGAGAAGCCATATTTGTATTGCTATTTATTATTTTATTATGTAGTTTGTGTTTCCATATTCTACTTTTAAACATCATGTACAGCTCTTTTCATATTTTATTTCCACATCAGTGTATACAAATAAAGTAACCAATTTCTTATCTTTATATACAGCTACATTAGGCGCTTTCACACCAACTACTTTGTCGTACTTAGTTAATCAGAATTTAGTTAATCAGAACTCAGATCGCGTTCACACCACTGACTGTATATATAAAGGTTCACGCTCTCACGCTGCCCAAACTATTCTCACGCCAAAAACAAGAATACCGAAGACTAGAAACGGTTTTGAAAACGTTTGTCACGTAGTGATCGTCTTCGCAATAGAACATCTTTGATAATGTCTCCTGGCCAATCAGAATCAAGATAACGGCGTGGTGTTGTTGCAGGAAGTCCCGACGGAGGATACTTTTGCTGTAGTACATCTCTATACGTCGATACAATATTACGTGTTGATAGAAATCAACACGTAATTAAATAAGACCCCACGGTTTGATGATTGATAGGTGTGTGGGCTGTCTTTCATTTTGACACACAGAACAATGGGGGCTATCCACAATGTAAAGTAATTCACACAGCCTCTTCTCTCTGTGAGGAGCAGCAGATTCAGCTTTCAAAACAAAGTAACGAAAAACTAAAATGGCATTCATTTTTTAAATATGTCGTGTAGTAATAGATGTATTTATTTTCTTCTCAAGAGAGTACCAGAATGTGTATTTTATGTTAGTATTTCAAAAAATGTCCTGGGTTAGAATCCCCCCAGACCCCCCTGCAGGGGTTGGGTTTTTAGCAAGTCAACTCTTTCACCTGTGGGGAAATTGCAGTATGGAGAGGCGAAGTCCCTCCCCTTCCGAAAGCCTCCATGGGACCCCGGAAGCGGAAAATTATACATTGAAGTCAATGGAGAGAGAAAGGTTATCTTTTGATCCCGTTTGAATTGTGCCACGAATGACACATATGATGTTTGTCAATTTAATAGAACATTTTGCAAGTCAAAAAAATAAAAATGTGTTGTAAAACTGTGAAGTTACACATTTTTTTGTGTGAAACCGCTCAGTGAACTACAGGTCTCTGGTCTCGCACAATACGCGTCACCAACATAAAGATGGCCGTCACGTTAGCACATTTCACCACATTCTTTCAGAATGAGAATAAAATTATTTTACGAGGTGAAAATCACTACAAGTCTGGGCACGTTGAGAGCTGTACCTATATGAAAGGGGAGTTAGTCGGTTCTGCAAGAGCCAGCATGCGGGACCGGCTTTACAAGGTTTCGGTGAGTAATATGAGTGCAATGTTTAACGTTAATGTCAGCTAGCTAACATTAGCTAACAAGGTACACTAACGTGTTTTGTTTTAGCAACTAGTTTTCTCCTTAAGAACTTCGTGGTCTCTGTGTATGCTGTGGATAACATTAGTGTTCACAAGAACAAGGTACACGCCCGTGTTTTGTTTTAGTTGCTCTTCAGATTGAAGCGGCCAGTTTTATATCGACTATACTGTATGTGTGATCTCCTTTTTCTCGTTGTGTCATTTGAGTTTATTTGCTGTGTGTAGATTCAAGGATTTTGGTTATCTAGGCACAGCTGTGTGTGACTCCCTCTGGTACACTGGTATGTGTTTTCCTAATGTAGAGAGCATTGATTAATTAATAAACTACACACTGAGTCTAGATCCTGACCAAATCCTTTTTTATTGTTGATCAAATGTTTTTCAAAAATGTATTCATACACATTTAGAAAAATACAATGTACAATCACAACCAATACAACACAAATTACAAAAAATACAGAAAGAACAAACGATAACAATCAGACAAGAGGACAAAACTATGGAAAAATAAACCCTCCCAGATCCGGACCATCCTTGTATTATTGCTCATTCAATCTATTATAGCATGCTAACAAATGGTACTTACTTTATTTGTACAGATCTGCATGGGAGACGATGGCGCGATGCAGAGCGCTGTCTGTGATTGTGCACAGGAGATGTACAAATGCAGCCACGCTGCAGCATTGGCAATATTTTCCATGTGGCAGATCAGCTCCACAGATGTTGAGTGCCAGTGGAGGAAGCCTGGCACTTCCAAAGTAGTCCAGCCGGTGTCTCAACTTTACCAACAGCGAGAGGAGACATACAACCCACTGGCCAGAGACATCGCCAACTGTCAACTGGGGGGTTGTAAACGAAGCCGAAGGGGTGAAGGCTTTTGTGGAGGCTTTTGTGGAGGCCTATCAAGTGACAGTGTTCAAATCGAGTCTGGTCTCTTTGTGAGTGAGTCGGGTGTTTTGGGAGCATCACCCGATGGACTTGTGCAGCCATCTGCCCTGCTGGAGGTGAAGTGTCCACACAGCCAGAGGAACATGACCATCGCGGAGGCAGTCCAGTTACCATCCTTCTGTCTCCGTGAGGAGGGTGGGTCATATATTCTCAAGGAGAATCACCCATACTGGCATCAGGTCCAAGGGCAGCTGCATATCACAGACCGGAGTCTCTGCTACTTTGTTGTGTGGACCACGAAGGAGGCGATCATCATCCCCATCCCCAAAGACCCTGCATGGCATGGAAATCTCCTCCTCCTGGAACAATTCTACACCCAGCATATGTGTTGGCCAGTAGAGAGGAGGACATTTAAATAAACATACTCTTAACACCCTCGGACTCTGCGTTGTGTTTCGTATGTGTGATGGGGTGTTATGCAGGGGGGAGGAAAACAGGACACAGCAGATTGGGATTGTGGTGGAGATGCTGAGCAGTTATTTAATTGTTGCATGTAATTATTATTATTATACTGCGTGCTTCTGAGTTTTTCCATCTTTTGCTGTAACATGGATCTGTATGTAACTCTATATTTACTTGTTATCTACCACACTTCCTTCTACATCATACACCATCATTATACATGATGGTGTATATAGGATATATATATTTGTATACATATCTGTAAATTGTATAATTTTATTTAAACGTCTTTTTGATCTCTCTGTCTATAAACACAAACTGAGTAAGATTGACAATAAAGTTGACTTTGAAAAATATATATATTCTTTATGAAAATAGTTGACTGTTGTCAAATGAATCCAAATGAAACGTTGGACTGAACTACAACTACGCCTTTAAATCTCTACGGACTGTTTTTCAGTGGGATGGCAAGTTCCTATCTTTAAACATTTATTAGTTTTTTCTCAGAACAGATTTGATTTTCTGAAGTTAATTTAACTTTGCCGACCATGTAAGGTCATTATTAAAAGGTACAATCAATTTGTTTAGGGTTGACTAAAATAATGAAAAACATTCATTTGGATAATTTACTGACAGAATAATAAACTCAATGATGCTCTACTCACCTGTTCCCTTTTTATAAAGTGAAACAGTTGAAACGATAGATTTTTAGTAAACTTAAAAACAACCTTCTCCAAAAGCTATCAAAGAATATACCGAATACTTGTTTTAGAACTTTATTACATATTTTTATATAAATAGTTTGAATGATCCATAATTGACAGAAGCTTGTGTTTACACTGACCTGTTACTCATATATTAATGTCTTTGTAACTTCAGTAAACCACTACCTCACTCATTTCTTTCATTCATCACGGTTCAGTAAACTAAGTGATACATGAACCAGTTTAATCATTATAATAACGTAGGATTGCAACTCTTTGAAAATGTAGGTGGCTCTTAAAAGAGCCGTTGTGTTTGGGTGTGCTGGTCTCAGGTCAGTCTAAGCCCTCTCTCCGCGGATGCGGCGGGCCAGCTGGATGTCCTTGGGCATGATGGTGACCCTCTTTGCTTGGTTCATCTTACTGGGGGGCAGCTACATGGATGTCGGTGCAGTCCACAATCATTGCGCAGTTGAAGGCAGAATGAATTTATTATTGACTCCGAATGAAGCACAACTTCATGTCATACAATACAATGACTTTATTTGTAATTGTGTAAAAAAACATGAGCATTGATTAGCAAGCAGGACCTGCAGGAACAGAGAATGGTGATGGATGGAGCTGGGAAGAGAGAAGAATAAAGAAAACAGATCAACTTTATTATCGGATATTAAAAATTCAATTTCAAAACAAGTTGCCGCTCCTACAGTTTTCTAGTATGTAAAGATGATTTCACATGACCTATGCAAAATATCACACTCAATACATGTGTGTCTCTGGGGGGTGCATTGTGCCTTTGATGTATATAAATAATATACCATAACCAAATACTATTACGTACAGTGGAAATCAGGTTGCCAGAGCAGGACAGTGTGCATGTTCCTCAACGTCTCAGCAGTTACAGGTGAGGTAAAGAAAATAAAAGAGAAAAAGGTCAGTAACAACACTTTAAAGTAACAACACTTTGAATAATTATCTCTTCTAACAATTTTCTCTCAATAAGCACACAACGACTGTCTTTCCAACAAACAGATTGTCATCACAATGAAACACGTCCAGAAGAATGTCATGCAAAGCTCCCTGCCTGCCTTCGACTCTCCCTGAACTGCTTCCTTAGCACCCGATGGAGGGCGCAGTAGGCTACTCTTCAAATGTTTCACGAAATACTTACCATCATGTTTGGTTACTGTTTAACATTTTGGTTTACTTCATGTAATAAAATAATAACTTCATGGTAAGGCTACTAAAAATGACAAGGCTAAGTAATGTAATGCTAACTAACGTGCTCGCTACTCGTCGCTACTAGCTAGGTAGCTAACTTGACTATGCACATGAACATGCACAACATGTATATTACCTATGATATTACCTGATATGTCTGATCCAGCGACTCCTGGTCCTTTCATCAGACGGGAATCGATAGAAGGAGCAAGTGGTATGATCACTTTTATGACTACAACCTGGTACAAAGCACACAGGCATCTTGTAAAAGTGAATTTATTTTTAGCGATCTATAATTTATTGGAGGGAATAAATCAGTTATGAGATCTTCTTCTTCTTCGCTTTAATTACGAGTCTTATTATAAATCACCGAGCATGCCTGTGACATCACTTACGCGACCCAGAATGGGATTTGGGATTTGTAGTCTTTGTAGTAGCGTATTTTTCATAGTCTTATATTTCAGCAGTTTTACGACAAAATGTGACTTTTTTGACATGGAAATGATTGTTTAAGATTGACAAACATCATATGTGTAGTTCGTGGCACAATTCAAACGGGATCAAAAGATATGTGTTCTCTCTCCATTGAATTCAATGTACATTTTTCGCTTCCGGGGTCCCATGGTCCGGAAGTAGATGGGCGTGACTTCGCCTCTCCATTGGCTCCAGGTCGCCCTTTTTATTTACTACAAGAGAAATGTGCCTTTTTATTTCATACAGTTCAATTTGGATTGAGACAGGGAAATAATCTAAACCTCACGCGTGGCGTTTCACTGTCAAGGGGAGCGTGTATGTAATTACATTGCAAATACTGACTTGAGCCCCACCACTGTATGGGTTAGCCCTACCATGGAAAACCCAACAAAAATACTCTGGAGCCGCAACTGCCGACACCTCCTCATCTCCACCGCTCCCACGTTTTCTTTTGTGTTGCCATAAGTTAGTCTCTCTCCGTTGGTGCGCTGGGCTACTGCTAATAATGCTAATGCGAGCCGAGGATAATAAAATTGCGGCTTCACAAAACTTTTTGGGAGTTTTACGGGGCGTGGTTTGCAATCCGCCAGCCAATCAGAAATAGGAGCCTTTTTCTCTCACGAAGGACTGAAAAGGTTCTCACGAACTCAGTTCCGGATTTTTTTGGTGTGAACGCACATTTTCGGAACTATATCTGCACTATACTGGAAAAGGTACTCCGGTGTGAAAGCGCCTAATGTAAGGTTTAACTTGTACACTGACAGATTATTAGTAAGCAGTTATCTAAAATGTTCCAAAAGTGCTAAACTTCCCTTGGAAAATTATGCAGAAACACAAAAACGTTCACATCATTTGGGATTTTATTTGATATTCATTGCTACAGTATTTTTGTGAACATTAAAATACATGATTTTTGACTAGAAAATACATTACAACATTATAAAATATATAATAAACAGTTGCAATAGATTGTGTTAAGTTTATCAGCTACACTTCACAAGAAATACAAATCCTCCTCTTATTTCCAGCTGTACACGCAGAACACTTCTGTATTTCTTGTGACAATACTTATTTATAAGTAACAAGAGCTATAAATCACATTCTATCAGAATAATAAAGTCTACAGCACTACACGTTCTGTTTATAATGTATTTCTATACAGTCTACTGCAGACAACAGCTACACATGATCATAGGCTACTATAAATATAATGCTGTTTTAGTGCTTGAACCTTGAGTAGGGGTTAGTGCGCTGATCTGCAGACAGCAGTCCCACAGCCAAAGTGTGCTTGAGCAAGAGATTTTACCCCAAATTGCTACTGCAGGCATGTAGTCTATTGTATTGAGTGTATGTACGTCGCTTTGGATAAAAGCGTCAGCTAAAAACCATGTAGTTATATAATAAACCGCTGCCTTCGTGTAAAAATAAGTAAAGTGAGGGTGGATTATCTGACTGTAAAGGCAAAGAGAGAAAGTGAGAATAAATAGGGTGAGAAGTTGATGAGAGTTACCTAATTAGGCATCTAGTTTTAACAGTACATTGTTGTATTGCTTTTGGTAGGTATGTTTAGTTGTTGTTGTTGTTGTTATTGTCAAAGGTCTCTGAAATCAGGAGAGAGAAGAAGAAGCAAAATGCATGTCACACATTGTATAAAAAATGTGGTATCTTTTTAACAAACATTTCAGGTACTTTATTTAAAATAACATAAGTTGCAAGTTTTGTTTCTTTTCAACAATTCTGCTGTGTATATGAAATATAATTCACAATCTATAAAAGAGGATATATGTATCCTTAGCCAACACTCTGTTAAAGGTAATACAATCTTACCTTTCATTGAACGGCTGTTTGGCAAAATGAAGTTGCTCCCTCACCACCGTCCCAAACACCAACATCTGCTTTTCAGTGTCAATTACACACTGAGGAAATACAACAATATAACAACAAATCACTCATCAAAAAGCTATTTGTTTTGGTGCAAAATTAAAGACAGGAAGCAGATATGTATACACAAAGACAACTACAAGCTGTGTGTGTAATGTGCAGCTGCTTTTAAAAAGTATTACATAATCAAATAAGATATGTATATTTAATAAGGAGCAAAATAGTCTGGGATCTATGTAGTTTATTTTCTCAAGTATAGAGAACTGTTCTTCAGCATCAAGGGACAAAAGGTTAAATTGCATTTTGCCTATCAAATAAAAATAAATGTAAATGTAATTTAGTAGCAAAAAAGTCATGTGTTTAAACTCTTAGTATCTTAACATCCCTGTGTTGCTGATGATCTTAAATGATTTACCTTCAGTGATTTGAACGTCTTGTTTCCCAGGGACATCAGTGGTCTGTTACTCTCTGCAAAATACATTGTGAAAAATGCATTTAAAGCACTAGTTACAGATACAAAACATACTTTAGAGTCTTATTCCCATGCCTTACCTAGGATGAAAAACGGGCACATGACTCTGAGCTTTCCGAGGGTCAGGCTGAGTTCTCGGATGTGTCCGTCGACACAGAGCTTCCTCTGAAACGGAAACACGTCCACCTCCATTTTGTTCTCTTCAAGCAGATCTTTCAGACTTTGAGAGGAAGAAAAGATTACTGACTGAATACTGAAGGGTCTAATGTTTGTCATGTATGCACATAATGAAGATCTCACCATAATCTCTCCACGGTTCGTGAGGACATCAGGTTCAGTTTGCAGCCGGTGTCGATCAGCACTTTCACCTCCTGTCCTAAACACTTTGAACAATAAAAAATGGACAATTAAATATTCAGCAACAGAAAAGCACAGACATTAATTGTGCAAAAGATTTATAGCAGTTCAACACTTCATTGCAGGTATCTATCTAACAACTTATCAGTTTTTTCTCTTGATTCATTTACCCTGCCACATCCAAACTTTCTCTAACTTTTTTACTAAATAAATAAAGTAGTGCACGTGGGTTTGGGAGAGGGTCTTTTAACCCTTAGATGCATAAGTGGGTCTTTTTTGACCCGGTGAGGTGGTTTTCTTGGAGTATCTTTGTAATTACGCTGAAGGCTCTTTGAGCATGTTTTTCTCTCACTGATTGTGCTGTTATGTTAAATGTTTGTGTTTCATGTATTTGTGTATGCATATTTGTCTGTTGATGTTGGACATGGAGCTGCTGTGACGCAAGTCAAATTTCAGACTTGATCTGACAATAAAGTAATATCGTATCGTATCGTATTACATTTTTTTATCATTTCATATTCCAGCTATTCCTCAAAAAACATGTTTTGGATATCGTGCCATTCACATTTTAAATTACATTTTTAAGAAATTGTAGTTTTTGTATTACGACCCCAAGCTTCCATAAGTGGGTAAAAATGACCCGCATGCATTTCCTATGGAATTTCTTTTTTTTTCAAAATGTAAAAATAAATTATAAAATTATAAATAGTGAAAAATTAAATATTAAATATTTCTAGTGTGAACCAAAATATAATACATAATATTATACAAGTGATTTTTCTTAACCAGAATGACAAAAATGGCATAAAAACACATATTATTCTAATACGGGTCCTTTTTGACCCACTTATGGAAGAGTGTAGGGTCCAGTCACTCTAAGGGCATCGAAGGGTTAAAGTTTCTTTTCAATTCCTATTCTCTGCTTCTCACCTTGTATGTCATTCTTTTCATTATTTATCTCTTCTTTTTGGGTGCTAATAAATGGTCATTCAATTGCTTGTGATTTGTTTTAACGCTGCCATGAGTGTTATTGTAAAGTAAACCGATATCTATCTCCTTTTTTCCCATGGGATTGTCCCTAAACTTATATTTCACGTTGCTAATTCTAATTCTTATCAAGCAATTGCAATGGAATTAACTCTTGAAGTAATCTACATATCTCTAATACATATTTAGTCACCTTGCAGGGCACATAGATGAAATCGTCCTCCTCTTCCTCTTCATCCTCGTGTGAGTTGATGTGAGTGCAGCTCAGACTGATGCCTTCGTTGTTCATCCTGCCCCGGGATAACTTGGACTCCAGCAGGCGCTTCTGGAGAATATGATGTGGCTGCTACAAACAAAGAAAACATGTTAAAAATATTATAAAGTCTAAATTTGAGGTGGACAACTTCAACCACCTGGTAAAAGAAGACAACGATGGGAGGGAGGCATGTGGCTCAGTGGATTAGTGCGCTGGTGTTGGGATCAGGGGAGCACAGGTTCAAACCCCACTGCAGTCAGCATGTCGTTGTGTCCCGGAGACACTTCACCCCAAACTGCTCCTGTGGGGATTGCCCACAGTATTGAGTATATAAGTCGCTTTGGATAAAAGCGTCTAACAAGTGACATGTAAAATATGACTTACTTCTCTCATCATCATAACATCATATACAAAGATAATCTGATATGTAAACAGGGTGTATATTAGATAAATTACATTTTATATGATTAAGCAATGATCATCAGCATAAGTTTAGTAAAATGTGAATGTAGTATCGTGATATAAGATGACATGTATGGTAATATAATATAACAAAATCTGCAGCCAAGTAATATATAAAAACAACAATAGTTGTATTCTATTCCATCATTATACTTTAATTTAACATTTATTTGATTTTTCATTTAATTATATAATTTTTTAATTCACTCATTTTTAAACGTTTCATTGTTTTAATATTTCTATTTTTGCATTTTACCTTTGATTTCATTGTGTTTTATTTTACCTTTCAATTCATTTTTTTTAATTTTATTTTTAAATGGAGTAACTGTCACGAAACCGAATCCCCCCCCCCCCCCCCCCCTGGGAAATACCTAGTGATTCCGATAGTGATTCATCATCACAGTGCCCATGTTTACACCAAAGGGTGATAAGGAAATGAGCTATGAAGTATGACCATTAGAATAAAACGTAATAGATAAGAGGCTCACCCCCTGTGTGGATGTCCCCAGCTTCTTCAGCCCGTCCAGCGGCAGCAAGTCAGCAGAGTCTCGGTGCAGGAACTGGATCGCCTGCTTCAGCCTCCTCTGCTGCCTCACCGCCGCAGCATCCAGACCCCCGGAGACCCCCCTGCTCTCCACCCGCATCCCGGTGAACATGACCCGGGCACCAGAGGCAGGCCGAGCCGCTGTGTTTGTGTGTGTGTGTGTGTGTGTGGGGGGGGGGGGGGTCAGACTGTGTGTGTGTGTGTGTATGTGTGATCTGAATCTATAAACAGGAATCCCCGATGATGAGTTAATGGAGAGGAAACACCCCCATCACGAGCAGTGCAGGTAGTCAAGTCAGACAGGTAATAATGCGACTTCCGGTCTACGCATTCAAAATAAAATTAAAATCCGTAAGATAAGAGATAAAATAAGATGGTACTTTATTGATCCCAATATGGGAAATATTTGTGTTACAGCAGCATAAAAGACATGGCATACAATAACAATGAAAAAGACTAGAAATAAACAAGAAAGTAGAAAATATACATGTTGAGTTTACAAATGAACAATAACAAAAACTAAATATAAAGCAAGTTATTATATATACATAAGTATGTGAGGGATGGAATATTAAATATTAAACTGAATGTATAAATGTAAAATGTACAGTGTGATTTAAGTCCAAGAGAAGCTATGGAGCAGAGTTCTCTGCCAGCCAAAGGTGATAGTTATTGACATGTCATCGACATGAAATAAAACGCTGCTGATGATTATCTATCTAAAGGTTTTGAGAAGTAGGCTTGAACAAAGGACCACTATCTGCTTTTTAATTCTTGATTGCGATGCTTTTATACATATTTTTGATGATTACCCTTTTGTCATTGTTTATACATTCATATTTACAATGTTCCCGGATATTAGTTACTAAATACTTTGTCTGTGTCTTTCATTGCTTTGCTCTGTTTTATGCTAAATGTTCAAAAGAAAGCATGGAATGAAGGCTTTTATTTTGAAGTTACATCCGGTCTGTTTTAGTGTCTCATAGACTTCAGTCTGGAACAAAAACTCCCTTTATTAAATCGTGACTCCGTGATGAATTGAGAACCTTCCCGTGTTACATAACACTTGGTGGTAGCTCATGTACATTATATAATTTAAATGATACTTTCCCAAAGATGGGAGAAAAAGAAACTCTTTGCATCAACAAATCAAAGCAGAATATGTTATTATAGCAGACTGATTTCCCTTACCCATCCTGAGAAATTGAAGCAATAACTTTATCTTAGATAAGGGGGAAAGTAGAAATGTTATTTCCTACTCATTACTCACATGTTTCTACTTTTAGATGAGTTGTTTTAATTGTCCTTTATTAAAGCTATACGCAGTTAAATAAACATAGTGACACTCTGCCCCTCCATGTGAGGTCGGCCCAGACCCGGGGTTTTTATACTCTTAAAACACACTTCTTCTCCCTGGCCTTTTAGTCAGAGCGGTTCCTGACTTTTCCCTATGTTTTTTATATATCTGTTGTAATTTATTGTCTTTTATTGTGATTGTAGTAATGTGTTTTTATGTGATTGTAGTACATAGTACACTTTGGCCCGACCAAAAATCGCTTTTAAATGTGCTTTATAAATAAACTTTGATTTGATAGTTAAAAAAAAAATCCCTAAAATGCAATAGAAATATTGTAGGCTTTTGGGGAAAGTGTGAACGTTGCTCAATTAAATCCAAATGAATAGCATCTGATTTCTTAATTCATTTCCTAATTGATTACAAATGTAAATAATGGGTATCTGAGACTTTCTGGAAGCTTTCTTTTAGGCTATTACAAACTCAAATTCAGAGCATATTGTATTGTTTACTCCATTCTAATAATTTCAAACCTTTGTTTAGTTACCTTGAAGATTCAGACTGTTATCAGTCTTCAACAACTCATAAATATGTATAAAATAGTTCAAAGATAAGGTTCTAATCTGATTGTATATATATAAAATAAAAATATATATAAAATAAAATGGTCAAATTTAATTTGATCAAGCCTATGTATGCACTAATAATCAAAAACATGTTCTCCTGATTTATGTGTACATTTTTGAAATTGCACTTCAAATTTGCTCTTGATTCTTGATTTGTTTTGATATTGTTTTAAGAGTTTTAGAGTTACTTTAATTTACTTGCAATCATGTAAATTAGATATTTTTTAATGGGTATTCTGTGTTGAGCTGATGCAAATGTTGTAATGCATGCATTATATATAATTTTTATATATATATAATTCGTCTGTCTTGTGTTGTTCTCTCACATTATAAACTCTAATCCATCGACCTATTTAGGTTTAGAATGTATTTAAGAGCTGAAATCCAGTTTTGCACTCTCTGCTCTTGGTTTGTATTTCAGATGTGATGCTGTGTGTAGTTTGTTCTGTCAGAGTTCAGCCGCACATCTCTCTTCTTCACTCCATTGCCCACATTCCCCTTCTTTTTTTACCCACACGACCTTGTTTTCAACATGGATGCCGAAAAACCTCCCCACACATTGCTGTTTATGTTGCAGCCAAACAAACCCATTCATCTTCCTCAGCGCACTGCGGTTTGCAATCCACAGTATCCGTTTGCTATCGTCTTTAATTGAAGCTTAAATATTAATTTTTCTAACAACGACACAGCGCATTTTCAGTCAACAATACGAAAATCGACGCGGAATGGCGTCCGTAAGGGGCCCGGGAAGATGAATAGCAGCAACACAGAACCTCAAATTGACCAATCAGAATGGTAGCTAGGGTCTTGCCAACCAATCAGCGTGTCTGGATTGGTGGAAAGTAGGCGGGTGCTTCGTGTGGAGCGTTCTGCTGTCAATTGAACTGGATACTGCATTGGAGGCGGGACCCCGTTCATTCCTATGATAGTTACTCGGTGACGCATGAAGCCAAAAATGACCTGACTCGAGAGCAAAATTACCCGGATGTGGGCCCATAGAGCATGCGCAGTTGAGTTTTCTTTAGGCCCTGCCTCCGATCTCCTGCTATCTGCTCAGTCAAATGAAGGGCTAGAGAAAATAACTCTGAGTCAGCTTTTAAGCGCATTTTACAACATTAAGACCCTAATGATTTAAATAAAGGCTATACAAGTGTTAGTACTGGGTAGTTGATTCAGTTAAAAAAAATACCCGCTGATTTACAGACGTATCTCATCCAATGTAAGTCAATAGGAAAATGTATTTGTTGCCCCAGTGAAGCTGTAGTACCGCCGTTTGGCCACTACGAGAATTTGCTTTAACGTCCGGCGCACTTCCTGGGCGGTTTGTGTCATACATGTTCCCGGCGCGTGGAGCGTTTCCTGCACTGGTGCATGGTGGTCGAACAGGAGGAATTGTTGGAAATTTTTCGGAGGTTAGTATATAAATTGGTTTTTTACCCAGTGTGCATTATTCCCACAGCCATCTCCGAGAGGCAGAGGGAGAGACGGGCTGTGAATGGGAGTCATAACACGGATGGGAAACGCAGTTTTAAGATGATTTAAAAATGACATCCAGCGAGTCAAAATGCTTATGTTATCGTTAATTAGCTCCGTGTTGTTTCCTACTTATATGTTAGGCTGGGTGCTTCGTGCAGACAGCTAGCTAGCACCTCCAGCTGTCACAGAGCCAGCTGAGACTTATATCAACTTTAAATATATATATACATGCTCTCATTGAAGTCACAATATGCACCATTAGTTTGCTAGTTAACCGCTTAAATAAAGTCGTGACAGCAGCACCGGGTCCGTTGGCGTAGTTAGCATTGTTGTTAGCATGGTGGCTAATAACCACCCTACTTCGTTGTGACATATAGTTTCTGCTGTGATATAAAAGAGGCTGTCAGTGTTTCAACATTTACAGGAAAACAGTTTACTACACGTGTTGGATAGTATTTTATACGGGTGACAAATGTGGCAAGTCATAGTTGTGCTAACATCTTAGCTTGCTAGCCCCCCCTAAATGCTATATTCAAAATAACTAGCGCCAAACTATAATGACTGCAGTGCACGGTCATGTGTTTATTAATAATCATATTAAAGCAATCAGAAGATAAGAAATAAGCAGTGGTATAATATAAAGTTCATATACACTACTTATCTTGAGTATTTCAATTTGTTATACTTCAATACAATCCATTTTAAAGGACTCATTGATAATATGTATGTAGCCTAGGTACTTTTCAAATGAAGATAAACATATTCATATATATAAATATGAAAGGTTTGACAATGGACGAACTATTTGCTGATATAACTTTTGATCATTTTTATTTTATTTTAAAGATATAAATTGATCATGAGGTTGGACAAAACAAAACATTGGGAAGGTGTCATTAGAAACCAAACAATACATTGGTAAATAGAGAAAATAATCACCAGAATAATCCATCATGAAAATTATCATAAGTTAATAGTAAAAAAGTATATTTATCTATTGACGAAATCAACATACTGTACATGTAAAAGTGTTATTATTTTAACCTTGAACTGTTTTACCATAGCCAGTTGATAAATGAGTCAACAAACAACAACATAATGTCTAAAATGAAAGTGAAAGAAAAGCGTAATGGTTAGAAAGTTTAGAGCACATGTGTCAAACTCAAGGCCCGGGGGCCAAATCAGGCCCTTGGTGGATTTAATTTCGGCCCGAGCACGGAGCGCTAGGACCCGACGGCGTCCTAGCACGAAGTGCGAGGAACCTATTGTTATTGGTGGTATTATTATTATAGTGCTGGCGTTTCCTCTTTTTGAGGTCTTTAGGATGCTTCAAAAGTTGTATAATTTTGCACGGACGCCAGGACCGGTGAAAAATTAAATATTCTGGAGTCAATGGGTTAAATATTCCAACCTGCTCACTAGCGCCACCTATCAAAATCCCATTTCGGAATACATTTACAAAGTCGCACCGTAACTCCGAATGACTTGACATTTTGCACACATATCCGGGTGGACCTGCTCTACAAATAATCCTCCTGGAACCCGAAGCTCCGCCTAATTTTTTTTACATTTAAATTAGCATAATGTTCAAAACAGTTAAATATTCACTTACATTTCAATTTTCAGTTTTTCAACACCAAACTTTGTATACAGCATCGGTGGAGGGTCAGACACATTACCGTAGAAAATGAGCATGTTAGGACGATAAATATTGCCGCCGTCAATCAAAACGTACTCGCAAAAAGGCAGGGCTTAGAAAGAAATGCTCATATCTCATCAACAATGTATCCAAACATCACAGATTTTGGTAGATAGGTTCAGTCTGTCTCGGGGAATAGGCACACCAAATAATTTTCAAATAAAGTGTGAAATGTAGGCCTGGTACATATTTTATTGAGCGATATATATTATACACACTGTTCTGCTTTATGCACTGACCTCAGCAGCTGTTCTCACTGTAAACATCGCCTCACAATGAAAGCAGTTTTATGATAGATAGCCTACCATCCAGAGGAGATGTGATTAGTGAGTAAACAAACGGTAAAGGGCAGAAGGTCTGATGCACATTTGATCATCTTAAATAACTTATAATCACAGCGGAAACATCACTGTTGGCTGAAATCGACTCCGGAGAATACTTCAGTGTACCCTCGGTTATAGCTCCTCTAGAGACACTCCTCTCCTCTAAATCAGTGTATCCTCGGTTACGGCTCCTCCAGACAGCCTCCTCGATAATCGATCCTCGGCGACCCTTTAGAGAAATTTGTTTTCCTTCGAGACGGCGCGCCGACATCCATTTCCGGGTCGCTGCCGGAGGACCTGGGAGTCTGGGACGTGAGAGAAATGACAAACGGCTCATTTCCGAGGACTCGCGCGCGTCTGCTTGACGCCGGGACGACCTGCTGCCCTCCCCGACAGGCGCACGGACGCGAGGGCCCGCTCATCACTGCGCGCACATGTGCCACCGCAGTTTTAATGTTTTATTACTATTAGATCTGACCCGTCGGTATATTGCACGCACACCTTCACTCCATCCTGAGGGTCTCCTCAGCTCAGAGCCTGAGCCCAAACATTGATGACCTTGCACCCAAGATGAGATGCCAAGTATCTGAACTAGCATCACAGAGCAGCACACTGAGTTTCAATGGATGTTTCCTTGTGCACTTTTTCTCTTGAGACAACAGGGCATGTTTGGGTTTTTCTTTGAGGGGAATACTTTTTTTGAAGCTGTTGTTGGCCTGTGGAAAAATGTAATCATAACAGTTGTTTTTATAGGCAATAATTTAAGCTTTGTTAGTTCCAGGTTTAATTTGTGCAATACGTTCATTACAATACATTTAGCTATAAACATTTAACCAGTCCGGCCCTCGACTAGTACCGATTTTCTTATTTTGGCCCACTGTGTATTTGAGTTTGACACCCATGAGAGGATGAAGGCACCACAGGTCAGCAAATAATTAATACAAAACGCTTTTAATGAGATGTTTGGCCTAGTCAGTAAAAATAGCATATCATTACATAACCTTCGAGAAGACATTATAAGGGACACATAAAAAGCAAAACCAATTAATGTATGAATTGACTTGGCATGATAGTCTGGTTGCTTTTCAAATCAAGGTTCAAGATGATATGCTAAGGAAAAGAAGAACTTGCTTTATTGTATTTTAATGGAATATTTGTGAGAATTTGATAGAAATGTTGTATAGGAATATGCACGATCAACACAACACGATAAGGGCCTTTAGTAGAGTAATGCTTTATTATGTCAATATGAGGCTTTTCATTTAAGTGGTAACTGGTTAAAATCTAGTTAAGACCTTCAGTATTTCAGATTTGGCTTTATATTTTGCATATTTGAATAATACGGATACAAGCGGCCAAGATGGGTTTTCTCCGCAGGGTGGCTGGCGTCTCCCTTAGGGATAAGGTGAGAAATTCAGTCATCCGGGAGGGACTCGGAGTTGAACCGCTCCTCCTTCGGGTCGAAAGGAGCCAGTTGAGGTGGTTCGGACACCTAGTTAGGATGCCACCTGGACGCCTCCCATTGAGGTGTTCCAGGCACGTCCAGCTGGGAGGAGACCAAGGGGTAGACCTAGGACCAGGTGGAGGGATTATATCTCTTCGCTGGCCTGGGAGCGCCTTGGGATCCCCCAGTCAGAGCTGGTTGATGTGGCCAGGGAAAGGAACGTTTGGGGCTCTCCGCGACCCGACCATGGTTAAGCGGGAGAAGATGGATGGATATTTGAATAATGCACCAGTACTTTAATTTGTTTGTCTTATTTGATGCTAACATAGCTGCAGAATTCTCGCTGTACAGAGTTTGTATTCTCATGGTTGATGGCAATTATTATATGCTAAGTAAAATGAAATGTTCTTATATGAATGGGCATTGCACATGTGCATCAACACACCCCTGGTTGTCACTTCTTTACCCCCAGTGCTCGTGTCATGATGTCTCTGTGTGTTAACTGGACCTGAGGACTCCAGTTTAAGTTTTAAATGTGCTTGTGTCTCCTTTCCAGCAGCTGAAGCATGCTCTTAGCCCAGATAAACCGGGACTCGCCGGGAATGGCAGAGTTTCACGATGCAGACGGGCAGCCGGTCACCCTCTGTCTGACGGAGGCCGTGACTGTGGGAGGTGAGATCCTGAACATCAACTCGTCAATATATTGTTATAAATAAGTCTTGAAGTGGACAACTGGCATATTTATTTTTATTTCAAAAGGACTTTTGGATGTTTTTAATTTACACCTCTTGACTAAATAAGACAAATGAGTATTGTTTCTGTATAGAAAAATACAAGTGTCACACCTCAAAAAGAAAGTCTAGAATACTATATATTTATATTGAGAGTAATTACTATAATAATATAATGCGTGAGAAGTGTAGAAAAGTAGCTACTGGACATTTTATTGCCCCTTTTTTAATAGATGATTATTATTGTTTTCTCACAAAAGAGTGAGTTTACCAGTGTCAGATCTGTATCATCTATTTTGAAAAGTTACGATGTAGTTCAAATTGCATTTAAAGCCATAACATTATGATCTTCTCACTTAAAGATAATTCAAACATCTTCCCCAGATGGCGATCAGATAGAGAGCTTGGACACGGTGAGTCTGCAGGCCATCACTCTTGCAGATGGATCGACTGCGTACATCCAGCACGACTCCAAGTCTTCGTTTTCAGATGGACAGATCATGGACGGCCAGGTGATCCAGCTGGAGGACGGCTCCGCAGCCTATGTTCAGCACGTGTCCATGCCTAAAGGAGGTAAAAATACATAGTTTATTTGTATTTAAAAAGGATGATTTAATGCAATCTTGTAGAACACATTTGGAGAAAGAAAAGCAAAGCAGTCGTTAGTGCTGATGAAGACGTTGTGCCTCACTTTATGTTGTTTCCTGTTGTAGGAGGGGATAGTTTACAGCTTGAAGACGGACAAGCAGTTCAGCTAGAAGATGGAACAACAGCCTACATTCACACACCCAAAGGTAAGAACATTACGTGTATTTCATCTCTGTTTCTTAGGCAACACCAACGTGTCTCATTTCAGTAATTTGTTTACATATTCATGTAAAGGAGTCAACTTTAGGAAAATCGAATTCAATGTATTAAAACTGAAAGGGATTAAAAAAACGTAATATGAGAGACAAAAGTCAGGGTTCTTACAGTCATTAAAAACCTGGAAAAGTGAAAATGCTAATTCCAGGCCCTGGAAAGGTTCTGGAAAACAATATTTTTCCCAACGTTTTGGAAAAGTCATGGAAATGTAACTAAAGTTGCATCAAATATAATTTATATTTTATCTAATCGCCGAAATAGTAATACTATAACGATAATAAATACTGTATCGTAATGAAACGTAAAATGGCATTTAACTGACGAGGTGTTTTGCTGGTGAGAGATTTGAGTTGCTTCAGCGTCTAGAAGCTAGTAAGCCTTTGATTTGTTTTAGATAAGCACAACATGTTTCATATGCAGACCTTATTTTCCTGTTCCATGTTAAAATAAACCATTTTCAGTGCCGCTGAGAAAGAGTAATGTTTTTGGTCATGGAAAATTAGGTAAAGGTCCTGGAGAAGTCATGGAAAATCATTGGTGAAAAAGTGTATGAACCCTGAAAAGTAGAATCGAAAGCCGCGTTCACACCGCAGTACTTTTCCCACTTTAGTTCCGATATAGTTCCGAAATGTTGCGTTCACACCAAAAAGAGCCGGAACTAAAATTAGTTAATGAGAACCTTTTTACCCTCTTTTCCGTCCCTGCTAGAGAGCAGGGGCTTTCGTGGGAGAAAAAGGTTCCTATGTAAAACTCCCAAAAAATGTTGTGAAGCCGCCATTTTATTATCCTTGCATTAGCATTATTAGCATTAGCATTAGCCCAGCGCAGAAACGCAGAGAGACTAACTTATGGCAACACAAAAGAAAACATGGGAGCGGTGGAGATGAGGAGGTATCAACTCGACTCCGGGGACTTCCGGCAGGGGACTTCGGGTGGCAGTATACGCCGTGAAGTTGTTGTAATCCCAAAGCAGAAGAAGAAGTGACGTCAGCGGCTTCATTTGCCTAATCCTCCCCAGGAACTTATTCCGGTGTGAACGTGATCTGTACTTAGTTCATGAGAACTAAAGAGTTCTGATGAACCTTTGTGGGAAAAGTACTCCGGTGTGAATGCGCCTAATGTATATCCAACATAGATTAAAAAAATTCCAAAAGGTTTACCTACTTTGCTTTGTCTTTGTACAACCTCTAGGTGCACAGTTGACTCTAATCACAAAATAAATAGTTTTACTGCAGCATGGATCTGCTTCTTTTAGAATATAAATTGGTTTTGGATACCATAATCTGAAACCAAAAACAGTTCTTAAAAATATGCAACATTTTTCCCCTGTTCTTTCATGGAAATAAAAAACCCCTAACAAATAGACCCATTAATGTACATTGAGTAATCATACCCCCTTTTATAGCTAAGTGGTTGTATTTAAAGACACTGTAAGTTTGTCTCGTCATGTAGGAAACCATCCTTCCTCCTGAGTAAACAACATCTCAGTTTTTATACTGTAGCTCAGTTCCTCTCTCTACAGCACATGTGTCAAACTCAAGGCCCGGGGGCCAAATCAGGCCCGTGGTGGATTTAATTTCGGCCCGCAGGATAATTTCTATTTCCTATTAGATCTGGTCCTCCGGTATATTGCACGCACACCTTCACTCCATCCTGAGGGTCTCCTCAGCTCAGAGCCTGAGCCCAAACATTGATGACCTTGCACCCAAGATGAGATGCCAAGTATCTGAGCTAGCATCACAGAGCAGCACACTGAGTTTAATGGATGTTTCCTTCTGCACTTTCTCTCACGACAACAGGGCATGTTTGGTTTGTTCTTTGAGGGAAATTGTTTTTTTGAAGCTGTTGTTGGCCTGTGGAAAATGTAATCATAAGAAATGACTCTGCAGATAGAGCCATAAGAAATTAATGCAACTGATTATTTAATGTTGTTTTTATAGGCAATAATTTAAGCTTTGTTAGTTCCAGGTTTAATATGTGCAATAAGTTCATTTCAATAAGTTTAGCTATAAACATTGAACCAGTCCGGCCCTCGATTAGTACCCCTTTTTTAATTTTGGCCCACTGTGTATTTGAGTTTGACCCCCCTGCTCTAGATGATAGGAAAGGAGGTTTCAAACTTCCTTTATAACCTCCTTCAACAAGGCTTTGTTCCCTTTACAAGCTGGGAGACAATCCTCCTCAGCCTCTGATCTCTCTGAGAGAGCAACTATACACTGTGCACTTTTTTTTATTCTTAATGGATTTGTTGGATTGCACTGGACCTCCCTTGACGAAAGGAGAGGAGAAAATGCTGCCCCACAATGCCTTGCGGCCGCAGCATTTGCCGTCTCACAACATTCGGCCGTTCACGGAAACAACCGATTATGACCGAGAAATGATATCATGAAAGTTACGGTGCTTATTAAGCATTTTAAAACGTATGTGGTAAGTTGCCAAAGTGCTTTGTTTTGAACGTTCATTATTATTATTATAATCAAAAAGAGAAATATGAACGTTAGTTTTTACTGAAATGATCAAATAAAGTCAACATTTCACAGTCTTCACTGAGCTGTGGGGTTTGTTCAACTTTTAAAAGATGTTTGAATGGTGATATACACAGTGATAGATATTAAGGACTAACGTTTATAATAAATACATCTGTATTTATTTTAAGATCTTTTCATAGTTCATACAATCATACGAGGGAGAGGGTGACGAGCATAAGTTTCACTTTCATTTTTTATTTCAATTCCAACTTTGGTCATGAAGAATATGTTTCTCTGTTGTCCCCGTTCATAAAGCATAAAGCAACAGCATCAGAGCACGGAGTCTCTAGATGAGTCCCTGGTTCTTATTAAACATCCATGTTGTAGTCCGCTGTATAGAGAACTGTGGTTTCCATAGTTTCCCCACAGCAGCAGACGCACATTCATGACGGATAGTGAAAGTGCAGTCGGACTCTCAAAGCACCGCAGTCTCTTCTCCTAAATCCTTTTGAATTCTCCTATCCACTATCCCTTAAAGGTGGGGTAGGTGATTCACTTCAGATACACTTGTTGTTATATTCCATGGAATGCTCTTAACATCCCGATAGCAATGAATACATTAAATGTAATCTGTGGAAGCCGTGGCGCTGTAAAAAGCACGACCAATCATCTGAGCCGGCCCGGCTAAAGTAACTGGATGGCCTACCTGCCTGTCAGCCTTCCATCTGGGCACAAACTCATCTCGTGCCCTCATTGGTCATGTGCGCGTTCGTGTGTGTTGGAGGAGGGGCTCTGTGAGGAAGTCTGAAGGAAGGGGCAGATTTTCAAATTCTAGCGCACTCGAGCTGGTTTCTCCGTTCTTACCTACTCTACCTTTAACCCTGTGACGTTTCACATAGATGTCAAGGAGTAGACGATTGGAGCAGATTTTTGGACTATTCGACCGCAACCTCAGTTTTCATTCTGTAACTCAGTTCCTCTCTCATGAACACCCCTCCTCTTGTTTCTGTGCAGATGCATACGAGCAGAGCGGCCTGCAGGAGGTGCAGCTGGAGGACGGCAGCACCGCCTACATCCAGCACACCATGCACATGCCGCAGTCCAACACCATCCTGGCCATCCAGGCCGACGGCACCATCGCTGACCTGCAGGGCGAGGCCACCTCCATCGACCCCGAGACCATCAACGTGCTGGAGCAGTACACCACCAAGGTGATCCTCAGGGTGCTGCTCCGGGGAACCTGACATGTTTTCACAATGTTTAGTACTATGTATTTTCTTGGTGTAACATTTCTGTAGATTTGTACAATACACCTTTTTTTCAATAATCTCCCTTGGTTGTGAATGTTCATATATTGTAACAGGAAGTGCCCTTTTCTCCTCCTGTCAGGTGGAGAATATAGAAAACCCTCTGGGGTCATACGGCAGAGTGGAAGCAGACAATGGCGTCCACATGCGGGTAAGAGTTTCTTTACTTTACTTTTCTAAATATTACCTTTCCAAGTTAACCAGCGCAGTCTAACACATGTTTGTTCAGATTGTAATACAGGGTCAAGAAAACAGGTCAGCCCGAGCCACACACGTAGGAGAGAAATCTTTCCGCTGCGAATACGACGGCTGTGGGAAGCTCTACACCACCGCCCACCATCTCAAGGTGAGAGTGTGTGTTCTGTTGTTGTGTGTGGGATCGTTCAAAGATGGTATTTCCCTTACAGCATCTTCCTATGATGTGGTTTCTCAGCCCTCCTGCTACACAGTTGTGTTTCTTTGTCCTGCAGGTACATGAACGATCACACACTGGAGACAAACCGTACATCTGTGACTATCCTGGCTGCGGGAAGAAGTTTGCAACAGGTAACTGTGGAGACTAAACGTGTGCTCACTAAACGTGTCTCATTATCCTTTTGCTCATTTGCATTTTCTATGTTGTAGACTCTGTACATACATCCTCTGTTGCACTTCTGCCTGTCCTCTGTTGCACTCACTGAGCTTTCCTCCATTTTCTCCTGTTAATTGTGGGGTTTCTTTGGGAGTTTTTCCTCGTTAATGTGGGGGTCTGAGGAGAGAGTATGCTGAACACACTGTAAAGCCCCTTGAGGCATATATGTCGTTTTTGATATATGACCACATGAATAACATTTAATTTGGTTCACCCTACTTAAAACTTTTACACATTGAACACGTCTTTTTTGCAACATTGCATAATTCAGAGTAGAAAGAGAACGAGCATTTATTAGTACATTCAAGGGTGTAACTTTGGTTTGAGAAGTGGGGGGTACGCAAAACAGGGGGTCCTCCGCAATGAAACATTTTCTCGATTTAATTCCATTTCCTGCCTTTCTACAAATCTATTAGGGACTATATCTAATCTCAATGGGATTTATCTGTATAAATAAAGGTTTGAAATGAAATATGGTGTAGTGTATATAATGAGTGTGCAGAGTTAACTAGTATCCTATCCATGTGAACCTGTTTTATTTGTTGGTGGACCTAACCTCCTCTAGGGGGGACTCCTCTCTCCTATCTTACCTAGTCTGCATATTTTCTTTTTATTAATGCATATTTTTACTAATCACTCCCCTTTCAAACTGTGTTTTTAATTTTGTACTGATATACTATATTGGAATGATTTCTTAACTTATTTTTTACAACTAGGCCTATATTAAATAGATGGAAATATTTGTTTAGGCTACACAGATGACCTCTCTCTCTCTCTCTCTCTCTCTCTCTCTCTCTCTCTCTGTCTCTCTCTCTCTCTCTCTCTCTCTCTCTCTCTCTCTCTCTCTCTCTCTCTGCTCTCGTCTCGATCCTCTCTCTCTCATCTCTCTCTCTCTCTCTCTCTCTCTCTCTCTCTCTCTCTCTCTCTCTCTCTCTCTCTCTCTCTCTCTCTCTCTCTCTCTCTCTCTCTCAATTCAATATGCTTTATTGGCATGAATGTCAGGTGAACAATATTGCCAAAGCTCTCTCTCTCACACACACAAAATGCGCTCGTGCCACACACACACGGAGACGCTGTGTGCTCCTCCGTGACGATGACCGATTGCGTAATAAAAACAACAACCCACATTTGAAAAGTGGGGGGGACACAAACGGGATTTTGACATGTCCCCCCTGTCCCCAGTGGAAATTACGCCCATGAGTACATTTCGCTAAAGAGGTTGTTTTGCACACCTAAAAAAGAATGCTATAAACAAAAGAATGACCTGACAAAATGGATAGTTTTAACCTAAAAGAAAGTATCAAGTGTGTATTAACCAGGAATAAGGGCTTTGAACTGAACTGAATGCCACTTCATTTCTGTTTTTATTTATATTCTAAGGGTATGGACTGAAGAGTCACTCACGCACACACACGGGGGAGAAGCCGTACAGATGTCAAGAGATGAACTGCTGCAAGTCCTTCAAAACCTCCGGAGACCTTCAGAAACACACACGGACTCACACAGGTACATCACCAAAGTCTGATATCATCGTATTACACCGTATGTTTAAAAAAGTGTGTTTGAATGTTCTTTTATGGGTCAGGAGTTGCGTGTGGTTTAACTGCGGTTTGCTTTAGCTGCGAGCTGAAATTAAGGCTGTTTGTTTAACAAAGAAGCAACTGAGGGTTTGCAACTGAAGTTATGTTAAAACAAAGACAAGAGTCATGCACAGCTGTTTTATGAAAGAACACACATTTTGAAAAAACATTTTGCCCAAAAACTAGAGTGCTGGAGGAGTTTTCAGGCACACGGTCATCATGAGCAGCATGACTCCGAGGTTTTTTAATAACAGGATTTTAAAAGTTTAAATCTCATTGGTTGAAGGATAGACTGTTTTCTCTACAATAACAATTTTATTTATTTTTTGAAACCCAACTCGCAGTCAATTTAAAATGGAATCGATTCCCCCTTTTTTCACTTAAATCCTGTAGTTAAGAGACACAGTAACTAATGTTTTTAAATAGTTTAATTCACAATCCCCAACATCATATCTGCATCTCACAGCAGAAATAGAGGGCATTGGAGCTAGCTATGTATTAAATAATCACCATAAAAACATACGATTAAAGTGGCAATAGGGTCGCCGGTTCAAGTCCCCGACCAGACCTAAAATATGGAGTGTGGACTGCTACTTGGAGAGGTCTCAGTTCACCTCCTGCCCTGCCCTTGAGCAAGGCACCTCAATTGCTCCTCGGGCGCTGTACATTAGCTGCCCACTGCTCCTACTAGACTCCTGGTACACATTCCACTGTGTGTGCTCTGCATGTGAGACCATTAAAGAGGGTTTCATCCCTCCTAATTAAAAAAAACATGGCTTGTAAAATAATCAAATATAAACTGATTGCTGTGGAAATAAAGGAAATCGTCATTTGCATAAAAGCATGAGTTTGGATACTTTAAATAGGTGATTTTTTACCTTGACGTGCTTGAATTGTGCTCAAATATTACTCTCAAAAAGCTGCAGATCACCTGTGTGCAAAATAACACAATGATGGCTTACCCCTTAATCTCGGACATCCCATTTCTTGTGTGCAGGAGAGAAGCCTTTCAAATGTCCGATGGACGGCTGCGGCCGGTCGTTTACAACGTCCAACATCCGCAAAGTTCACATCCGAACGCACACCGGGGAGCGGCCGTACTACTGCTCCGAGCCCACCTGCGGACGCTCGTTCGCCAGCGCCACCAACTACAAAAACCACGTGAGGATACACACTGGTGAGTGTCTCTAACAACTTAAACACAAGTGTGCCAGTTGTATTTTTTTTTTTTAAGGTCACCTATCATGCTATTTTTAGGCAATAGCATAGGTCTCAGATATATAAAAATATATAAAAAACATGTCTATGAAGTGTTTTGCTCAAAATACCAAACAGATCACCCATTCTAGCCATGCCTCATATCCCTCTATTTCACTTCCTGTTTCAAACGTGCTGATTTTATATATAAAGCTTAAAAAAACGAAACAAAAATTGATAAAATAAAAAAGGAGGGGGCTGAGCTACCCGGCAGCTACTGTCTAAACTAAATGCTGCCGTGATGAAACGCCATATCATGGATTATCAAGGATTCTCTCTGAAACAGTTTGGAGCTCAAAGGCTTTCTCTCTTGCCGGTTATACCACAAGGTGAGTTCCTTTTTACTTCCTGCTTCTTCACACACATGCTCTCCAGTACTGGTTAGCTCTGAGTGTTAGCGATGCTAATGTAAACACCGACCATATTACGTCCAAAACAGTCGGGCATTGTTTCTGATAGCAACGTTTCTGATTGGGCCGTGGGTCCACATTTCCGATATTACGTCATATCAGACGCAAATCTGGATCAGCTCCGTTGTAGCCCCGTTTTTAGAGATTTGGGTACGGAGGAAAAGAGAGAGGGCTTTATTTTCTGACGCTGCGTGAGTTCCCCGACACACCGGGGACACATCAAAAAGTGCCTTTTGCATGATAGGTCCCCTTTAAATGCTATGAGAAAGAGTTTGAATTCAGCCTGTACAAATGCATTTATATGAAAAAAGATCTTAGCAAATAAAGGTTATAATTGTTTGTTCTTCCCCAGGAGAGAAACCTTACGTCTGCACAGTGCCTGGCTGTGAAAAGCGCTTCACAGAATACTCCAGCCTTTACAAACACCACGTGGTCCACACACCCTGCAAACCTTACAACTGCAACCACTGTGGGAAAACCTACAAGCAGATCTCCACCCTCGCCATGCACAAACGCACCGCTCACAACGACACAGAGCCCATCGAGGAGGAGCAGGAGGCCTACTTTGAACCCCCGACAGGTCAGTGGGAATGTAGCATTAGAGATCATTTACGATCAGAAAATTGGAATGCTTTATTTTATTATAAATAATAATAAACGGAATATCTTCAGGATTATGGCGGATCAACAGAAAAGTCGTCATCATAGATTTTTTTCATCTCAAATTCAATGTGTTACTCTCGTTTCAGATGCCATCGATGACCCGAACGTCAGCTACACCACGACGATTGTCGGGGCCGACGACTCCGGCTCGGAGCAGGTCCCAATGGAAAGCTCGGAGATGATTGGTCAGCAACACATTGCCTTGGTTACGCAGGAGGACGGAACACAGCAGCAGGTAACGGAATGCGATGACATCACAAACGTTTTGAAATTCATGAAAGTTCCCGGGACTTAAAATGGCAACATTCCGTTCACATTCCGTTAAATCTGTCAATCAAAAAATGTATTAAGGCGGGAAAATATCTGTAATAAAACAAGATATTTTTTAGTTACGACATGTTGACACATAACTATGTTCTCTCTCCTCAGGTCAGTATCTCTGATGCAGATCTACAAGCTATGGGTGGAACGATCACCATGGTAACCCAAGAAGGCACCACCATTACCATCCCGGCACACGAACTGACGACGCAAGGTGCTCACTCGGTTACCATGGTGACGACAGACGGCTCGGAGGAACAGGTAAATTAGTGCAAAAATATTGTTAGAATGGAAAAACAAAATGTTATAAATAATTAATTATATATATTTTTTTTCTTTTTAATTATCTGAAATGAGCCAGACACGTTTACTTCAAATTTAACAAAAAACTAAAACTTTACCACAGACTTTTTGTTCACTGCTGGACCTCCATGATTGCTACAAATTGATTTTAATTCATTGATTTTCTTTATTTTGTAACATGAATATGAAGTGCCTAACTCTCATGGGTTCACCAGACACCAAAAAAAACCTTTGACACTGCTCCAACATTTTATTTTATTAGAGAAATACCGGTTATTTTACCACTTGATCAAAAACCAAGTAGTCTCCCCTTTTCTCTCAAGCTTTGCAAATAAAATCTTCAAAATAAAAAGTCATCCTCCTAAAGCACAACTCAAGTTATAGTCATCCAGCCAAATATATCATGGAGGACAAGTAAAATGTACCTAGCTAATGTCCAAAAGACAACCGTAGTATCAATTTTACTTGCCTCCAAAACAGGGCTCTCGACTAACTTTTTCCCCCATCCTCCCGGAACCGTCCCGAAATACAATCTAAGCCGTCCCGAAATTAATGTGGACCGTCCCGAATTGATAATGTTAGTTGTTCTACATTATCATTAGTTAAAATCATTCAAAGTGACCTTTAACATAAATAAAACATCATACAAATCATTAGATGATAATTCATCAACCTTTTTATTTGAGTAAATCATTCAATCACTTAAACAAAGGCCAAATATATTTAAACAAACGAGAAAATTACTCTAATATTGAATCCAATCAAGTCCCATCCAATTAACAAAAAAATCCAACACTCTGTCCTGAAGACAGAACCCAGAGTAACCACTAACCAGGATGACAGTCTGTAACACAGTCAGGAGACCTTTACAAACTGCCCCGCCCCCTCGCACACAGACGGGAGAGAGAGATCTCGTCTGGATTGGAAAGCTCGAAAATACATCATAGACGCATGTTGTAGTCTTAATATTGCATATTAGAAACGGAGTTGGCGAAACTAAAACTGCGATATAATGTGTAGCCTATGTACATATGACATATATTTTTTTAATGTCTCCAGTACCGATAAAAAGTTCGATAACGTCGGAGCTTAACGTTACCACTGTCTTTAATAATTCCGGCCCGTTGCTCGGTACCCATCCCTACATGGGGAGAGGCAGCATATTGCTAAGGACTAAATACGATGGAGAGTTCTCTTCTCAGCCTTATTGCCCATAGGGGATGAAGAGGAGTAAGTAAATAAAGAGGCCGGCGCTCCAGGGTCTGGTTCTGCTGTGCGTTTTTGTGATGTAACGATAAAACATTTCAGAATTCCTCCACGGGATGCCATTGTACGTCACTCAACCCGCGAAATACTCGTACTCGGTACATAGCTAGACCCGCGGATTTGCGGGCCAGGAATTCGCGGGCACAGCCAGCTGGGCGGCTGGCTGACAGCCAGCGGCACAGCTGTAGCTACATGTGTGTGTATTTCGCGGGTTTCTAAATGTTGTGTGCGTGTGTGTTTATGTTGACAAGGAGGTTTAATGTGCTACACAAAACGTGCAGTCGGTTTCATTTTCATCGCCGTTTGTAGTAGAGTTAGCGGGGTATTTTTGTTTTAACTCTCGTCCCAAAATTATTTTTTATCCTCCCCGACACTATTTTTTTCGACGACGGGACGTCCTTAAGCTCGAGCCCTGCTCCAAAAGGAAAAAAGAACATAACATTTGACTTCACATTACGTTCTACACGGTTGTGACAAACACATTTTAATTGTTATTTACACCATTAATCTACACCTAATTTGTCTTTCTACATAACAATCATTTTGCTAATCCTAATCTCCTCAATACAACAAAGTCACTTGCTCTGGAAAATAATTATAATAAAGCTTCATACAACACATGACGCTCAAAGTGCATCACAAGTTAAAAACAAACAACAAGAAATTCCCCTCAGATTATTTGATTGTAAAATGCATGTTACAAATTGTTTAAATAGATTACCAGATGTGGTCATACAGCTGTTAGTTTCTAACCCAACACTAAAGCAGAGGATTGATTAGTGAACGTCTGTCTCTCTGTCGCCCTCAGGTGGCCATCATGACTCCGGACATGGCGGCGTTCCAGACGGTGGAGGAGTCGGGATACAGTCAGGAGCATGAAGACATTCATCCCGTCACGTTACTGGCCACCTCTAACGGCACTCACATCGCTGTGCAGGTTGGTAGAGCGACTCCATAGGAGGGAATGAATGGTGGGCTGAGTTCCAATCTGTGCAGGTTGGTAGAGCGACTCCATAGGAGGGAATGAATGGTGGGCTGAGTTCCAATCTGTGCAGGTTGGTAGAGCGACTCAGTAGGAGGGAATGAATGGTGGGCTGAGTTCCAATCTGTGCTGGTTGGTAGAGCGACTCAGTAGGAGGGAATGAATGGTGGGCTGAGTTCCAATCTGTATGGATAACAGACAACAGGAGCCAGTTCAACTCAAGGATATATCTATTATTTCCCTTTCACACCAACGCGGTTCCAGGGCCGGTTCGGAGCTAGAGTCTGATAAGCACCGGTTCTTCCTGGTCACACCGCAGCGGAGCCGGCTCATTCCCCCGAAAACCGGTTCTTATCAAGCTCGAAAAAATTGTCCGTCTAAAAGCAAGAACCGCATACGTCACGCTTACGTTGGAGGCGGGGGCAGGGGCGGGATCAACCTCCTGAACAACAACAAAAAGCCCACATTTGTCCAGTTTGTACACAACGATAAAACTTAAACAGTCTATCGTCATATTATTTCCATTTGGTTTCGACAAAGCAAAACCAAAACGAGCAGCGCTTCAATACAATCGGCCAATGTTGTTATCGATATGAGGGGTTCCGCGCGGCGGTTTGGCTTTATGAAGCAGGCACGTAAACAGTTACGTCAAGACGCAAGCGATGACGCAGCACCACTCGGGCTCTCGGCGGTGTGAACTAAACAGGGGCTGAAAAGAAAAACTGGTTCCGAGCCAGATGAGCGCAAGAGGAGCTAGAACGAGAGCTGCGTTGGTGTGAAAGGGGCATGAGAGTTGGTAGCGATCCAATGTCCAACACCACAGCATGTGAAGCCAAATCAACTCATTTACAATGACTCTTCCAAAGGGGGCATTCAAAAAACATAACGTTCAGGAACAAATACACGAAAGACCAACACAAAGGCAAGGTGAGTTTAATAAAAGAATAATAATAATGCAAAGCTAATAACATCATCAAAATAATATTTATAAACAATCATTGAGCCAAACTAATAAGATAAAAACAAGATCAAATGGAATAAGAAAAGTGCAAGTATAGTATAAATATGTAAATAGATCTACTGTTATTCAATAGAGAGGCGAAGTCCCTCCCTTTCCGGTGGACCTACATGGGACCTTATTTCGGAAAAATTATGTATTGAATTCAATGGGGAGAGAAAAGTTATCTTTCGATCCCGTTTGAATTGTGCCACGAATTACACATATGATGTTTGTCAATTTAAAAGATAATTTTGCAAAATGCACTTTGTGATGTCTTTTTTTTTATGTCTTACATATGTGTCCCGGTGTATTGGGGAACTCACGCCGTGTCAGAAAATAAAACCCTCTCTCTTTTCCTCCGTACCCAAATCTTTTAAAACCGGGGGAACAACGAGCGGATACAGATTTGCTGCCGATATGACGTAATATTGGTGGCGGACCCACAGAAAGTTGCTATCAGAAACGATGCCTGACGTGTTTTGGACGTAATCTAGTCTTTGTTTACATTAGCCAGCCTCGCTAACACTCAGAGCTAACCTGTACTGGAGAGAGCATGTGTTTTAAAAGCAGGAAATAAAAAAAGGAACTCACCTTGTGATAAACCCGCAAGAGAAAAAGCATTTGAGCTCCATACTGTTTCAGAAATATTCCTTGATGTGGTTTAGAACAGGATGGCGTTTTATCAGAGCAGAATTTAACTTTATCTCCGGTAGAATTCTGATCAGGCATTAGCTCCGCCTCCTTATTTTTTTTTCAAGCGAAGTACCCAAAATCCGTGTTTCTCTAAACAGAGCTGGAAAAGAGGGATATGAGGGATTTCTAAAATGCATGATCTGTTTGTATTTTGAGAAAAACACATAGACATGTTTTTATATATCTGAGACCCGTAATATATGCCTAAAAATAGCATGATAGGTGACCTTTAATACAACTCAAATCAATACAACTATAAGCACCAGATAATGTGGGAGAATGTGAAGCTGACCGTTGAGCGGCCCAGACCAAGCAAGGAGGCAGAGGCAGAACGTCCAAAAATATAACCCGACGTGGGCATTTATTCAACTTGAGCACAGGACACAGCCTCAATCCTGCTGTTCCTGTGCACACATCCTACCAGCCACAAGGATCTCACACACTACCAGCCTCCCAACAGACAGGGAAACAGAGCCTAAATACACACACTAATCAGCACAACAAGACACAGGTGAGGGGGGGGAGGAGACAACACAGGACACCAGGTGCACACAATTACCCGGCCTGAAGCAGTCAGTCCATAGTGACGAAGTTACCTTCGTCACATTTCCTTCCCCCTCTCCCCAGGAAGCAGTGTCTTTTGCAACCTCCTTTTTGCTCCAATCCTTGGGTTTCTCCTCGGCTGGGACCCATTTCTCTTCGTCACGACGGCGTTCCCGCTCCTCGATCTCCTGTTGACGAGCGCGCTGCTTTCGTTCCTGCTCCTCGAGTTTGCGCAGATGCTCCTGGTACTCCCGATCCTCCTCCTCTCGCTGCTCATGTTCAATGCGTTCAGCCCTCTCAAAGTAGTCAATCTTTTTCTCCTGCTGCTTGTTTCTCGTCTCCTGCTGCCTCAACAGCCGTGGCCCCCTGGTCCGTTCTAGGCATAGCCACCCCCAGCCGCGGTTCCTCTCTTTGGTCCCTCTTCTTTCCTCTCAAAATGTTCACTTCCTTACTTGGTCAAATCCCACTTCTGACACCAATTGTGAAGCTGACCGTTGAGCGGCCCAGACCAAGCAAGGAGGCAGAGGCAGAACGTCCAAAAATATAACCCGACGTGGGCATTTATTCAACTTGAGCACAGGACACAGCCTCAATCCTGCTGTTCCTGTGCACACATCCTACCAGCCACAAGGATCTCACACACTACCAGCCTCCCAACAGACAGGGAAACAGAGCCTAAATACACACACTAATCAGCACAACAAGACACAGGTGAGGGGGGGAGGAGACAACACAGGACACCAGGTGCACACAATCACCCATAGTGACGAAGTTACCTTCCTCACAGAGAACATGGCTCATAACAATTTTAAAACAACTTCAGTTTGAATTTGAAATAACGCCCTCAGGATCCAGTTTGAGGTTCATATCCAGAGACGTTCCTCATGTTTACCCCGAACACAAAAGCTGTTTGTCTAAATGAACATTTACCCAAGGGCATTTTATAATTCCTGTTAAGTTCTCCACGAGTTTCTGAGCCCGAAGCTCCGAGTCTAACAAGATCACTGAGGATTTATAGAGGAGTTTAACTTAAGCAAAAACAATAATAAAATAATAAAATCCCAGCATATTTAATATCTTATAAACATGGTGATAATGTGATTTTATTCAGTGTGAATCATCATACAAATAGTTGTGGATGCTGAGTGTTGTCTATTACTGGTTTTAAAGACGCATAACAGTACAGTAATGTTATTTTACTGTACTGTAGTTTTATTACTTGCCTATTAGTTTGTCATTTACTTCTGATTAGGGATGCTCCGATCGAGTGGGGATCTTCCATTTGAAGTGATGTTTACAACTCAGTTAATGCTCATTCTCTGGCGCTTCCACAAACAACAACCAACATCATTATTACATTCAAGTGAAGTACATTAATCAAGTTTACATTAACTTATAATAACACGGGAGAAATTAGCAGAAGCCTCTCTCTTTTCTTCTCGCTCTCTCTCTCTCTCTCTCTCTCTCTCTCTCTCTCTCTCTCTCTCTCTCTCTCTCTCTCTCTCTCTCTCTCTCGCTCTCGCTCTCGCTCTCTCTCTCTCTCTGTCTCTCCCCATATTTATAACTAGTTTAGCTTGTTCCAGAGGTAGATAAAATAGCTAAGTGTATTAGGTCTAACTCTTAGTGTGTGTTTTTCCGCTCACCGGTCCGTCACAGCGGGCGGAGCTGCAGGATTTCTGCTTCACACACGTTGCATACCGCTATTTTACTGTCTTTTTCGGACACCTTAAAGGCATTTTGGCGAGCTTGTTTTGCCGCACACAGAGAAAAGTGTCATGTATTTTACGTCATGTGATCGCCTCTCGCGATCGGCATTTATAGAGAGCACTGATCGATCGACAGAGAGTGAATATCGGCCCTACTTATGATTATTTCTCAAACATCTCACTGTGTAAATATGAGAAAGCATCAACAGTCGGTTGACTGTTGACCACCACAATATCGATATTGAGAAGCTATATGACAAAAAAATTGTGTGCATTTCTTAATATTATCAAGTTGTTCTTATGACAAAGAGGTTATACAACAACCTACATGTGAAAAGTATTAGATATATATATAGTAGTAGCAGTATTTGATATATTCAGATCTGAGCAATGATCCAAACAATAAAACCAACAAAAGACACACTTCTGGCCTGAGCTCCTACCGTCAGGACATTAGAAAACAGAGCTTCTCACACCTACTAATTAACTACTCTAATTACAACTTGAATGTGTGACAGACTACAAATCAACTTGTAACGTCTTGTGTATTTCTTTGATTAGCTGCTGCACTACTTAATAACATTCATGGCTCAGAATGTATTTCGAAAAAGGTCGTAGACGTTTTTTAGTAGTCTGACAATTGCTTTATTAGTTTATGCCTGAAACGACTCTTAAGTGCTCTGCTGATTATATGAAACTGAGTTTGCTGAGTTTCTCAGTAAGCGTGGTACTTTGAATAAACACCCCAGATCCCACCCCGTTGAGCTATTTGCTAAAACGCTTAATACACATCCTTGGTGGGTGGGGTTCAGCTCAACATTTGTTTAGGTATAAAGCTAAAAACAAAATCAAACAACACACTGTGACTTTACATGTAATCCAAGTTAATGATGACTTTTTCTGTAAATGAAAAAGGAACACACTTCTGCAAAACAATTTACAGTTGAGGTTGTATTAGTTAAAAAAGGTATGTCACTAAAAGCAGAAGGAAATTAGAGGAAGTTTTACACATAAGAGGCAGTGTTGACATTAGTGAGGTTAGCCCTTTAACTAAAGGGGATAATCCTAAATCTATTCAAATAAACACGTTGTTTAACTTCAGGGTTTGTTTACATATATGGTTAGTACTTTAAAATGCAAATGCTTAAAGGTCCTATGTCATGCTTTTCCAGTTATTACATTACATTACATGACATGTTACTTGTTAGACGCTTTTATCCAAAGCGACTTACATACTCAATACTGTGGGCAATCCCCACAGGAGCAATTTGGGGTGAAGTGTCTCAGGGACACAATGACATGCTGACTGCAGTGGGGTTTGAACCTGTGCCCCCCTGATCCGAACACCAACCCACTACGCCACACGCCTCCGTATTACCTGTCCCCTTGTGTGTTACACCCTGTAGCGAGTAAAACTCTAACACAGAAAAGACCTGTCTATACTGCCCCAGAACGCCTCGTTAGAGATTTTCTTTTTCAATTTTTTTCTTCCGGGCACTAAGTGACGTGACGACGACCCCTCCGTGGATTGGTCAAAATGGACTAATCCGTGCAGCCGTTACGTTAAGTCCGTGGATTGGTCCAAATTGACCAATCCGCGGACTTCCTCCCACACACACACTCAGGCCCAATCCCAAACCACTCCCTCGACCCTACCCCTCCGTGACGGAGTGAACTCCGTCTGTAGCCACACTCGCAGCTCAACGAGGCTCCCTCCTGTCAGATGGAGGGAGTAAATACAGCGGCAAGCTTTGGGACGGCCCTCTCTCCGGCAGAAACAGGAAATGCCGTAACTGTAACAACGGTTTCAAATCAGCATCTCTTTGACAAAAAGTTTAAATGAATAACTCAAATAAAACTCCAAACATCTTTCATTGTGTTTCAAAGCTCTTTTAGTTTTAAACCTGATGTTTACAAGCTTCTTAGTTTTTTCAACGGTCTGTAAATATACACAACTTTATAACAAAATGCACACATTTACCTTTTTCTAGACTAAACACAGGTTTGATCCTAAGTTAAAGAAATATGAGGTCATCATGAGGTTGATAACATCGCAGTTTATCAGTGGATGTTTGCTGGAACTACTTGTTAACAGCGTGTTTCCTGACGGATACACACAGCGTGACTCCGGTCAGGTAGAGACCGGTCTCAAGTCAGCATCGATGCAGACTCGCTGTTTGAGGGCTTGATAGCCCACTCCCCCTCCACACCGCTCCACACTCGTTGGTTTGGAACAGCCCTCAATATGGCGGACCCTCCGCGTGAACGCGCAAACGGAGGGGTAGGGTGTAGGGGGCGGTTTGGGAATGGGCCTACATCTTTTCTCAGCTGCAGCTCCGCCGATTTCTCCTCCCTGAGACGGCGGGAGCTCCAACAAGCCGTTTAGGACAGAGAGTGAATACACATACTATACAGAGATGCTGTGAGAAACCAATGTGATTTTGGAAAATTGCACAATATACATCTATTCTAGTAGACCTCAACAATGGAATTATGATCAGTAGAAATGGCCATGACATGGGACCTTTGAATTGAAACCAGTATGTTTTAAATATACTTTAATATATATATGTTTTTTGTCATTCTCAGAGCTCTTACTCACGAAAAGGTCAAAACACATAAACCAGTATCATTTATGCTGGTTTAAAAATTATAAAACTGGTGAATTTACGTTGAGTTATTTTGGTACAAAGTAATGGTGTTCTTGGGGCGGTGGTGGCGAAGTCGATAGGGACTTGGCTTGGCAATTGGAAGGTCACCAGTTCAAGTCCCGGCACGACCAAGTGCTACCGAGGTGTCCCTGAGCAAGGCACTGTTCCCCACACTGCTTCCCGGGCACCGTTCAAAATGGCAGCACACTGCTCCTAACACTAGGATGGGTCAAATGCAGAGAAACAATTTCCCCACGAGGGATTAATAAAAGTCCATCTTATTTTATCTTATTTTGTTGTTGTTGTAGTTACACTTTAGAGGTGATGGTAAAGGCTTAAAAATACTGGATATTTTGGATTTACATACCTTGAAAGTATTTAAATCTCACTCTTAAAAGTGTGTAAAGACACTGTATTTACATATTGTGTTTAATACTATATTGGGTATTCAGGGTTAAACCCCCTATGATCACATCACAGGATGATGTTCTCATGACCTTTATTCATCCGGAAAAACACTGTTTTCTTTCCCCCCCCTTCTGTTCTTTTCTGTCATGTTAATTACAAAGCAATTACTTTTACCATGTAACGATCATCAGTGAGATTCAGCAGCTTGTAAAACAGTCACAGGAGGTGGTATTGAGTTTTCAAAGCGTATCAGAGTAAATCAGTGGCAGTGAGCGATTTAACAGGTTATCAACACGTCAATCACCATTTGTATAACGTGTTTTGTTTCCCTCTTGTCTCTGCAGCTCAGCGATCAGCCCTCGCTGGAGGAAGCCATCAGGATAGCATCGAGAATACAGCAAGGAGAGGGGCTGGATGATTGATGCTCTCATTATGGACTATGATTTGGCATCAAACGTCTAAAAAAAGACTATATATTGACGAGAGAAATCACGTGTCTTCCTCCCATGTTTTGTTTTTTTGGCTTTCCACCAGAGGACTTAGCTTTTATGTGTACATAGGATTTTGATAACTGGAGCTCTGCTATGCTGTTTTGTCCCTCGACCAAGGCGGGAGAGGGGAAAATGCTTTCTAATGTTTATGGTGCACAGCGACGTGTACAGCTAATGCTATTTCTAATTAAAGAGAAATTGTGTGATTATATGACTGCACTTGATTTTAAAAACTCCCGAGTTAAACGTACGAAATCACCGTTCCCTCAGCACATACGGAAAATAAATATTACAAGCATTTATTTATAAGTTCAGTTAAGGATTACATGACACAACATTTCATTTATGAGTCAATGGTATTGGGGTGCGTGACATTTGTAGTAGAGGTCAGAGTAACTAAATTCTGTCAAACAATTATATTTTTAAAAGGAATACCGGTAACTTTGCAGTATATCCAATGACAAATATGGTTAACAAAAAGTACTGTTAATCTTCTACAATAGATGAGGGAAATATCCAGACTGATGTGTATATGCAATATGTAAATTTCACATCGTAATTGAAGGCAAATATTGTACTTCTGTACTAATTAATACAATAAGATGCTGTGTTGATAAAGAGAACATATACAGGAAAAGTGGCTTATCTCAAACAGCTTTAAAATTACGAATATATTATGTCAGGCATTCAAATCCTACATAAAACCTGTTATTATAGTATGTCACACTCTGAAAGGGGGATTTCTCAATCAATTTTCTATTCATATGTTTACTTTACGATACAATTTGAAATATGTTTTTCTTGTAAATGAATATATGATGGATTTCCTACTTTACCAACCTGAACATATATTATATGAAAAATGTATTTGTACTTAAGCAAAATAAGCAAAAGTCCTGCATTCAATGTTTCATTTAAATATTTAAATGAAACTACTATTGAGGTAGACTTGTTACATTCAGAAAGTTATATAATAAGAATATAATTGCAAGAATTTAACTTGTATTTATATGTTGGTAAAGCTCCTTTTTAGTCAAATGAGTAAAATGACACCAATTAAATCCATCTATAGGCTACATGTATAAATACAAATTAACTTAGAATATATAGATAAATAAATCAATGCTTAGACAAAATATTAAATATGGAAACAAATGCATAAATATATGTAATAATAACTTATTCGACCACTTATTTTAAACCACTCAGATCCATTTTATAATTATAATAAACGATGTGTTTTAGATCTATTGTGCCTTGTATAAACTGATCAGAAGGGTTTTTTATTCAGATTGAACTCTGCCCTTTGTATTTATCGCGGCTCCATTGACCATGCGATCTGAATAAAAGACGCATTGTCTCGAGGTTTGATTTTAATTGTTGACTCCTGCAGAGACTTGAAAGGCAACGCGGCGTTTCGCGCCATTACGTTACTGTTCTACCGATGACGTAACCCTTCCCGAGACCTCTCTGGAACGCCCATCTTTCAAATATCCGAGGAGGTCTCTGATTGGCTGATGCGGAGCATGTGACCAACGGTCGCGGGAAGTCCTTTGCCACGCGCGTGATGGGAAGAGCCGCCTAGTTCTTCTTGACTCATTCAAACTTTTTTTCTGTCAACATTGATTTTGTTTTATTGCGGAAAAACCTGTTTCTGTGTCCGCGAGACATCGAGGAGTGACGGATACCAATACCCAACTTGACCGGGTAGTTTCTGTTTGTTTTTACTTTCTTCGGGACGGTGACTACTAGCTAGCCGACTCCATTTCTCGCAGTTGGAGGGGCGTGTTGGAGTTAGCAAACAAGCTAACTTTTCCTGGGATGCTAACGGACTTTTAAAGTATTAACGGTCGCTTTCGAACACGTTTTTTTCCACTCGATACCTTTACATTAAGGTAGTTGGAAGTTCACTGTGTGTTTTGGCTACTTAAACAGTAGCGGGTGTTCAACCGGGGGATTTTCCCGTCGACGTCGCCGGGGTTTAAATCCTGAAAAGAAAAATGTCGAGCTACACTCGCCATCGATCTCTGACTCCTAAAGCTGTGCCACTCCGACAGAAACTACAGTTTACCTCCAGCGATGGGGAGGATGAGTCCATAGAGGACGTAAACAACAGCACCGGGGGGGAGTCCGGCTTCACGGAGATGGATTCCCCGATGCCAGTGCGACGGGACACGGTGGATAAGCGCCTGGAGGGAAGCAGCAGCCCCCTGAACCAGTCCTGCGGGGACGACGAGGTGGAGCTGTGGGACGAGGAGAGCTTCGGATCCCCCTCTCACCTCCGGTCCCCGAACAGCGTGATCTTCGCCCGCTGCTCCCCGTCTCCAAGGAAGTCCTCCCGGCTGTACGGAGGCTCCCCGGACCGGTCGTACGTGCAGGACGACGGGGAAGCGTCCAGCTCTCCGATCCCCGACTGCCCCGACACACCTCCACACAAAACCTTCAGAAAACTCAGACTCTTTGACACTCCGCACACACCAAAGGTAGAGTTTCGTATGCTGTAATAACACTAGTTTTGATATCAATGTATATCTAAGTGAGTGGTCTTTTAGATGCAGAAATAAAGCAAGTTTCAGAGAGACAATTTCATTTTGTTTTTGAAAACTACCACAGCCTTATAGTGTTTGAAGAGCTCTTATAAGTGTGTAAAAAGCCTGTTATTGATAAAATAGTAAGTGGTTTAGTTAAGATTATTAAGAAATCACTTAAATGTTAGCATTTGGCACACTTTGGACCTTTTTAGGTTAAGTTATGATCTTGCATAACACCTCTAAACAGCATTTAGAGCACATGTTATCCTCTAAATGTGTTTATCTTGCTTCTGGATCATGCCATGTGTTGAATAGGAAAGGGAATCTGGAAAAACAAGCAAAACAACTCTTATGCAAACAGACCTGGTCTTTTTTTTTAAATTCCGTAGGATGCTTGAATTTGAATTACAACACGTGTTCAAAGCCTGTTATTGATAAACTCATATTTAGAACTTTAATGTTTGAATTTGACATGCTTTGAACCTTTTCAGACAAATGATGTCAGCTTACACAAGCACTTTGGAGTGACATTTCTCCTCTGAGTGTGCTTGCATGTTGATTTGGCTGATCCTAGATCATGTCATGTGTTAAATGGGATAGAAGAACAAGCAAAACAAATCTTACACAAACAAACCAGGTCATCTATTTTTTTTTGAATTCCTTGGGATACTTGTGGTTCACCAGTTAATGTGTAACTGAGCTCTTACATAATGTACTCTGTACTCTGCCAGATCATTTGGTGACATGGAGTTTTTAGCCTGGACATGTTTTTCTTCCTCATTACGCAACATTTACAGTTGAAGCACCACATTTACTACCAGAACCACCAACATACTGTCAACCAGGATTATGTAACACGTTTTTTCTGACCCTTTCTAATGCATACACATAACCAGTTGCTTCAGGGAACACAACATTAGTAGTAGTACATTTACCAAAAATCAAGTAGGAATATTAACTTCCTTTTTACCTTTTCCCCCTAATACACAACACACACTTCGACCTAGCTTCACAAGACTTCCTTTTTACAAAGGTTTGAATATGTATATCTGCTGTTTTCCTCTCCCCTGCTCTTGAAGTAATTATCAAAGCACTAAATCTGTCCGTCTCTTTTTATTTGTTTGCAGAGTTTGCTTTCCAAAGCCAGGAGCGCCGGGTCGGGGTCGTCCAGCCGGAGAGTCGCCCTGTTCAAGAATGTGGAGCCTTCAGGAAAGTCTCTCTCCGACAGCAGCAAGAGACAGCAGACGCCCCTGGTCAACTTTAACCCTTTCACCCCCCGACTCCCTGCTCATACAGTCCGCCACACAGCAGAGGAACAGGAAGAGAGCGCACTGGAATGAGTGAGTTTTGTTAGAAAATACCTGTCGACTTTAGAGGGACGTGTATCACAAAACACAGCTCGGCTCTTATAGGGGCTGGAAATCATTAACTACATGCCTGGCTTGGAATTATAGGATGCTAGGTGTACTAACAAACAGGAAATGCACTTTTAAAAGTTTGTTGTTATGCTTTAATGGGCCACTCTTCTTTAAAATACTGCCATGAAGCATAGTTTTGGAGGTCAAACGCACTTTAACACACATTTAAAGTTAATGGGGAAGTGCAATAATAAGTGTAACTAAATTAAAATTAATTTACCACATGTTTAGATGCGTTTACAGCTTGCAAATGCACGTTGAAATTCTTAAAATATGCATGATTTTGACTTCAGCAAAGGTGTAACAAACCCCAACGACAAACTGATAAGTTTGTTTTCCAAATGGCTGAGGGGAGTTGATCAGCTGCAGTCCAAAATATTTTGGTTTCACATTTCCTGGTTGTTTTTGGTTAAATAACTATTATTTACAGTTTCAGTAAAACCTGTTGACGTCGAGCTGAACCCGTTAACCGTATTATCTGCTTCTCAGATCCAAGCCATTGTTATAACCAGATACGTTAGAGCCGTTATGAGGCCAGGGGGGTTTGGCTGGAAATCAAGACCTCATGGTTACTGCTCAACTCGCCATGTGCTCCTGAAGCCCCCACCCCACCCCCTCACTGCTGCCCCCTGCTGGAATGAATGCTAACAACACCTCTATTGTCTGCTGTCTTTCAGCTCCTGTGGAGAAGACATGGAGGCGAGCGACGGAGAGGGAGAGGAGGAATTATTGCCACCATCAAAGGTAATTATTCCTTATAATTAAGGATTTACTGACTGAATATATGTGTGTGTGTATATATATATATACACACACATATATATGACAGACAGAATATTAAATATTGAACAGAACGCCTAGACTACTGCAACTCCCTCCTGGCTGGTCTACCTGCATGTGCCATCCGACCTCTGCAGCTCATCCAGAATGCAGCTGCTCGTCTGGTCTTCAACCTTCCTAAATTCTCCCACACCACTCCGCTCCTCCGCTCCCTTCACTGGCTTCCGGTAACTGCTAGAATCCACTTCAAGACACTGGTACTTGCTTACCATGCTGCGAATGGATCTGGCCCTTCCTACATCCAGGACATGGTTAAACCGTACACCCCAGCGCGTGCACTACGCTCTGCATCAGCCAAACGACTCGCTGCGCCCTCGCTGCGAGGGGGACCCAAGTTCCCATCAGCGAAAACACGTGGGTTTGCTATCCTGGCTCCAGGATGGTGGAATGAGCTCCCCATTGACATCAGGACGGCAGATAGCTTGCACATCTTCCGGCGCAAACTGAAAACTCATCTCTTTCGACTCCACTTCGAGCGATAGAACTATTAACAAAGAACTTTTATACTAATAAAGGACTGGCTTATCTAAAGCCAGTTGAGTAGCACTTGAAATGTTTTTGCTCTATGAAACCTGATGTACTTATATGATTCTGTTTTCTTCAAGTTGTATTTTGTTGGTCGAACGCACTTATTGTAAGTCGCTTTGGATAAAAGCGTCAGCTAAATGTAATGTAATATGTGTGTATGTATATATATATATATATATATATATATGCGTGTGTGTATATATATATATACACACACATATATATATACATATATATATATATATATATATTAGTGCTGTCACAATTATCGCGTTAACGGCGGTAATAATTTTTTTTAATTAATTGCGTTCAAATATTTAACGCATGTGCAGAATGGCCCGCCCCATACATCCCACCAGTGGCAGCGCCAGGGTATGGCTGGGGTAGGCTACACCCATACCAAGAAATGGCTTAGCCCCACCATGAAAAATGATGTTAAAGTAAGCAAAATAAAGTCTGCCAACTCGTGCGGAGTAAATTGCACAGAGAGCAGTTAGTAAGATTGATTTCAGTAGCCACGGTTTTGAAAACTTTTGTCACGTAGTGATCGTCTTCTCAATAGAACATCTTTGATAATGTCTTCTGGCCAATCGGAATCAAGATAACGGCGTGGTGTTGTTGCAGGAAGTCCCGACGGAGAATACTTTTGCTGTAGTACAGGGGTGCACATAACTGGTACGCAGGTTATGTGCGTAATCTGAAATGCGTACCGTCACTTGTGTCACAAAGCGCATTTGACGTACTTGTGAAGCTTTTCCAGAAGGCGGTTAGATCACCGGACGACAGAGTCGGTCTCCGTGTGCACAGACAGGGCTGCTGTTAACGTCGGTCTGTACAACGGAATTGTGCCAAAACTACGCCAACCGGCTGCTGAGGGAGACTCCCCCCCCTCACTGGAGAACTGCGCTAAAACAGCTGATCACAACGTTAGCACTCTGTGGTCACGAAGTACTCCACTAGCCGCCGCCGCCCCTCTGTCGACTTTCCTGAAGTACTCCCCCGTTGATAGAAATCAACACGTAATGAATTAAGACCCCACGGTTTGATGATTGATAGGTGTGTGGGTTGTCTTTCATTTTGACACACAGAACAATGTTTATGTTAAATGGATATATCCGCCTTCTTTCATTAATCTTTCCATTCCCACAACAATATACATAAATAAATGGCATATTTTGGACATGGTTCGAATGGTGATTAATCATGATTAATTAATTTTTAAGCTGTGATTAATCTGATTAAAAATTGTAATCGTTTGACAGCCCTAATATATATACATACATATGTATGTATGTATATATATATATGTGTGTGTGTGTGTATATATGTATATATATATATATACACACAAAAATGGTATTCGGGACAGCCCTACTAGCCTGTCCCGAATACCATTTTTCGGGTTCCGGATATTCGGTAGTAATCAACAGCGAATATTCGGTGCGGAGAGATCTTTTTTTTTTTTTATAACATTTTTTTTTGCCAACATTTTTTCATAACACGCTCCGAGACACCTGACAACACGCTGTTAAGCAGAAGGGCAGAAAGAGCATACTATTACGATTTATATTTATTTATTGTCTCAGTACTCGCATACATTAAAACTAAATGTGTCCTCTTGCCAGCCGCAAGCCAACCCAGCCGCAGCGCAGCGCCCGGGGACCAAATCTGGTTCCAAATTCCGTCTATAACGTTTTACAACCTGAAGATACAAAACACATATTTCTGTTATAACAACAATACTTTTAATAACATAGCCGTAACAGTAGGCCTAACCGTGTAATACTTGTTACCGATACAGTAAACAGTATTTAAATAAATGAAGAACGAAAAATAAATGAACGAACTGTATGCCAATAATTGCCTTAGCCCCAGATGTTCCACATTGCTCCTATTATTTTCACTATTCCGATAAAATTGAAAAACTAATATAAAAAAAACAATTCGGTTGCTTGCAACGATTTTCCAAGCAAAGTAAGTGCACGATTTTATCATGTGTAACGTTACCGTTTAAACGGCGGATAAAGCAGCTTCATCATGGCAACTTGCTAAGCTAAGCTAGGCTAGTACTTACAGCATCCGGTGACTTTTCAGAGTTGTTGTGCCACCGGCCAGTTTCTTGTCGCATATTTGGCACACTGCCTTCTTTTTACCGTCGTCCAATTTAAAATGGTCCCCCACAGCTGAAGTCTTCGGCATTTTGTGTTCAGGTGTGTGAAGCGAGGTGAAGCGTGCCGTTTGCGTTCGTGACTGAGTGAACGCGATGTCAGGAGCACAGGCTGAGATTGTATATTCAGCATTTCAACAGTGCAATTCAAAAGTATAAATATAGTATAAGAATATGGCAATTCGCCTTTATTGATAGCATACATTTAGGGGAAGAAAAAAATAATTTGAAAAAAAAAAAAAACGAATATCCGAATAATTAAATTGAAACCCGAATAGTTGGCCAACGAACGAATAGTCGAATATTCGGGTACAGCCCTAATATATAGTTGTAAGTCACTTTGGATAAAAGCGTCAGCTAAATGAAATGTAATACCGTGTTAAATTCAACATGTCTTGTATTTTTCAACAGCAAGAACAAGAAACGGCATCCATCTTCTTTGTTGTTGAGTGTGTGAAAGAACATTATATCACAAGATGGATGCCATCGTGTTATTGTCACGTGTGTGAAATTACTATAGATGAATACACTCTTACACCAAATAAATAACAAAAAGTTAAAAACAGATGAATACTCTTACACCAAATAAATAAGTAATAGATACAAACAGAGAGATTACCTTTCCGGTGACGGAGGTTCATAATCAGAGTCATTACTGTCCCCTTCGTGCGTGACGAGATCACTATCTTCTGACGGAGAGTCCTGAAATACGATGTCCAATGCCTCCTCGACGGACAAAAAAAGTCTTCTTTCTGGCTGCCATTGTTACAATGAAGACAAAGAAAACAAATCCTGCTGTTTCGCTGATCGATCTGCCGTTCTCTGCTCTCCTGTCGCTGCGGGACATGCTATGCTATGCTATAGGTATGCTGCGTAAAAAGAGTGGGGCGTGCGTAAACCAGCTATACTGCCTTTATTTATACTTACGCAAGCTCCTATCTCTGGAACTCATTGGTCGATTTGGGTGATTGACACATTTTTTGAATCGTTAGAGCCAATCGAATCGAGTAGCAGTTTCAAATTACGTAAATACATTACGCCTGCGGAGGGGGAGCTATGCGTAAACTGCATCTCCCGCAGCTGAAGCCACGGACTGTTAATCGTTGGACCTACTCTTCTGCCGTGAATGAAATAATTGATTATCAGTAATCATTTTAAAGTGACAAGAGACATTGGATTAACCCTGAGCAGCGTTTTTATTCCTTTGAACACAACTTTTGATCACAAAACAGCCAAGGTAAGACCTAATTATTGTCATGGATTTGAAAACTGATATTGTTTACTTTCTATGTTCTGGCTGCTAGCTCGGTTAATGTTGTGCCTGTAGTGATGGGGTGTACACCCATGGAATCTGTGGAATCTCAGCTTTCAGAAAATGTGTTTGTGCGGAAAGTATGAATTATAAATGATCGTTTTTGTGAGTTATGAGCAGAAATAGCAATTGCCCGTTTTTGCCATGGGCTCATTTAGAGGCTTCTTGTGAGACTTCTTTTTCGAAAAACATTTTTTTTTCGTATCGTCAGTTAGCCAAGTTTCCTCCGGTCAGATGGGTATGGAATATTAATAGTTTCATGAATGACACTTCAGATATAGCACTGTTGCTACATATATAGCATTTTCGGACCCGAGCTCGGGTCCGTGGGGCTTAAGAGGTTAAGATGTTAAAGGCCATTTTAAAATGTTTTTTTTGCTGTATTTCTTCTTAAATGTTTTTTATTTTGTAAAGCACCTGCCGTGTGCTGAAAGGGACTATATAAATAAACTTGCCTTGCCTTATAAATAATAATAATAAACTTTATTTGTATAGCACAAAGCAGCCCCTAGTGCTTTACAGAAAACACAACAACAATATTAAGATCAATAGAGTGCCGCAGTGACGCATCCTAAAACCCGGAAGTAAGTTAGCATTTTACCACTTCCGGTTCCTTCGACAAAAAGCAATGGGATTTCTCATAGGATTTTGGAAAATAGCTCCAAATAAGGTCTGTGGTTGACACAAATTGAAGAGACAGATCACGTTTTGTTCTACGACATTAAATCCATCAGCAGTGACCCCACTGGTGATTTCTGAAGAGTTTACGTGTCTGAAAAACGATGGTTGTTAACAAGTGGCTGAATAGGACTACAGAAGTTGTGGAGGCCATTTTACGTCATTACACCGAACACGTAAACACTCCGCTAAGTTAGTTTGCCCTGTTGCCTGCCTCCTGCAAACTGTTCAAACAAACGCTTCAACTTGTACCATTTTGAATCTGTAGTTTGAATATGGATCTTAAGTTGGCGTGACGTTGAAGCAGCGACCCTGCTGTAGTTCCTTTATAGCATAACGTTAGCATTTTGCTTCTGGCGACTAGATTTATGATTAGAAAATTATAAAAGTAGGGTAGACCTATGTGGATATTATCCGGCTGAACAAAACGTGACCCGTCTCTTAAATGTGTCTCAACCACAGACCTTATTTACAGCTATTTTCCTAAACCCTATGGAGAAATCTCATTGCTTTTTGTCGAAGGAACCGGAAGGAGTTTACTTTCAGGTTTTAGGACACGTCACTCTACAGAGCAAGATAAAACATCTACAGTGAAAATATGTAAAAAATAAAACCATTTAAAAGCAAAACAGAAAGAAAATACAGTAAAACATGAACAATGATACTAGTGAGAATTGAAAGTTAACCCAAATCAAAAGCCATATTAAAAAGATTATGTGATTTTAATTATATATAAAGTAAAGCACACATTTATAGTTGGGAATAAGTTCATTTATTTCTCTTCATCCGGCACTTTTTGCATTCTGCAGGTCGTTTTTTCTTGAACTTTGTTTTAGCGCTGCAACTTATTTCGTTTGTGGCATTGACTCCCATGCTAAATGTCTCTTGTGACTTATTGGACACGTTGATGTTAAATGTGTTCTTTGTTCTCTCAGAGGATCACCATGATGGAGAGCAACATGATGTCTCGGTACGTCTCAGAGTTCCTGGAGCTGGAGAAGATCGGCTGTGGAGAGTTCGGAGCCGTGTTCAAATGTGTGAAGAGACTCGACGGCTGCATCTACGCCATCAAGAGATCCAAGAAGCCTCTGGCAGGATCAATAGACGAGTAAGTTCACTTGGAGATTACCATGGAACAAAGACAATCAACATTAAAGAGGACGTGATGCACCCCAAGTCATCCAAGAGTCCTTTTGCATATTTACACATTCACATCGTTAGTAGTTTTATTGCCAACATTTGAATTTGCTGCTTCTGGATCATGCCATGTGTTGAATAGGAAAGGAAATCAGTGGCAAAACAACTCCTATGCAAACAGACCTGGTCTTCCTTAGGATGCTTGAATTTGAATTACAACACGTGTTCAAAGCCTGTTATTGATAAATGAATATTTCCAACTTTAATATTTGCATTTTACACCGTTTTAACCTTTTTTAAGTGAGCTATGTCATCTTCCACAAGCATTTCAGAGCAATGGATGAAAACTAAAGAGTCGAGACCCTATTTATTTCCCTCCATTTTAACTTCAAAGCGTTCTCCAGATGTTCCTTTTTAATTAAAACCCTCCGTCTCCCTCCTCCTTGCAGACAGAACGCTCTGCGGGAAGTCTACGCTCACGCTGTTCTGGGTCAGCACCCCCACGTGGTTCGATATTACTCGGCCTGGGCAGAGGACGACCACATGCTGATCCAGAACGAGTACTGCAACGGAGGAACGCTGTCCGACGCCATCTCGGACAACTACAGGAGGCTGAGCTACCTGACGGAGCTGGAGCTGAAGGATCTGCTGCTGCAGGTCACACGGGGACTCAAATACATCCACTCCACCACGCTGGTGCACATGGACATCAAGCCCAGTGAGTACTTTAGATTATACTAATAGGGTGAAAAGTTAGGCTTTATATAACATATTATATATATTTACATAACATTCATCTGTTTGCAACTCGTATATATCAATATTCCAACTACTGTGTATAGACTATTCTGCACAGTTTCTATTATATTATATTTTATTGTATTTACTTGTATCTGTTTTATTGTGCTGCACTGTTGGAGGAGGAGCCTGTGACCTGAGATTTTAACTACACTGTAGCTATAGAGAGGCGAAGTCCCGCCCATCTACTTCCGACCCATGGGACCTTATTTCGGAAGAATTATGTATTGAAGTCAATGGAGAGAGAGTATCTTTCGATCCCGTTTGAATTGTGCCACGAATTACACATATGATGTCAATCTTAAAAAATAATTTCCATGTAAAAAAAGTTACAGTTTGTCGTAAAACTGTTGAAATATAAGACTATGAAAAATACGCAACTAGAAAGACTACAAATCCCAGAGTCCCGGTCCCGCATGCTGGCTCTTACGGAACCGACTAACTCCCCTTGTGTGTATGTGCAGCTCTCAACACGCCCAGACTTGGAGGGATTTTCACCTCTTTTCATACTTTTCGCCTCATTCTGAAAGGAAGAAGTGAAATGTGCAACATGACGGCCGTCTTGGTGCGAGACGGGAGTTGTAGTTCATTGAGCGGTTTCACACAAAAAAAGTGTTATTTCACAGTTTTACGAAGCATTTTAAGTTTTTTGACTTGCAAAATTATCTTTTAAATTGACAAACATCATATGTGTAATTCGTGGCACAATTCAAACGGGATCTAAAGATAATCTTTCTCTCTCCATTGACTTCAATACATACTTTTTTTAAATAAGGTCCCATGGAGCTCCCCCGGAAAGGGAGGGACTTCGTCTCTCTATGTGCACATGACAGTAAAAGCCTTGAAACCTTGATATGCCGATTTACATTTTGCCTAACGCATATTTTGATTCCTGCCATTTTTATTGCACTAGTCCATATTTTTTATGACATTCTTTGGTCTGAAACTAATGTCAATTATAAACGTCTTTGTTTTAGGCAACATCTTTATTTCGCGGAAGACTGTGTCGAGCTGCGATGACTGTGACGATGAAGAGGGAATGACCAGCGTCGTCTACAAAATAGGTAAGATGCTTCCACTAATGTGTGATTTTGAAGTACAGGTTGAAGACATTTAAAAAGTAAACAAAATGAACGTTACATTTGTACAGGTCAGTAATTATGATACACTAATGAGGTACATTTAGTAGAAATACCGTATTTATAGTTTAGTTCAAATATAGACATGTGTGTTATTGGAAATGAGGGGGTGGGGGAAAGCAAGTAGATGTTCTATAAATCAATAGTACTTTTGTGAATTTAATCCGTTATACTTTGTGGGAAGGATACACTATTGTTAGAGGGGTTGATAAAGGGTTGCCAGTTCTGGTTGAATTTCTCATCACGTTGTTCTTAAATGTTACGTGCGATTAAGATTGTCATGACTCTAATCTGTTCTCTCTCGCCAGGTGATCTCGGTCATGTGACCCGAGTGAACAACCCTCAGGTGGAGGAAGGGGACAGCAGGTACCTCGCCAACGAAGTCTTACAAGAGGTTTGTCATCTTACTTCAAAAACTGCCTTTTATCTTTTCATCAAGTCAATCTTTTCAGTGTCGATAACACTCCTCCTCTTTATCGTTTGCAGGACTACAGTAAGTTGACGAAAGCGGACATCTTTGCTCTGGCTCTGACCGTCGTCAGCGCGTCGGGAGCCGAGCCGCTTCCCCACCAACGGAGACAAATGGCACGAGATCCGACAGGGAAAACTCCCCAACATCCCACAAGTACTTTCTCCAGACTTCCTCAGTCTGCTAAAGGTAATTCATCATTCACATTCATGTCTATGCTTTGCCTCCACTCTGTGTCTGGTAGGTAGGTAGGTAGGTAGGTAGGTAGGTAGGTAGGTAGGTAGGTAGGTAGGTAGGTAGGTAGGTAGGTAGGTAGGTAGGTAGGTAGGTAGGTAGGTAGGTAGGTAGGTAGGTAGGTAGGTAGGTAGGTAGGTAGGTAGGTAGGTAGGTAGGTAGGTAGGTAGGTAGGTAGGTAGGTAGGTAGGTAGGTAGGTAGGTAGGTAGGTAGGTAGGTAGGTAGTCCCAATTTGGGAAATGTTTGTGTTGCAGCAGCATAAAAAAGGCAATGTACATAAGAGAAACCAAGACACAGAAATAAACAGTCCAATATATTAAAAAAAATAGCATTTAAATAATGTGCTTTTAAAGTTGATAATCATGTTAGTTTATTTGTTTGTCGTGGACAAATTAATTAACTGTCACAAAAAAACATTAAATGGGGCAGCTTTAGCCAACATTGTTAATTTCCAGCTGTTGTCCCCGGCCAGATGATAATAGACACCTTTTAACATTTTAAATGAAACACCTTAATATCACTTTTTACTTCCACATCCTAATCTCATATGTTCTCTTGTCCTGCAGCTGATGATCCACCCCGACACGAGCAGACGGCCCTCCACCTCGGAGCTCATCAAACACCCGGTGCTGCTCACCGCCGCCAGGATGAGCGCCGACCAGCTGAGAGTCGAGCTCAACGCCGAGAAGTTCAAGAACGCTCTGCTGCAGAAGTGAGTCTGAACGGCAAAGGAAACACTTTGAAGAGATACACATTTATGATAGATGAAAAACTTTAAATAAATTGTTACTGCAGCTCTTACTTGAAGACTGAATTTCATTGCGGTTTTTCACAGGTTTTTCTTTAATGATAAATTGAGAAAACATCCAAAGTATAGTGATATTTGTGGTCCTAGTTAAGTCAAAGAAACTCCTCGTGTCCTCATCACTAACTGAACATATTTCCTCCTCAGAGAGCTGAAGAAGGCTCAGCAGGCGCGAGCTGCAGCGGAAGAAAAAGTGTTATCGGGCGACCGGATCCTGACGCGCTCCACGGTGCATCCGACGCCCCGAACCTCCAGACTCATCGGAAAGAAAATGAACCGCTCCGTCAGCCTCACCATCTACTGAGCAGGGAGTCAGACACAAAGGCTCATGGACCTTTTTGAATCAGAAATAATTCAGATGCAGCGCCAACGTAGCTCACTTGTTCCCGGGTTGGAATCCAGCCCACGGACCGTCTGTCTTCTGCAGAAAAATATCAACTTTTTAGGGAGGAAGGACCTTGATTGAGTGGATCTGTCTCTTTTTAGTTTTCTTTCCATGGAGACCTGTGTCAGCTGTAGAACTTGATAAACCCTCAACATAGTTCAGCATTTCTTTCCCAATAGACTTAGGAGAAAGGAAACATTATCCCTTAAAGGAAGCTACTTTACCTTTTCCACACTCTCAACCCTCTGCTGAGACTAAGTGAAAGCCTCATGGACCTTTTTAATCAGATATTGAGATGCAGCTGGGTTTGAATTTGACACACAGAAACTCAAGGTAGCTACTTTACCTTTTCCCCACTCATTCCTTCCTCTAATCGACGACAGGCTCTCTCTCCGTTTCTCTTTCCTTGCACATCCCTCGAACAAGCCGAAGCGCCCGCTCTTCAGTGTGAATGTACTTGTTTCCGTGCGCACCTTACTGCCTGTCGAACGCCTGATGCTGAGGGTCTGAGGATTTCTGTGTTTGTAATGGAACACTTTGGAGGCAACATCTGGAACACTTGCCACACTTTCTTTGTTTTAAAAAGAATAAAAAAATACTGCTGCTATTGATGTTTTGTGTGTATCAGGGTTGGATCGTTCTAGAGGTCATTGGCTCTTAGTTTTGAAGTAGCCGTTTCGCCCCCAATTTAATGTAATCGGATGGAGAATGGATCATGCCACGTGAGGAAGTTCATCTACTTTGAGCTCACTCATGATCTGTGATGTTAAAGTGTTTGTTTATTGGTGCTTCCACCCTGCCCATAGCATTAGAACAATCATCGTCCTGTTCTCTACGTTCTCATTTGTTCTGTTTTTACTTTCCTCACTGCTCGTCTTTAATTACTGTTTAGAAAAGTATTCCTCATTGTTCTAACACAAAACAATGTTTATGTTGTAACCTTGTACATATGTTCTCTAAATAAATTCTCACCTTCTTCACTTTGTGTTGTGTGTTGAAGGGTCTTTACTTTGCAATCAATGGAAATCTAATATGTAAAGGGGAGTTTTTTGAGCTACGATTATAATTCATTAGAGGCTTTACATTGAAAATCAAACTAGTGTTAGGTAAGTCTTAAAAGGTCATAGATAAGTTATTGGAATTACTCATGGTATATCATGTCTAAAAATAGTCTTGGTATGTCAAGCAATCATAGTATGTTTAAAAAAAGACATAACAGGATGTCAAAAATATAGTGTGTATAAATATGTATAGAGTAAAGTACATGGAAAAGGTCTGAAGGAATAACAGTATACCGTATGTTTAAAAAAGTCATCGTATACTGTGTCTAAGTGTTTAAATATGAACTTAATCCTAATGGTATAGTATGCTTTGAAAATAATGTGGTATAGTATGTTGAGAAAAATAAAGTCAGAAAACAGTGTGGTGGAAAAGTTGTAGAACAGTATGTCGAATAATTCTGAAAAAGTAAAAGTATGTCAAATATTAGAAAAGTCCTAGTATGTTTAAAATATTCTGAAAAAAGTAAAGTATGTCAAATGTTTGATTAAAAAGTTATAGTATGCTGAAAAATACAATTCATAGTCGAGTATGTTTTAAAAAGGTCGTAGTATACATATACAGAAAACACCATAGTATAGTATGTTTAAATAAAAGTCACCATACACCATGATGGAAAAATATTCATAGTAAATATTGAGTTAAATTATAGTATGCAACAAACACATGACATAAAAAGACAGTTACTAAAAATGTCATAGTATTCAGGCCTTATTTTACAAAACAATCTAAGTAATTAAAATGAGTTAAAGTTCTTCGAGTCAAATGTAAACATGACTTAAGTCGCATTGACACTAAACCACAATACACAACGTGCGATAAAAAACATTAAAACATAACGATTTTGAAGACATCCGCGTTCTTGTGACGCGTAAATACTACGCTTCCTATGTTTTGGTGCGGACTGCGTTGGTTCACACACCCATGGTTCACACCAGCGATGAACCGCTCCAGAGTTCACTTGCAAGCGGTCGGACTGAGTTCACACCGACCCAAACGAACCGCACCAAGCGAGTAAACGCACAAGGGTTCGATTCAACCGGACACAAGGCTGGTGTGAATGCGAAGTTAACAGATCCAGTTCACCGAGGTTTTTCAACTGGATTATTTTTGAATAATTCTAAACATTTGAACACCATAACATTAACACATTATAATGATATAACAGCTGGTAGTTATGGGTACTTTTTACATTTCAAAGCCCACACTTCTTTACTTTTACTTGAGTAAAGAAGTTTAGTCAGTACTTTAAACATGAGTATCCGTACTTCTACTTGAGTAAAGGATGTGTGTACTTTTGCCATCTCTGGTGTTAATGAAATTCAGATAGTTATGATGGCATTAATGAAACAGATATGATGGTGTTGTTCCCTCGCTGCGCGGTGCTGCAGCTCTTCTCTGAATCTCAGACAGCGGTCATGTGACTTTTCCTCATCCAGTCCAGCTGAAGTTCATAGAGGAAGCGAGCAGAGTTTCACACACAGCCACAGAGAGAGAGAGAAGGAGCAGAAGAGGAGATTATTGTACCTTTCCTTCAGCATGGCGCTACGGGATGAGCTGCTCAGGTCCATCTGGCACGCGTTCACAGCTCTGGATGTGGACAAAAGCGGGAAAGTGTCCAAATCTCAGCTGAAGGTAACTCTACTTTTACTTTGCGCATCTTTATGGGGCAGTGGGATGGAGTTTGGCCGAGCAGGAATCTCTCCCACTGCTGTCAATGTTAAGAACAAACTGTTCATATTATGAAACACTTTAAGTTGCTTTTATGCGAGCGTTTCCTCCTCGTGGGAAACACAGCTGCGCGTGCACCGAGACGCACCTGCCCTCACTGATGGAATCTGCCACTTCAGAGAAAACACAAAAAAGCCCTTTTTCAGTGTTATTAAAATACTTCATGGTTAGATTAGGAGTTTATCTGAAGTCATCACAACATAGCGTTTCTGTTTTTGACCATAACACTACAAACATGGAGTCCTAAAGTGACGCTGACTTTTATATGAGGTCTGGTCAAGTTATTAATAATAACATGATAAGATAAGATAGGACTGGTTTATCTAAAGCCAGTTGAGTAGCACTTGAAATGTTTTAGCTCTATGAAACCTGATGTACTTATATGATTCTGTTTTCTTCAAGTTTGTATTTTGTTGGTCGAATGCACTTATTGTAAGTCGCTTTGGATAAAAGCGTCAGCTAAATGTAATGTAAAGTAGTCAACAACTTTTTCATATACTTTGATTGAGAAAAAAGTACCAATACTACACTGTAAAATAATTTGAAAAGGTTTCAACGTAGGCAAGTATAATAATGGAAAGTACAAGCAGAAAATGGCTCCTATGTGTACACCATGATACTGTAACTGTGTATTGTATCATTAGCTCATTTTGTTTGATAGGTTGTTGAGGTGGAGACTTGTTATAATTATATTTTTAACAAAGATTAGCTTGATGATTTTCTATGTTTTGTCCATCAGAGTTAAATGGGTAAGTGTCAGAGGATAAATCCTAACCAAACAACTTAATTATCCTGTGTGTAACCATGAACTTGTTTACAACTGAATGACACACCCACATATTTCAGTGGCAGCCACACATTGTTCAGAAGTCTCCAAAATAAACCGTTAAACTTGTAGCCTCTGAATCTAAAAAGGTAAATGTGTAGTTTACTATATTACCCCAGCACTGGACCACTTTTCACAGAAAACTAGATCTTGTTGAAAGAGGAGAAACTTTTCTCTGACTGTAATATCTGTATTACTCATCTGAGTGTTGATGAAAGTTTTGGAAATACAGGAAAGCACGAAATGTGTTCACTGGAAGATGAGGTTGAGAAAGTTTTTCCTTACCTGAGTTTGACCTCACAGAATGAAACGTACCGACATGTCTGAGTGTTGGATTGTGGTATTTCTTAGATAAAAGCGGGATAAATGCTTTTGTTTTAGGATGCGCTGTATCTTGATTATTGCTCAATAAGACAAGCTTTCTGTTAAAAGTCAGAACATATATTATACTACTTTTCTTCATCATGCATAGTGCTCCTAGTGGCCTTTTAAATTGCCTCTTGAAGTCATTTGCGTTGTATGTATCCTTTAGAGTCCAGTGCTTCTCAAACTGTGGTCCGCGGACCACTGGTGGTCCGTGAGCGCCCCCTAGTGGTCCGTGAGTATATTGGTAACATTTCACATTTTAAATAAATAAGTTAATTTAAGTTTTCCGCACTCTCGTGGGAATATCTCCGCAATGGAGCGAGGTTAAGTTTAACTTTCGATGGCATGATATAGCCCAGCGCAACACCTTCGTCACACATGTTGCCACCTGTTTGTACCATTTTCAGGCGATTTGTAATCTGTTCTAGAAAAACGATGTGTTTTTGGATATTTGTGGAGTTAGGTGGTCCGCAAGTGTTTTTTATTGGTTAAGTGGTCCTTGGTATGAAAAAGTTTGAGAAACCCTTGAACTTCTCTGACTTTTCCTCGTATTTAAGAGACCAAACGATTGCTCGAGAAAATAATGACTCCATGATTGAATAATGAAAATAAGTGCAAGTTGCAGAGTTTCAGCTAGAACACGTTTTGAACAGGAAACCAGCGTTACAAACTCAAGCTGTAGAGGTTGCTGTTTCATTGAGTGAAACATGGAGATACTTGAGTTCTTTTTCAAGGTCTTCCTTATTCTCTGTTTCTTGGAAAACAATCAGTTCTTCAAATAAAACACCAGAAATATCTTGAGTAAATGCTTCTTAAGCGTTACAGACGAGATCCCTTAGTTCCCTATCCTAGACAACTACTCTCTAGTAGCGCATTTTGATAATTTAATAATCATTATAGTTTGATTTGATTTGTTTCGAATGTGTAAAACAATAATACAAAAATGTAACATGAGAATTATTATACAATACAAAATGAAGCAGTGTCAAATTGATATACAAAAATATGACTGACTCTAAATGAATGATCTACTTAATTACACATCCGAAAAGGGGTGGGAAGAATTCTACACTTATTTAATCCCACCCAACCAAAAACATAAAACAACAAATTAATAAACAGATAAATAAACAAACAAATACATAACAGAGGTAAATGATATTCAAGAAAAGATAACATAACAAACGTCGTCCAGCAAGCTGCCAAATGTCTTGTTCCAGCTTCTCAAAGTTAAAGATTGTGTAGATTGTTTGTTTTATATCTTAGTCAATTCAATATGTTGTATTGTTGTTGTCTCCAGGTGCTGTCCCACAACCTGTGCACAGTGCTGAAGATCCCACACGACCCCGTGGCGCTGGAGGAACATTTTAAAGACGATGACGAGGGTCCCGTCTCCACCCAGGGTTACATGCCCTACCTAAACAAGTTCATCCTGGATAAGGTACGGCACGATTCACATGATACTGCTTCTGTTTCTGTTCAAACTGAGACACAGATATGGATGGATAGATAGAGAGAGAGACAGACAGATAGATGGATGGATAGATAGATGGATGGATGGATCGATGGATAGATGGATAGATGGATGGATGGATAGATAGATGGATGGATAGAGAGAGAGAGACAGACAGATAGATGGATGGATGGATAGATTATAGATAGATAGAGAGATGGATGGATAGATGATGGATAGATGATAGATGGATAGATAGAGAGATGGATGGATAGATGATAGATGGATAGATAGAGAGATGGATGGATAGATGATAGATGGATGGATGGATGGATAGCTGGATGCTATAGAAAATGGGAAATGTTTGCGTTGCAGCAGCATAAAAAACAAGGCAATTTACACAAGAGAAACTAAGACACAAGAAATAAACCGTCCAAAATATTTCAGAAAATAGAAATATGTAGCCGCCTGCTAATGCCCATGATTTAAGACATTGGCATCACAAATGATTCAGTTGAAGTGGACGATTCCCCCAGAAGGGATTAAGTATAAATGAATGCCACTGAAATTGGGGAAACAAGGTTTGCACTTGGTCTATTTTTATAGAGAGATATTACTTAATTCCTCCATATGCCAAAGAAATAGTTTCTTTGAGGTTCAGTGAGTCACCTCTGTTTATATGGAGAATGAGACATTATCAGGAGTCCAAAACAGAAACGTAACGGTAGGATTTGAAAGATGCAACTTTTCGAAGTCTCACCCTGGCTCAGAGGGCTTTCTGCAGACACTATTCAGAGGATGGTTGTTATTCTTTATGGGATGCAGGTGACCATGTGTAATTATAATGTTCTCATAAGACACTAGAGCTGAGCCTCAGGTAGAGGACACATCAGCAACACAAGAATACACAGTCAAATCATAGCAGCCACATCACTAAACCCACCCTCCATCTCCCTGTAGACCTCGTTCACAGAGTACATCTTAACCGTGAATAATGGACAGATAGGGAAGGGTAGAATTGAACATATAAATAACTCTTGCAATGAAAGACATTATATATAATTTAGTATCAGATCTTGTTAAAATATGTAGTACATTCAAGATTCAAGGGTGTTATTATCATGTAGCTACAGTGTAGTTATGGCAATGAAAATCTTAGGTCACAAAAGGACACAAGACAACAAAATAAATAATAATAAAAATAGTGCAAATCAAACAGTACCATACATTTGTATCAAATAGTGCAGGTGAAAGAACAGAATGTAAGTTTAAATATTGTACAGTGAAATACAAGTTAAAGGTCCCCTATTATACTGTTTATCATCAATATATTATAGGTCTCAGATATATCCAGAGCCTGTCTCTGATTGGCTGAAACACCAAACAGATCATTGCAGCATTACCCAGAATCCCCTCTGTTTCAGCCCTGTTTCCAAAGTGCTGATTCTCTGTGTTACTTTGGATGAAAATAAGGAGCCCCTCCCCACGCCCCTCTGAGAGAGATTTGGTTAAAAAGAACTCAATGGTGCTCTAGGAGGAGATTCAGGTGATAAGGTGGGGGGGGGTACCTTGGTTGGTGATTGGCTAATGGTTACACAAGACAACACATCGTTATGACATCATAAAGTGGCCAAAATCTGATCAGCTCATTTTCAGACAGGTTTTTATAGAAATGGATCAGGACAAAAAGAGAGAGAATCTTTGTTCCTGAAACTTTCAGAGTCTCTTTCCACAGAGGGGACACATGTTGATGAAGAAGAGACATGGAGAAGAGGGGACACATGTTGATGTAGAAGAGACATGGAGAAGAGGGGACACATGTTGATGTAGAAGAGACATGAAGAAGAGGGGACACATGTTGATGTAGAAGAGACATGAAGAAGAGGGGACACATGTTGATGAAGAAGAGACATGAAGAAGAGGGGACACATGTTGATGTAGAAGAGACATGAAGAAGAGGGGACACATGTTGATGAAGAAGAGACATGAAGAAGAGGGGACACATGTTGATGAAGAAGAGACATGAAGAAGAGGGGACACATGTTGATGTAGAAGAGACATGAAGAAGAGGGGACACATGTTGATGTAGAAGAGACATGGAGAAGAGGGGACACATGTTGATGTAGAAGAGACATGAAGAAGAGGGGACACATGTTGATGTAGAAGAGACATGAAGAAGAGGGGACACATGTTGATGAAGAAGAGACATGAAGAAGAGGGGACACATGTTGATGTAGAAGAGACATGAAGAAGAGGGGACACATGTTGATGTAGAAGAGACATGGAGAAGAGGGGACACATGTTGATGTAGAAGAGACATGAAGAAGAGGGGACACATGTTGATGTAGAAGAGACATGAAGAAGAGGAGACACATGTTGATGTAGAAGAGACATGAAGAAGAGGGGACACATGTTGATGTAGAAGAGACATGAAGAAGAGGGGACACATGTTGATGTAGAAGAGACATGAAGAAGAGGGGACACATGTTGATGTAGAAGAGACATGAAGAAGAGGGGACACATGTTGATGTAGATGTCTTTATCTGCATGGACACTCCAGTGCTCTATAGATTCCGTATACAGTATATCTGAATCCTCCAGCGATTGCTTCTTCTTTCTTTATTTACAGCTAGGGGGTTTAACAGTAATTGTCTTAGAATAACAGTAACTTTGTAAACGCCAGGGAGTCCACCATGTAGATGTTATTGGTTGTGTCATGTTACAGCCAATCAGTGAAGACGCTGGTGACTAAAGGAGCTCATTGATGGACGGGCAGTACGAGTGAAATGTGTCTGTGACGAACTCCATTGTGTCCGTCAGTCAGTGTGCGGCGCTGAGCTCTGACAGCAACACTCAACTGTTTTATTGAACGCTGAGTCAGCTCATTCGTCTGTCTGTCTGTCCCTCTGTGATGATGTCATAACGGGTCACTGCATGAATGGAGCGGGGACGATTGTTTAGCCGGGAATCACGACAAGTGGAAACTAGTTGGGGCTTTTTTTTTTGGTGATGTCATGAGCTGAGATCATTACGGCGCTAAACTAGCGAATCCTACTGGCTGTTAGCATGACAACCATTTCCCTCGTTGGGTGTCTCTTGAAGGTTTTATAACTTTTGACCTCCAAATGTATCTTTTATGAACACTTTTGTCCCATTAGGGAGGTGTTTATATTTGTATATCCTCCTATTATGCTCCATCCGAACTAGTTTGCCTCCTCTGAATAACCCCAAATCCAGCCGACTGTCTTATCTGTAAATGTTTCCATCACATTAGCTGTCTGCAGTTTGAAACTCCCTACAGAGGATTTGTCTCGTCTAAAGGGAACAACACTCTGCGTGTGACCTTGGTTAAGGTCCAGAGTGGGTCTTTGTGATAAACCTGTCACACAATGAGACTTCCCTCAGAGAGATGTTAACAGTTGTTGTGTGATTTTCCTTTGTTGGGCTGTTTTTAACCTCAAACATACAGAGAGCAGAGGCCTGTACTACGAAGCCGGATTTTTGCTTAGCCGGCTAACTTCAGGGAAAACTCTGGGTTTCCGGTCCTACGACGCTGGTTCTCTTCTTAGCGGGCTAGATCTCCATGGTAACTTATGCTGAACGGCTAACCTGGTCGGGAGCAGGTTAGGTTGCAGGCTAAGAGATCAACTCAGTGAAAGCACCGCCTGCTGACCAATCAGAGCTCAGTGTGCGGAGTTTAAAGCGATCAACAACATTAAGTACACATTAAGTACAGTCTGCGGCACTGTGAGTGCAGACGTCGATGTGTCCCATTACCATTCATATCACATCACATCATAATGTATCATATATTTTCTTATCTGAGTCAGCTGAGCCGTATCTGGCCGTGCAACACTCAGTGTCACATACTGTATGCAGACGTATTATTTTAAGCAACACATTAAGTTGACGAAACACTCAACTAAAATGTAATTAAAGTCAGATCGTGTCTTAGACGGGGCAGTGATATCATAAACCTGTTAATGTACACATTCAAACACTTGTTCTGTCACCAGCTGTATTCACCTTGCAGGTGCAGCTATGTGGCTTTGATCCTGGATAAAGTGTTTAAGTCATGGATGTTTAAAGTTTAACTTCTTCATATTTGTCTAATATTATAGTTGACTTTTCATTCAGGAAGTATGACGCTGCACTTGTCCATGTTTGTGATTGGTCGATCGCTCCAAATACCACCACTTTTATGTGAACGCTCACCTAACTAGATAGGACACGGCTGGCTTGAGTTAACGAGTTGATAACCAGCGTCGTAGGACCGCTTAGCGAGAGCGCATTTGTTTTGGATTAGGTAAACCGGGCAACTCAAACATATCCAGGTTATGTTGAACCGGCTTCGTAGTACAGGCCTCTGATATCCAGTCCAAAACGTTGGGATTAAGCAACTTCGGATTTTTCTAAGTGTATTTAAAGCTATCTATAACTTCCTTGCTCTTAAAACTCTAGTGGAGTAACATTCTTCAGAGAAAGTTGTACAACGTGTTTGACAGCAAATTATTTCTGAGTGACGCATCAACACACACCTTTTTCCCCTTTCAGTAACTTTAAGGTCGTTAAATTGTCGTATTTCACACTAATATACATATAGTAATTGAACTATATGTTGACTTGAGGGATATAATCTAGACATCTTTTGCCTCATTTTATGCCAATGAAATGAATTCAGCCTGGCATATCATTAGAATCTATCTCCACTAGAATGAATGATATATTATGAGTGTGTTTAGCTACATGTGGCTGCACAGTGTAGTTTGTAAAGGCTCACTGACATTTAAGAGGTGAAACTCCACTCTCGCTCTTAAAGGGACACTTTAGTTGGAGGAAATGTGGATTCTGGATTTACGTTCAGGAAGAGAGACTTGACCTCATGTGCAGATGTCATTATCCCCCCCTCAACACACACACAACGGTCCCACCCTCCCTTTGGAGTGGAGGTGACCAGAGAGGGCGTCGGTCGGTGCATTCAAATGCTCTCAGTCCGGAGGAAACTCCACCCGCTTGCACAAGGAAACTGTCTGTGAGCATTACTATACTTGTGGGGACCTAAATCTGTTTACATAGTCACGTGTGGGGACTGGCTTCCCTTATGGGGACAAATTGGAGGTCCCCATGAGGGGAATCATTAATTTTAGGGTGAAGACTTGGTTAGGATTAGGGTAAGGGTTAGGGTTAGGCATGTGTTGGTTATGGTTAAGGTTAGGATAAGTCTCCAGGAAATGCATGTAAGTCAATGTAATGTCCCCTGAAGTGATGTATACATGGTGTGTGTGTGTGGTCTAGCATTACTATACTTGTGGGGACCTAAATCTGTTTACATAGTCACGTGTGGGGACTGGCTTCCCTTATGGGGACAAATTGGATGTCCCCATGAGGGGCATCATTAATTTTAGGGGGAAGACTTGGTTAGGTTTAGGGTTAGGGTAAGGGTTAGGCATGTGTTGGTTATGGTTAAGGTTAGGATAAGTCTCCAGGAAATGCATGTAAGTCAATGTAATGTCCCCTGAAGTGATGTATACGTGTGTGTGTGTGTGTTGTAACCACAAGCTAAAACAAGGAAGACGAAATAGTCTTATTTTACACATCAATGGAGTTTGCTAATCTAAAGAAATTGCAATATATAAAAAAACCCTGAGTTACGTGTGTGTGTACAAATCAGTGGTGAATCTGAGGACAATTACTCAAGTAATTTACGTAAGAGGAACTTGTACTTTCCTTTCTTTATACTTCACTCTAGATGCAAAAAGAAATATAGCACATCTAACTCCACTGTCCACTTATAGTGCTCAATTACCTTTTAGATTAGTTGTATCCCCCTTCTTTTACAGCGAGACCTCATACCTCCAGATGTGGTGATCAGTAATGAATGTGATCAACTTGAGGATGAAGTCATTTTGATTTTCCTACTTCTTAAGATAAATAAAGTCTTTGGATCGGCTGGAAACTGCTTCTAAGCTAAAAACAGGGCTGTTTTTCTGAGCTCATGGAAAATCGTTTTTATATTTAACATACAGTATTAAAATGCAATGTTTGTTGTGGTATAGCTTCTTTCCCCCCACTAGATGCAATGCTAGATGCTGCATGTGTGAGGTATCATCCTGACGTGCCAGTATATAGCTATAGCAGAAAATAAAAAGCACTACACTGCCGTTTGACCTGATCAGAGGACAGAGGCCCAGTCACGCTCTGCAGACCGTTGATGCGGCAGTAATGACGTTGATCTCGGCACTTTGAGGTTTTCTGGAGCGTCCCTGACACAAGTGATGCTCTGTGACCCTGAAGTACCAACGATCACAACGACCAGCTGCACCCAAACATCACACATTTGGTGCTTGGTTGAATCCTTTACAAGTATTTAAGGACTATCTGTTTCTATCAGAACACTTCACTTTTTAAGAAATGTTAGGGTTTCTAAAGGGTCTTCTTTACAAAACAACAAACACCCATTCACCAGATAATAATTAGCGACCTCTGTCTAAGACTAATTCTGTAAAGTCTTTAAAACAACATCTTGCCATTTGTAAATCAAGGCTTAGTGTTACGGTGTGTGAAGCAGGCAGGACCCAAATGCAGATTAAAGTGAAAATTCCTTTATTTCAAGGCTAGGTGATAAACAAAGACAAAACAGAACACTCACCGACGAACTAGTCATGACACAAGACGAACCGACACTGAACACAGGAAGAGACAAGACTAAATACAGGGAGGGGTAATCACAAGACGAGACACAGCCGGGCAGGGTAGGAGAAACACAAGGGCCACAGGTGAAAACAATCAGACAACTAGACACACCAGGGAAACTAACGACGGGAGGAAAAACACAGGGAAAAGGACCAGACAATAACCAAGAGGAAAACATGACAGGGAGAACAGCAAAACACCCAAACCAAGACATAGAAAACGTGACATAACACAATAATCGTAACAGAACCCCCCCCCCCTCAAGGGACGGATTCCAGACGTCCCTAAAACAGTCCCATAACGTCCAAAAAAAACAAAAACAATGTCCAGCAGGGTGGGTGGAGGGGGACCGGAGGACGGGTTTGGGCTGACAACCCAGGAGCACGGCGGAGGATCCGGAAGGAATCTCGGGCGGATGGCCCGGGGGCAAGGCAGAAGCCGAGAAGGGGGACTCGGGCGGATGGCCCAGGGGCAAGACAGAGTCCAAGGTGGGGGTTATGGAGGGGCGAAGGCCACCGCGGGCGAACTCAGGGGGCCGAGCATGAGGGCGAGGACCGCGGCCGGGAAAGTCAGGGGGCCGGGCTTGAGGGCGAAGGCCGTGGCTCTCAGGGGGCCTGGATCGAGGGTGAAGACTAGACAGCTCCGGAGGCCGGGCAGGAAGGCCAGGACACGGGATTGGCAGGACCCCCGGCAGGAGGGCAGTCGGCAGGACCTCCAACGGGACAGGACATAGGGCCGGCAGGACCCCCAGCGGAACCTCCATCGGCGCAGGACGTAGGGTTGGCAGGACCCCCGGCAAGAGAGTAGTCGGCGGGACCCCCAACGGGACAGGACAAAGGGTTGGCAGGACCCCCGGCAGGAGAGTAGACGGCGGGACCTCCAACGGGACAGACATACGATTGGTAGGACCCCCGGCAGAGGAGTAGTCGACGGGGCCTCCAACGGGACAGGACATTGGGTAGGGACTTGAGACGTGACTCGGGAAGGGACTCGGGAAGGGACTCGAGAGGAGACTCGAGAGGGGAACCAAGGGGGAACTCGAGAGGAGGGACTAGAGGAGGGACTCGAGGAGGGACTAGAGGAGGGACTAGAGGAGGGACTAGAGGAGGGAATTCGAGAGGGGACTGGAGAGGGAACTGGAGAGGGGACTATGGCAGCTGGGGCCAGAGCTGGGTCTGGAACCATGGCTGCGGGGGCCGGAATTGAAGCCAGCATCATGGCTGTATGGTCCGGTTCTGGAGCCGGAAACATGGCTGTAAGGTCCGGTTCTGGAGCCGGAAACATGGCAAGGTCCGGTTCTGGAGCCGGAAACATGGCTGAATGGGCCAGCTCTGGAGCCGGAATTGAAGCCAGAATCATGGCTGTAAGGTCCGGTTCTGAAGCCGGAAACATGGCTGTAAGGTCCGGTTCTGGAGCCGGAAACGTGGCTATAAGGTCCGGTTCTGGAGCCGGATCCATGGCTGCTGGGGCCAGAACTGGGTCTGGAACCATGGCTGTGTGGGCCGGTTCTGTAGCCGGAACCATGGCTGCTCGGGCTGCTAGCCTGGCCTTGCGACGACTCCTCTAAGCAGCCGCCTGAATACTCCGTGGACCTCCATAAGCCAGACGAGTTCCGGAATACAACTCCTGGACAGGAGCAGGAACTGGGGCAGAAGCACGGGTTGACTTCAGGCGGAACCCACCAAGGCGTATGGTGCCAGGTTGGGAATTGGGAGACATGGAGTTAGCATGCCTGGGGCTAGCAGGCCGGGAATCATATGTTTCAAGGAAGTCCAAAATCCAGTCAGGTAAGAACTCCACAAAACATAGTTTCTCTGCTGCCAACCGGTGCGCCTCTACCAGAGCGGCCCTCTTCTGCCGAACACTGGACGCTCCCTTCCACCAATCGAAGCAGCAAGCCAGATAGAAGGTAAAATGCTGTAATTCTACCTCCCATGGATCATCTGCTGGGTCCATTTGTTAGGTCGGTTCGTAATGTTACGGTGTGTGAAGCAGGCAGGACCCAAATGCAGATTAAAGTGAAAATTCCTTTATTTCAAGGCTAGGTGATAAACAAAGACAAAACAGAACACTCACCGACGAACTAGTCATGACACAAGACGAACCGACACTGAACACAGGAAGAGACAAGACTAAATACAGGGAGGGGTAATCACAAGACGAGACACAGCCGGGCAGGGGAGGAGAAACACAAGGGCCACAGGTGAAAACAATCAGACAACTAGACACACCAGGGAAACTAACGACGGGAGGAAAAACACAGGGAAAAGGACCAGACAATAACCAAGAAGAAAACATGACAGGGAGAACAGCAAAACACCCAAACCAAGACATAGAAAACGTGACATAACACAATAATCGTAACACTTAGTGATCAGTTTAAACGATGATGGTCGTCTTAATGATAATGTGGGGGCTTTCATTTGTGATGCTGGTGAAGTCTATTGTGTTTTACTTGGAGATGTTTCTAGTTTCTATCACCTCAACAAAAACTGGACATTATAATCTTTTTTAACGTACCATTTTTTTGCAAGAAAGTTATATTGGCATTAGATTGAGTTGATTGCACCTAATAAACTGGCAGCTGAGTGTGGATGTATTCAGTCATGCAGTGACATTTAAGAGTAAAGCGTAGTGACTATAAATAGAGGATGATAGATTGTGATGCAAGGAAGAACATATCATAGATAAGTGACTCAGCACATGGACAAAGATAACCTCTTATCTGCTGGATATGAGTAGAGTTAGGAGAGACAAATAGTGTCATGTATCTACAAAATGCTCAGAAGCCAAGCTATCGTTGAAGACACCTGCAGATGTTTGTGTGCGTAAAAACATTTACTCATTTCCTCTTTGTGTAATGACTTTCCTTTGATATCGTGAAGGAGCACCCGTCCCTTCCACTGCTGCTGCATTTAGTCTGCAACAAGCCTTTTGAATAAATAGCTGAGCATCCTGTTCAACTGGTAATAAACTATTTTAATGGTCTAATTCGGTGTGAGGAGATGCTGCGGCAGGGATTCTGAATCCTAATGAACATGTGCAGCGCGACAAGGCTCTCATTGTTGATATGAGAGAGAGAGAGAGAGAGAGAGAGGAGAGAGAGGAGAGAGAGAGAGAGAGAGAGAGAGAGAGAGAGAGAGAGAGAGAGAGAGAGAGAGAGAGAGAGAGAGACACAGACACAGACAGACAGACAGACACAGACAGACACAGACAGACAGACAGACACAGACAGACAGACAGACACAGACAGACACAGACACACACACACAGACACAGACAGACACAGACAGACAGACAGACACAGACACACACACAGACAGACAGACAGACAGACAGACAGACAGAAAACCACCTGAACAGAGCTTCCTCATCCTCACAGGAGAAACACTGATGCTGCTGAAGAATAAGATACACTTTTTAATCTTTGGGCATCGTATAGCAACACAAAACTGCTTCTATGCATCAGACACACTCCAAAAAGGTATTGCACAATCGGCCAACATCCGACGATGACTATTTTGTTTTTCTTGTTATCTCATGTCAGACCTGTTGACAGGATTCACATCCGCGTGCCGAGCTTTATTAAAGGGAAACCCCACCCAAAATCTATTTTTAGTGTCTAACACTATCTGTATGTCCAGAGGAGAGTAACACTTCCCATTTTCAAATACAATTCTAGACTGACCATTTTTTCGTCAGCATAAAAGTGTAAAAACATCTTTATAAAATTCTTAAATCACTTTCGGGTTATAATAACTTCTTAACTTGTCAAGTCCTAGTCTTCAAAAGAAACAAACCAGGTTTATCAGATATCCTGAATGTCTCAATAATATTTCTATAAAGCTGACATGGAGTATTTCACAAGTGTAGAGTTTTGAGTATAGGACATTATGCAAATGACCTGCCTGCTTATACAATTTGTATTTATTTCTCAGGTTCAAGACTCGCACAGTACGCATTTCCTTTTCAGTTTATTAGCTACAAATGCTCGTATCAATCCTATTTGCATAACGGTTATTGTTCATGTTTTTGTAAAAACTGTTTCAGATGTTGATTCAGATGTAGGATTATTTTCTCATGTACATTTGAGCACCATAACACGGCTCCTGACTTTAATGTTGGGTTAGTGAAGTATTAATAAGTGAAGTACAAACTGTTTACTGCTATCTTTTGAGTCAACAGTGATTCCTGGGAGTACATTCACTTCCAGCGCAGGTTGCCACTCTCTCTCCTAAATGAACATCAGATCCTGAGCTGCTTTAGAAACGTTTCTCTGACTGCAGTTCATTCACTTCAGCTTCACGCCTTTATTCTCACAGCACAGAAATAAATTAACAACTGTGAGATTTATTATATTTGTTTCCAAGACTTGTGCACCACACTAAGGTGCTGTTTACACGGGAACAAAACGAGTTGTATCCGCTACTTTTCTCTTTCGTATAGCCCGTTCGTTCACACGAGGCCGCAACGGAACCGCGGAAACGGACCCCGCAAACGATAACGGGTCCCAAGGTGGATAGATCTGCGGACGGAACGCTCTGGGGGCCAAACGGCTCAATGTGTACGTCCTATACGATCATTTCCTGATAACGATGAAGCCATAGCCCCACCTCTCCCCACCTCTACTGCTCACTGCTGTAGCATGGTCAGTAGCACTAGCAGTAGCTACTGACCATGCTACAGCAGTGAGCTAGTGCTACTGCTACAGATGTTAGTGCAAAATCTACAGCTCCTCTACCACAACCATCAGCAACAAGTGGACATGGAGAACTACATGAACTACATGTTGCTAAATCCACCGCGGAGAATAAACAGAAGGGCAACCATGGCAACCATGCTCGGGGTCTTCTTCGCTGCTTTTGGTGTATTTTGTGGCGGAAGTACAGCGCCACTTACAGGCCCGGCATATGTACTACAGCGTCTCCAGCGGGTTGAGCGGTCTCGTGTGAAGGGAAGGGACACGTTTATTGAGCCGTATCGGAAGACTTTTTTGATATCGAATTAGGTTCGTTTGCGTTCCCGTGTAAATGGGGTCTGATAAACAACAGTGTGTGGGAATCCCCTCTTCTCCTACGTGTTATTTGATTAAATATTGCATCATAATGTGTCCATGCATGAGCGAAGGAGAACATGTCGAGTTATGAAACCTGGTTCTTCATGCTGTGTTGCTCTAACCACGATAACTTTGTTTATTCTAAACTTAGACACTTAAAGTTTTGCTCCTTGAGTTCAGTTCAGGTTCTCTCTGTTCAGATCGCTGAGTGTTGGGAGTTTTTTTGTGTTTTTGTTTTTCTGGTGGCTTGTTGGTTGCCAGCAGGACGAGATGTGCTCCTCCGGCCAGCGTCTCCATGGAAACGCTCCTGTTCAGCGGCTCGAGGAAAACATTTCTCCTCCAAATCACAGTGTTTCCATTTCATGAGACTTCTTTGTATTTAATCTGGAATTTGATGTTTTTTCTTTGCACAGTTGTTCAGCAATGCACAGATTCATGCCATCTTTCTATAGAAGAAAATACTCAGTTTTATTGATTTATTAATATGGACAAAGGGCTAATTCAACATTCGAGGGGGGCCTTAAAGGCCCGCACACACCAATCTGACAACAAAGAACTGACACAGACGGACCCGACTGTTGCGTCGCCTCGCGTCTCTGCGTCTTGGCCATGTGTCGCACTGGAACACACCGCAAAGACTTCAGCCGACGGCCAAGAAGCAAGTACGAACTGCGCATGCGTGAGTGGCAATAACTCTCCTTACCAGCAGGCGGCGGTAGTGTGTACTCGTCATTCAAAAGAGGCAACAACCGGAAGACAGAGAAGAAGAACAGATATGACAGCGTGATATAAACAAACAACAAATAGCGTGTGCGTTCCATTTTCACTCTACAGCGAGAAGCTCACGGGGCTTTCCCGAACCTGTGTCGAGAGCTGGAGTTCAATGAAATCTCAGATTTGCCTTCTTAATAGTTTGTTTGGGTCCCTCACTTCCGTTTCGTTTCTCATGCACTGATTCGCTAAGCTGAACAGCCAATCAGAGTGATTTATTTGGCCGTATCCGTACCTTAAGATAAACCTGACTGGTTGTATAACAATGATAAACGATAACAAACATTTCTCTAATCTTTGCTTTGTTAACTTATCGCAGTACTGAATACTCCTGAACTGCTTCATGGTAAAAAAAATCGTCCTCACCAGAGTTGTGTTTCTTCTCCTCCTCAGGCGACGGGGAGCTTCGACCGCCAGGACTTCAATAGGATGTGCTGGCTGCTTTGCTCGAGGAAGAACCTGGATCGGAGTCAGCTGCTCATCTCCAACGACGACGCCTTCAAGGTCTGGTGCATCTTCAACTTCCTGTCGGAGGACCGATACCCGCTGATCATCGTCACTGAGGAGGTGAGCGTTAACGGTGCTTTGATATAGTTGAGACAAACCAGCATTAGTTTACTTTGTATTGGAGGAAAGTATATTCACTCATTAGAGAGACTTGTACTTAAAGGGGACCTATCATGCAAAATGCACTTTTTGATGTCTTTTATACATAAAGATGTGTCCCCGGTGTGTCGGGGAACTCACATAGTGTCAGAAAATAAAACTCTCTCTCTTTTCCTCCGTACCCAAATCTCTAAAAACGGGGCTACAACGGAGCTGATCCAGATTTGCGTCCGATATGACGTAATATCTTAAATGTGGACCCACGGCTCTATCAGAAACGTTGCTATCAGAAACAATGCCCGACTGTTTTGGACGTAATATGTTCGGTGCATGTTTACATTAGCATCGCTAACACTCAGAGCTAACCTGTACTGGAGAGCATGTGTGTGAAGAAGCAGGAAGTAAAAAGGAACTCACCTTGTGGTATAACTGGCAAGAGAGAAAGCCTTTGAGCTCCAAACTGTTTCAGAGAGAATCCTTGATAATCCATGATATGCGTTTCATCACGGCAGCATTTAGTTTAGACAGTAGCTGCCGGGTCCCGCATGAGCTCAGACCCTCCTTTTATATTTTTAGCCATTTTTATACCCAAAATCAGCACGTTTGAAACAGAAAGTGAAATGGAGGGATATGAGGCATGGCTAGAATGATCTGTTTGGTATTTTGAGCAAAACACTTCATAGACATATTTTTTATATATTTAATTTTTTATATATCTGAGACCTATGCTATTGCCTAAAAATAGCATGATAGGTAACCTTTAACTTCTTCTCCACAACATCTAAGAGGGAAATCTCCACTTCCACAAATTAAGAGTTGTGCATAAGACATATGAAGAGCTTATCAAATATTGATGTTTTGTTGTACATTAGATCACCAAACAGCAAACTCATTTGAGAATAGTTTTTTGCATATAACACAATTATATGGTTCCAGCTGAACAATGTTTGCTGCTCTATCTTTTAAATATCATCGCAGCATATCCAGCAGTTTACAAACCTGATTCACACATTAACATCCCGATAGCAATGAATACATTAAATGCTTTGACAATACAAAAATATCATCTGTGGAAGCCGTAGTACTGTAAAAAGCACGACCAATCATCTGAGCCGGCCCGGCTAAAGTAACAGGATGGCCTACCTGCCTGTCAGCCTTCCATCTGTGCACAAACTTATCTCGTGGCCTCATTGGTCATGTGCGCGTTCGTGTGTGTTGGAGGAGGGGCTCTGTAAGGAAGTCTGAAGGAAGGGGCAGATTTTTTTCGGCTGCGTAGTTTCAAATTCTAGCGCACTCGAGCTGGTTTCTCCATTCTTACCTACCCTACCTTTAAGAGTTATAAAATATCAATATTGCAAAACATATGGTGAGGCAGTGCAGATCCAAAAACTTGAAGTTTAGCAGTACTTTAATACGTATTAGACTGTAGCCGGTTAATAATTAAAAATATTTGATATATTGGTGCACAAATCTGAATCTGACTGAAGCATTACATTATACACTATTTCACTTAAATTGTGGAATATAAAATATTTTCTGTGAATGCCCAACATCTCAATGCATTCATGTTAAATAAAAGCTCTGTAGAAATAAAACAACTGGCTATAGATAAGCCAGTCCTTTATTAGTATATAAGTGCTTTGTTAATAATTCTATCGCTCGAAGTGGAGTCGAAAGAGATGAGTTTTCAGTCTGCGCCGGAAGGTGTGTAAGCTATCTGCTGTCCTGATGTCAATGGGGAGCTCATTCCACCATCTTGGAGCCAGGATAGCAAACCCACGTGTTTTTGCTGATGGGAACTTGGGTCCCCCTCGCAGCGAGGGTGCAGCGAGTCGTTTGGCTTCAAACCTTGTTATTTTTATGCTATTGAAGTTAAAGCCTCCCAGTTTGTCAGAGCCAGAAAGCTGATCCACTATCAAATTGTAAACCAACCATACTCGAACAGGAGTCCCCCATTTTGAATATGCTCTGCACTAACAGTCTAATAAATCTCTACCAAAACAGTTGGTCATTCTTCAAAAACGAGGAAGTTATTAACGGAAATGTTTTTAAGTACAATTAAATTGACTTCCCTGTGCCCTCACAACACGTTGGAATGAGATGTTGTTCAATTCAAGACCACTGATTTTAGCTGTAGTGCTGAACATGTGGTGTTTCAGTGCTACTCATAGCGTCTGTTGCTCAAGAGCAGAAAAGGAAGTTTCCAGCTTCCTGTTCTTGTACTAATGCTGGAGGATTTATTGTTGGGTATAACAAACACTGGGGCTGAATCACAGGAAGAAATGTAGATGTATGTGCTGCAGTGAGCCCATGCAGAGACGACTAGAAGGAAAAATACAAGACAGGAACAGTTACTTTCAATTTAAAGGAAGAGCTTAAACAAATAAAGAATATAGGATCTCAATGTTTGTGTGTAGCTGTGCTCTTGTGTTGAAACCATGCATGTGTGACCTTGCACAGATTGAGTACTTCTTGCATGTTTTTTTTAGGGCTGTCAGTCGATTAAAATAGTTAATCGCACATTTTTCATCTGTTCTAAATGTACCTTAAAGGAATACAAGTTTGTAATACTCTTATCAACATATGAGTGGACAATATGCTTTATGCAAATGTTTGTTTATTATCATTGGAACAATGACAAATATTCTCCTGAATATTTTCAACATAACAACCTGGAACCTCTCTCTCTTACACTCTCTCCCAACCTACTTCTTTGCACTGAGCCCGTTGCTCAAACAGACAAGCCTGTTTACAGTTGTCGGCGAAATTCGAATGATCTAACGCAGCCCCTCGTCCTCCACAATGTTAAGCTGTAGCCACCCATTTAGCTATCGCTGTTGAAAGCTTGCTGCTCGTAGAAGTGTCCAGGCGTCTCCCCGGCAAACGTTCAAGCTTGGTCTGCCGCAAGCAAGCGGCAGGAGCCGGGCTGTCGGCATCAGCTGTGTGCTTGGCTCATTTGTACGGCTCTGAGAATCTGCCTTGGTACAAAGTAGCAGTGAAAACATGGTACGGATTGATTGATTTGGGCATTCTCTCAATAAGCAAGTGGAATGGATTTGATAATGAAGCACTGACACAGCGCTCTACAAAGAGTGGCGAGTGGATAGACCGATTCACGGACTTTCCACATGGTAAAAGTGGGGGGGTCTAAACTAATCATTTTAAAAGGTGGGGGGGGACTTGTCCCACCCTCATATAATGGCTGCGACGCCCGTGATTAATACTAAGACCAATGGGCACAGTCAGCAAAGAAGGAAAAACGATATAGGCCTACTGACCGTGCATTTCAATATTGAGGTTACTCGTCTTCTCTGCTTCTGTATTTTTGGTGTTAAAATCCTTATCTGTGTTTTTTCCGCTGCAGCCTTTACAAGATATATACTAAAACAAGAAGTGTCTCGTTCTCATCAAATCCTCACAATATCAGCTTTGTAATCAGTGTTTCCGATAAGAAGAAGAAGCAAATCTCTCTCAGAGGGGCGTGGGGAGTGGCTCCTTATTTTCATCTAGAGTAACATACAGAGAATCAGCACTTTGGAAACAGGGCTGAAACAGAGGGGATTATGGGTAATGCTGCAAAGATCTGTTTGGAGCCAAACACTTCTGAGACATGTTTTGTATATATCTGAGACCTATAATATATTGATGAAAAACAGTATAATAGGGGACCTTTAAACCCTGCTTGTGTGTCCTCCACAGATCGAGTACTTCCTGCGTAAGCTGACGGAGGCGATGGGCGGCAGCTGGGTGGAGGAGCGCTTCGAGGACTACAAGGTGCAGCTGAGCGTGAGGCAGCAGAGTCTGAACGCCTGGGAGCTCATCCTGCTGGTGGGCTCCGGGCAGTTCATCAAGGGCATGGACCGCCAGACGCTCTCCATGGGCATCGCCGAGGTCTACCAGGAGCTCATCATGGACGTGCTCAAACAGGTGAGCTGCACGGAACAATAAAACAAGTCTGTTATTAATCATTAGCTTAGATCCATCCCCTTTATTACTACACAGCAGGTAATGAAGGAGATGTCACCAAAAATAAACGTTTAGAAAATTAGTTAAGAGATGGAGTGGAGACCTTTGGAATAATGTGTCAAAACAATAATGCTCAGAATAAACATGGACATTGATTGCAGACAGTATGAATCAGAACTAAAGCCCTTTTCAGGACGCATTCACACCTAATAGTCACCAGACCACAGTTTATTACATTGTTTCATTTTTCAGAAGGTTCGGTTTGCGTTAAAACACAAGTCATGCGCATGGAAATGCTGTTCAACCATTGGTCAGACATTAAGGGGGTACAAACGCAAATCCCGGCAATTTCTACCGGAGCCTCCGCCATGGAGCATCGGCAGGTTATTTTTCATGCTGCTGTTAATCTGGAGAGCATATCAACAGCAACGGCACATATGATTATATAATCAGACAACGTGCGATACAGAACATTAGAACACATATAATGAGAGACGTTTTGCAGTGAGGAGGGGGTTTCACCGACGACAGGTGGCTCTGACTTTTATGTATAGTTTTTTGTTTGATAGTTGTTTTTACTTTATACGACACTGTTCAACACTTCATGCTGCTTCACTCTTTCGCTAACGATTTTGAAGACACCCGCGTTCTTGTGACACGTAAATACTACGCTTCCTATGTTTTGGTGCGGACTGCGTTCAAACCAGCGATGAACCGCTCCAGAGTTCACTAGACTATAAAAGGCTGGTGTGAATGCGCCCTAAATATAAGCCCATAAAATAAGGAAGTGAAGGTTTGTGGTCGTAGCAGGTCTGTTTATTTCCCGTTGGCACTGAGGTCATGTTGAGAGTTAAAGGACGGCATTAAAGCACAGAAAACCTTTATTATTGAGAAATTATTAAAATAAGGTATAGTTCAGTATCACACAGTTAATTTGTTGGTTTTAAATTACCCTGATCCATGTCCTCCTTTCTCCTGCAGGGCTACATGATGAAGAAAGGCCACAAGAGGAAGAACTGGACGGAGCGCTGGTTCATGCTGAAGCTCAACTCCATCTCTTACTTTGTCGGCGAGGACCTGGCGGAAAAAAAGGGAGACATTTTACTGGACGGATACTGCAGTGTGGAGGCAAGGACCTGCTGCTTTTTAATGACAAATGTATAGCTGTCTTGCATTAAAGTGATATCTGACACCAAATGTAGCAAAAATATTAGGAATATTACCTGTAACTAATGCCAGTAGTAGAATGTGCATTGACACAATTCATAACACAATTGTCCAACTTAAATGTGGGGTAGGTAATTCACTTCAGAAACACTTGTTATATTCCATGGAATGCTCTTAACATCCCGATAGCAATGAAAACATTAAATGCATTGACAATACATACAAATATTTCATCTGTGGAAGCCGTGGCGCTGTAAAAAGCACGACCAATCATCTGAGCCGGCTCGGCTAAAGTAACTGGATGGCCTACCTGCCTGTCAGCCTTCCATCTGGGCACAAACTTATCTGGTGCCCTCATTGGTCATGTGCGCGTTCGTGTGTGTTGGAGGAGGGGCTCTGTGAGGAAGTCTGAAGGAAGAGGCAGATTTTTTCGGCTACGTACTTTCAAATTCTAGTGCACTCGAGCTGGTTTCTCCGTTCTTACCTACCCCACCTTTAAGGGATCGATTGTCTTATATCAGTCATGCTGAGAAAATCAGTAGATCAAAGACGGAAGTCCCAATGATTAAAACATAACGCAATAGACACAGAGTTGAAAACAGAATATATGTATTTGGGTTTCCTTGTAATTGTTGCTTTTGTATTTTTGGTGGTTAAATTCTTTTTTTTTGTTTAATTGCAGCCGTTACAAGATAAAGAAGGAAAGAAGTGTCTCTTTCTCATCAAGTTGTCAAATAAAAGCTTTGAAATCAGTGCGTCGGACAAGAAGAAGAAGCAGGAGTGGATCCAGGGTGAGCGGTGAACTTCATAAGTCTCATTTTGTCCAGTTACACACTGCAAGAAGTTCCGTCTACAATCATAAAAAAAGAACATGTGACTCAAGTTTTTCATGGCACAACAACACAGTATATGACAGTATAACCTTTGAACTTTGATTTTTCTAGTTGATTGTATTTCAATCAGGAGAGACGGGTTTGATGTAAGAATACATATTTATTGCCAGGAATACACAAATGAATGTAATGGGGTTTTGTCGATTAGGCCCCGTTGTGCAGGAAGTATCATTCGGGAGGGGAGAACCGATCCGATGAAATCCCCCGGGGTCTAGACACTGGTGGTGGTGAATGGATAGTTGGGTCGGTCTGAAGGGGAGGGGTTTAGCTTGACCCTGGATTCAGAGGGACGGGAGGTGAAAAGGGGTGGAGGAGGGTTGCATCGAGTCACCTGAAATGACAGCTGTCAGAGGGGGCAGAGCAGACTTAAAAGGTTTAGCAGAGCGCTCATAGGCTCTTGGGAATAGAGCGAAGTGATTGGTTAAGCTGGGGAGTGACGCCCCCGATCACTTATTGAGAGGAGAGAGAGTATTAACATATAAATAGTAAATTAATGAGGTCTTCCTGGTTGAACTTGCGCTGAGCTTCATTAGTTAAATTCCTGTCTCTAACGTCTCCTCTTCAGCCATTCAGAACTGTGTGAGTCTGCTGCGTCAGGGCCGGCCCACGCCGCACTGCGAGGCTCGGCAGAAGCGGCGGGAGATTCGTCTGAAGCTGCAGGCGGAGCAGGAGGATCTGCAGCTCAGGATGTCCGAGCTGCAGACGGCCAACGAGGTCAAACAGCTGGAGCTGGAGAACATGAGGAAGGTGAGGAGAGAAAAATACACATTAAAGGTCACCACCTATTTTTACGCAATAGCATAGGTCTCAGATATAAATATATATATAAAAAGTGTTTTGGTCAAAATACCAAACAGATCACCCATTCTAGCCATGCCTCATATCCCTCTATTTCACTTCCTGTTTCAAAAGTGCTGATTTGGGAATAAAGCTTTAAAAGGAGGGGGCTGAGCTCATGCGGGAGATTCTACCGGCAGATGCTGTCTAAACTAAATACTGCCTAAATATCTAAATAATTTCCTGCTTCTTCACACACATGCTCTCCAGTACAGGTTAGCTCTGAGTGTTAGCGATGCTAATGTAAACACCGACCATATTACGTCCAAAACAGTCGGGCATTGTTTCTGATAGCAACGTTTCTGATTGGGCCGTGGGTCCACATTTCAGATATTACGTCATATCGGACGCAAATCTGGATCAGCTCCGTTGTTCCCTGTTTTTAGAGATTTGGGTACGGAGGAAAAGAGAGAGTTTTATTTTCTGACACTGCGTGAGTTCCCTGACACACCGGGGACACATATGTGTGACCCGCTCTATCGAAATCAGTCGGAAGTCGCAACGGCTCATTTCAAAATAAACGTGGATTTACGTAAAAAACTATTTTTTCAGGGTTCGGGTGTTTTGTTTGATTTTAAACAAACAAAGTCTTGGCTTTCAGAATATGAACCTTTTATTTCCAAACTCACACGATAAATACATTCTTTAAGCTTGTAAGGGACGAAGACAGGCACCTCTCACTCGCAATCTGCTCTTCCGCAGCGCCACCCCCCTCCCTCCGGCTGACATTATGAATGTAAGCGTAGAGTAATCATAAATAACACGGCAGGGTCCGTTACAGTTTGTTTTCATCTGATTTCAATTAAACAAAGTCTTGGCTTTCAGAATATTAAACTTTTTTCGGCAAATTCAGATGATAAATACAACTTTGAAGCTTCGGCATAATTACAAGCGGAGAACAGAGTAACTTAACGTCACAGCAGGCGTAACAACAGCCGGTGTTTCTCGTGAGGGTTTTCCCCGGGAAACAAACACAATACACACAAACGCTAAATTACACAAACACACACGTATACACACACATGTGAGCTTCCCCCAGACCAGTAATCCAAACGAAAATATCTTCCCTCCGTAGTATTTTGATCATTTGCTCCGCTAATCAATCAGATCGATCCAGAGAAGAGGAAACTTTGAAGGCCTTTTTCTCAAAATGATGACTTGGTGACAGTCATTATATAATGTGACATATTCCGCTTAATATTTGGAGTACAAAAACAATCCTGATATCATTAGAAAGCTAGGAATATCCTCTTTTCAGCAGTGTATACAACTCAAAATGTGTCTTCGGGTCAATGCGACTGATTTCGATAGAGCAGGTCACATTTATGTATAAAAGACATCAAAAAGTGCATTTTGCATGATAGGTCCCCTTTAAAGGTTCCCTCTGTGAACCTCGTCTGTTCAGGAAACCTCTGGGGAGAGATCAGTTCCTTTTGTTGTATGCTGAATCTAAAAAAGTTCAGTGAGTTTCTTTGAAAGCAGAAGCAGTTATCCATGATGACGGGGTATTGCAAACAAGGTTTCCATCAATCACATTCTATTTATAATACCATAGATTACCCATAAGTCTCAGGGAGCTTTACATGTGACGCCATCGGTCCTTAAACCCTCCCAGTGTAAAAAATGATTAGTGAAAAAGTCAAGAAACCTCTGCTCGAGCAACATAGGAGGATCCCTCTACCAGGACACACATACCTGCAATAGATGACATGTGTACAGATTAAAAAACAACACAGACAATCCAAATTACAAAAATTATAATGTGAATGTATATAAAAAGAAAACATTCCAGGAGATTGTCAAAAAAGCTTCAAAGAAATGATCTGCATATAAAGGGGCCTAGAAACCAAACTGACACCAAAGAACACGTCCCGACGGAACACGACTGTTGCGTCGCCTCGCGTCTCTGCGTCTTGGCCAACAGTTGCACTGGAACACACCGCAAAGACTTCAGCCGACGGCCAAGTAGCACGTACGCACTGCGCATGCGTGAGTGGCAATAACTCTCCTTACCAGCAGGCGGCGGTAGTGTGTATTCGTCATTCAAAAGAGGCAACAACCGGAAGACAGACTGCGTGATATATACAAACAACAAATAGCGTGTGCGTTCCATTTTCACTCTACAGCGAGAAGCTCACGGGGCTTTCCCGAACCTGTGTCGAGAGCTGGAGTTCAATGACATCTCAGATTTGCCTTCTTAATCGTTTGTTTGGGTCCCTCACTTCCGTTTCGCTTCTCATGCACTGATTCGCTAGCTGAACAGCCAATCAGAGTGATTTATTTAGCCGACGGCCTCGGAAGGTGTCGGCACGGCCGAAAAGACACGACGGGGCGGGACACACCAATCTGAGTAGGGCGACAGGACGCTCATTGACGGCCAGACATCCATCGACATCCATCGACGGCCGAAATCGGCTTGGTGTGTCAGGACCTTAAGACAGAATTCCATCCCTCTAGTTTGAGTTTCAGAGATCAGCATGCTGTGTAAACTGTGATCTACATGTAAAGCCCTATTAGGGTATTTTAGGTATAAGAAATAAATAATGGGGTAAAGGGGTCATTTCTACATTTGTATCTATAGATACCTTCAGCAAATGAAGAGAAAATAGGAAAATACCCAAAGGAGTTTAATGGAATTTGTCTGTAAATAGAGCTGGGGGAAATGTCTTAACCTGTACGTTTTTAAAAATAGGAAATAACAAAAATAAAGAAACAGAAGCTTTCAAAAGGGAAGCAGAAGAGACGTTCCCCATCAAGCATCATCCGGACCTTAAAGTGAGCTGTAAATAAATAAAATCTGAATCAGAATACCTTTATTAGTCCTACGGAGGGGACATGTGCGTAGTTACAGACAGCTTAATGTTACATATGTTAAATGTGACATGCATTAAAAAAAGAACTAAGTTATGATATAATAAAATAAAATGAAAAAGTTACATAATTTACAAAATACACACCTTGTAACAGTTCTTAGGATTGAGCAGCCAGGTATATATTACACAGTTATTAACGGCATTCATATATTGCACATATATACACATAAATGTTCACATTCATAATTCGGAGGCAAAAAGGAATGTTCTATTGATTTTTGTCAGGAGTACAACAACAAAATGAACCTTGATCCTTCATGGGATGTCAGTCGTGGGGGATTCTGATCTTTTTGTTAATTAAAAGTAGAATTAACAAAACTCAAACAGGTTGAATCCTCCATTCAAATTCTTAGCAAAAGTAGTATCAAAACATAGTATAGTGTCCTAGTGTCTGGAGCGGTCAGTATATTCGGCGCCTGGGGAGCAGTGTCGGGTCGGAGCCCATGTTAATTACTTTGTGTACTGCTGGGAGGCTTCCAGTTATTAAACACACACTAATTTATTTGTTGAATATATTTTGTATAAATAATCTGCAAAGTAATTAAAGCATTAAATGAAATACCATGGAGTCAGAAGTACAGAAGTGTACTGTATGTATGTATGCCTGTGAAATGAAAATGTGTACTTTAAATTCATCCACTGTCATTGTATACTCCTCTAAGTATTCTACACAAGGAAACTTTTAAAATACTTGAACTTAAATTGAGTATTTTCCTTTTTTATGAACACACTGTTCACACAATAATTAAAGTATAGTGCCCTCGAAACCATGGAGGGTCTCCTCTGAAACTCACAGCTCATGAATACCAATAAAAGCCCCCCCTCCCCCTGCTCTGTCCCCAGCTGCTGCACAGGGAATGTGTATTGCACCAGGAAGCAGACGAGGGGCCACTTTAATCAGGATTTTCCAGTAAACCTCCCTGAACCTGAGTCACTCTGTCTGTTGACTCTGCGTCTGACCGCCTGTGATTGTGTGGATTCCACAAATACTGGTGACTAATGGCCGCTTCCTGGTAACGCTGTGAAATTAACAGGAAGTCATACAGTCTGTTGAAACATACTTTACATGTGTGTGAAGCAATTACAAAATCTGTTGCAGCCTTAAAGTAAATACTAAAGCAGTGTTTTTTTGTAGGGTGTGATAATTGCACATTTTTGCGTAGACAAGGTGCTGTATATATTAAAACATAAAACTGATTCATAATCCTCAACAATTGTGGAACCTGGTACACAAGCCTCATTTTCAGTTCCAATGAATAGACTTAATGACTAATTTCCATTTTCAATACTTCTGCCTGCTCCAGAACTACAGAAGCAACGATACAGTGCAGATAAACAAAAGGTCCATATACAGTTTGACTTATATATTAGATTAAGATAAGATAAGACTTTATTCATCCCGAAGGAAATTGTTGTGCCAGAGTAACAACATACAATAAACACAGCAGCAAAACTGTACACTAAAAGTGCAGCAAAAAGAGCAATTAAACATCCACAGACAACATGAGACGTAGAAACATAGAAGGTCACACAATCAATGCAATCATTATTAGCAGTATTTAGTAATTAGTAGTGCAAAAAATAAAACATAGTGGCAGTTACGTAATTGCACGTTATCATAGCATTATTAATAATAATAATATAATATTGCACATAGTTATATATATATAGCAGCGAGTGTATTGCAATGATGTTAATTACATTGATATGTATATTGCACATAGTGTTGGTGTGGAAGTTCAAAGGAAAGCACAAGTCATAAATAAATATATAATCAAAAAACTGGAAACGGTACACCGTGGTATAAAATAAGTAGCAGTATCCTAAAAATACACAAGTGAATGCACAAAGTATTGAAGTAAGTATTGAATCCAAGTAAGACATTTTTTGAATTGCACATAAGTGTATATTGCACACGAGTGTTTGTATTGCACAGTATTGAATGCCTTTACCAACCAGCCAACATGTTGTTCACATTCATGTCGATCCACGATGTCATCTTTTTATTTTATTTTCTTAGACATTTGTGTGACGTTATAATTAGGAAACTAATGATTGAGTAATGGCCAAACCATGCTTTGTGAGGTCACAGAGAGCTTGACCTTTGACCACCAAAGTCTAAAGAGCGATATCTAAGTATAGCCGACGTGAAGTCATAAAAACACCGTCACCATAACTCAGCCGAGAGAGTTTTGAGCAGCAGCACTTCATCAGCAGAGAGAGTGATGCGCAACAGTCGGTCAAACTAGTTCACGTCGTAGTTGTGCAACACAGAGAACAACAGTTTGTCTTTGTGTGGGACGTCTCTGCTGTCCATTGAATGCACAACAATCTGCCATTGAGGTGAAAGTCTTGCATAGATGGCTGCATGAATGCACAATGAACACACACACACACACACACACACACACACACACACACACACACACACACACACACACACACACACACACACACACACACACACACACACACACACACACACACACACACACACACACAACTTCAGGGGACATTACATTGACTTACATGCATTTCCTGGAGACTTATCCTAACCTTAACCATAACCAACACATGCCTAACCCTAACCCTTAACCTAACCAAGTCTTCACCCTAAAATGAATGATTCCCCTCATGGGGACCTCCATTTTGTCCCCATAAGGGAGGCGAGTCCCCACACGTGACTATGTAAACAGATGTAGGTCCCCACAAGTATAGTAATGCTAGGCCACACACACACACACACACACACACACACACACACACACACACACACACACACACACACACAGCACTGTGGCTCTTGCACTGTGCTGCTATATGTAGTCACAGCTGGGTGACACGAGTCAATATGAGGTTACCGCTTAAACCACTCGCACCACTTGACTTAAATATAATTGTTCTTGTGACATCTACTTCAATGTACAAAACTAGAGACGTGGAGACTTATTTATACAAATGTTAAAGTACAAGGAGCCTTCAAACATCTGACAAGACAGCTGTTTAACTCAAACATCATTCCTGTCTCTCACTTTTTATAGTAGTTTTTTTTATTGATAAGAAGAGAATAGACGGCCTGGATTTTCTTAAATTGTATTCTGAGTTTTTCTGCGTCAACCTTTTGTAAATCCGGTCTGGATCAGGTTCCAGATCGTAAGCGCGTACAGCGTGTAAATGAAGCTACTAAAATGGAAATGAAATGCGAAGCAGGAATAGCTTGTTCCAAAAGAAGAGAGAACCTGTTGAATACTTGTTGAGCGGGATCCAACTTTACAAACCTCACCCAAACCCTACTCATTGTGCCTATAATTTAAATGTTGCATAATTACAGCTTTTATCAAAAGTTAATCTAAGCAAATGAAGCCAGTAGATTGAGTCAATTCCATGTTATAATACACCTAATTCACATAATATTGCTCTGGTGATTTTTTTTCAATCTGCATTTCTTAGCATGACATATTTGAGTATTGGGCCCTACTTTACTCTCAATTCCTCTTTGGAGCCGGAACCTCTCTATTTGTTAAACAAAGTTATTACTTTCAAATGACTATTTAGAGGTAATGCATTCACTTCTGTTGATAATGTGTAGAAAACAACTTGCTTTTTGACCTTAAATGGATAGTGTAATTCCTTCTGATGAAAATGCATTTCACCTTAATTTAAAGGTCCCCTATTGTACTGTTTTTCATCAATATGTTACAGGTCTCAGATAAATACAAACATGTCTCTGAAGTGTTTGGCTCCAAACACCAAACAGATCATTGCAGCATTACCCATAATCCCCTCTGTTTCAGCCCTGTTTCCAAAGTGCTGATTCTCTGTCTGTGACTTTAGATGAAAATAAGGAGCCCCTCCCCACGCCCCTCTGAGAGAGATTTGGTTACAAAGAACACAATAGGCGCTTTCACACCGGAGTGTGAGCCCACTACTCAAATATGTCCTGCTAAGAAATGCAGATTGAAAACAAATCTGTACTTTTCCCGTTTAGTTCCGATAGTTCCTGGGATTTTGCGTTCACACCAAAAAGAGAACTTAGTTCATGAGAACTTTTCCCCCCTTCCAAGTTCCAAAGTTCCAATTTCTGATTGGCTGGGCGGATTGCAAACCACGCCCCGTAAAACTCTGAAAAGTTTTGTGAAGCTGCCATTGTATTTGCTGGCATTAGCATTATTAGCATTAGCCCTGCGCACCAATGGAGAGAGACTAACTTATGGCAACACAAACAAAAACATGGGAGCGGTGGAGATGAGGAGGTGTCGGCGTTCTGGCGATTTACCCAGTCCCCAACTCCGGGGACTTCCGGCCGGGGACTTTGGGTGGCAGTACACGCCGTGAAGTTGTTTGCGGCCTGCCAGTAAACCCAAAGCAGAAGAAGAAGAAGAAGTGACGGTTACCTTGGTTGGTGGTGATTGGCTAATGGTTACTCAAGCCAAAACATCGTTATGGCATAAAGTAGCCAAAATCTGATCAGCTCATTTTCAGACAGGTTTTTATAGAAATGGATCAGGACGAAAAGAGAGAGAATCTTTGTTCCTGAAACTTTCAGAGTCTCTTTACACAGAGGGGACACATGTTGATGTAGAAGAGACATGAAGAAGATGGGATACATGTTGATGTAGAAGAGACATGAAGAAGAGGGGACACATGTTGATGTAGAAGAGACATGAAGAAGAAGGGACACATGTTGATGTAGAAGAGACATGAAGAAGAGGGGACACATGTTGATGTAGAAGAGACATGAAGAAGAGGGGACACATGTTGATTGTAGAAGAGACATGAAGAAGAGGGGACACATGTTGATGTAGAAGAGACATGAAGAAGAGGGGACACATGTGATGTAGAAGAGACATGAAGAAGAGGGGACACATGTTGATGTAGAAGAGACATGAAGAAGAGGGGACACATGTTGATGTAGAAGAGACATGGAGAAGAGGGACACATGTTGATGTAGAAGAGACATGAAGAAGAGGGACACATGTTGATGTAGAAGAGACATGGAGAAGAGGGGACACATGTTGATGTAGAAGAGACATGAAGAAGAGGGGACACATGTTGATGTAGAAGAGACATGAAGAAGAGGGGACACATGTTGATGTAGAAGAGACATGAAGAAGAGGAGACACATGTTGATGAAGAAGAGACATGAAGAAGAGGGGACACATGTTGATGTAGAAGAGACATGAAGAAGAGGGGACACATGTTGCTGTAGAAGAGACATGAAGAAGAGGAGACACATGTTGATGTAGAAGAGACATAAAGAAGAGGGGACACATGTTGATGTAGAAGAGACATGAAGAAGAGGGGACACATGTTGATGTAGAAGAGACATGAAGAAGAGGGGACACATGTTGATGTAGAAGAGACATGAAGAAGAGGAGACACATGTTGATGTAGAAGAGACATGAAGAAGAGGGGACACATGTTGATGTAGAAGAGACATGAAGAAGAGGGGACACATGCTGATGTAGAAGAGACATGAAGAAGAGGAGACACATGTTGATGAAGAAGAGACATGAAGAAGAGGATTTTGCATGATAGGGGAGCTCTAAGGTTGAAAAACAGAGAAGGTGTTTTTGTAAAAGGTTATTTATCTATCTGATATTTTTGTTGACTAATGTCTGTTTTTCTTTTTGCCAGGCTCTGGAGGAGGCGGCGGATAAAGCAGCAGAAGAAGAACGAAAGCGTCTTCAGACTCAGACTGAACTCCAGGACCGCTACATCGTGGACATAGAGAGAGAGAAAATAGTACGTGACCATGTGCATCTTTCACAGATTAATTACGTCAGAATAAGAGCAACTTAAATACAACTTCCTCTTTTAGATGTAAGGTGCTTTCACTCGTACATTACAGATGTTTTAATGTAAAAAAGATACTCAGGAGAAAAGTTGAGTTAGTGTGGTATTGTTGAATCAGAACAAAACAAATACACAAACTAAATAAACATTGTGTCAAAGGTAGACCAGCGACTTCCCTATTCTTCAAAGGCGAAATGACTGTTTTTGTCAATGGAGTTTGAAGAGTGTATAGATGGATATAACTGCTTCAGTTCCCTGTCAAAAGTGCTGTCTGATGGCATTAGAATTTTCTAAATATAGCGATCTCTTAAACAGATAATGGTTTCATCACGTAGGCCTTTGGTTTAGCTGGTTAGGTATATGTTACATTACATTACATTTAGCTGACGCTTTTATCCAAAGCGACTTACAATAAGTGCGTTCGACCAACAAAATACAAACTTGAAGAAAACAGAATCATATAAGTAGGTTTCATAGAGCAAAAACATTTCAAGTGCTACTCAACTGGCTTTCGGTAAGCCAGTCCTTTGTTAGTATATAAGTGCTTTGTTAATAGTTCTATCGCTCGAAGTGGAGTCGAAAGAGATGAGTTTTCAGTCTGCGCCGGAAGGTGTGTAAGCTATCTGCTGTCCTGATGTCAATGGGGAGCTCATTCCACCATTTTGGAGCCAGGACAGCAAACCCACATGTTTTTGCTGATGGGAACTTGGGTCCCCTTCGCAGCGAGGGCGCAGCGAGCCGTTTGGTATGTTCTTTCTGCACATCAATGCTTTGCTTTCATGCTTCTGTCTGTTACTCCAAACTGAGGGCTGACTATGGTTCCTCTTTCAACCCCACTTTTACAATTCAAACTATCCCTCAAAGTCACAACAGCTTAGAGGGAAGCTAAAACTTAACAATTTATTTGAGGTTGTGTTGATGATCTCACTGCACATGTCAGAGACACATACTTGTTGCTGTAGGGTACATTTGGTAAATGTCACCACAATAAAAGCATCTATACTACGCCCGACTGCCTCTACTGATAACATATTGACATGCTCAGTGCACTCTGGTGTGCTGTTTTACACGAGAACACCTCACTGCTGTAGCATGGTCAGTATCTACTGCTACTGACCATGCTGTTAGTGCAAAATCTACAGCTCCTCTACCACAACCATCATCAATAAGTGGACATGGAGAACTACATGAACTACATGTTGCTAAATCCACTGCGGGGCATAAACAGAAGGGCAACCAGGCAACCATGGCAACCATGCTCGGGGGTCTTCTTCGCTGCTTTTGGTGTATTTTGTGGCGGAAGTACAGCGCCACTTACAGGCCCGGCATATGTACTACAGCGTTTCCAGCCGGTCGAGCGGTCTCGTGTGAACGGACACGTTAATTGAGCCGTATCCGTGTGAATGAAAGACTTTTTTGATATCGAATTCGGTTAGTTTGCGTTCCCGTGTAAATGGGGGTTTATCTTCAATCAGTTACTTTATGGATTTTTTTCAGGAAGTCACAACTTCAACACTTTTACTTTTATGAGTGAAAGTGCTACATGAATGTATGCAATGCACTAAATCTGACTTTGAGAGGGTTTAACATACTGTATATAGATTGAAATCAAATTATTGTTTTCATTAGAAAAATATTAGTTCAATATTAAAAATGAACTAATTGTAAAAAATGGCCTTTACAAATATTCATCTGGAACCAAAAAACAAGTTGAATAGATATAGATAACTAAAATTGCAGTAAAATGAAATGACAAATAGCTAAATCCACCTTTTAGAAGCTGGAGGTAGTCAATATTTGATACTTTTAGTTGATAATAAGTACCTACAATTATACATTTATAATTAAAATAACTCATCTCTGTGAGTAGGATAAAAGTCAGTCCAGTCAAGATTCAAGTGATATGCTGATAAATCACAGGCAAGAACACTTTTGAGTGCACAGAGAACACGTCTATTACCTAAATTAGGCCTGAACCCATCACTGGGAGGGGAAGGTATGTATTCCTTATGGACTACTCGTTAAACAAAAGTCAGGAGTGTTGACACTGACCTCATCATGTGTTTGTCATGCTTCCACAGGTCCGGCAGCAGATGGAGGAGCAGGTGGCGCAGAAGTCCGAGGAGCTGGAGCAGTACCTGCAGCGGGTCAAAGAGATGGAGGGCATGTACTGCCAGCTGGAGGACGCTCTGGAGGACGAGAGGAGAGCGCGGCAGGACGAGGAGGCCGTCCGCAGGCTGCAGGCACGGTCAGTCAACAGGGAGGAGAGAGCGTTATTATTATTATTATTATTAGAGTCCGTTGATAGAACTGCCCGTGCACAAAGTTATTCTGCAACTAAGCAAAAATATCAGGGGTTGTTTTAACGAGGAGGCTGCATGCACCGTCAGTCAAAAATGCGGTTTTGAAATAAGGGAATTTCCTTATTACATTCAAAAACGTCACTGTCAACTTTGAGAATCTGGGATGGACGTTTCTCCCTATTTATAGACCAAAGAATGTATCTAGAGAAACACGGAGTGACTAAGGGATAATTCATGAGAATCGTTGGTTGCAACCCTACATTGAACTTAACATAACTGGCCATCATAAAATGCATCATATAACCAAACAGTCCTCATAAAAGTGTGTTAGTTCACAAACAAAACCATCAGTCGTATGAATGCTAGTTACATGACATGTCACTTGTTAGACGCTTTTATCCAAAGCGACTTACATACTCAATACTGTGAGCAATCCCCACAGGAGCAATTTGGGGTGAAGTGTCTCAGGGACACAACGACATGCTGACTGCAGTGGGGTTTGAACCTGTGACCCCCTTATCCCAACACCAACACACTAATCCACTGCGCCACACGCCTCCCTCCCTAGTTGCCTTCTTTTACCAGGTGGTTGAAGTTGTCCACCTCAGATTGAGGTTGTATTTTACATCATGATCACTTACTAGTTTCTCTTAACCTAAATCACATGGACTGATTCTGCTCCTCTCTTTCTCACACAGCCAGACATTGTACTTCCCTCTCCCCTCCTCCCTCTCCCCTCCTCCCTCCTCCTTCCTTCCTCTCTGCTGACATTTACTTTCCACCTCACGTTTGACTAACCAGTAGTGAGCATGTCAGCAGCATACTGACCACACTGTTCAAATTAAACTGCTGTGTCACAAAGACAGCTATCAGTTTGGAATCATTAGTTTGCTGTTATTCATATCAGAGGAAAGGTTAAAGTTCAGTTACTTGTGTGTAATTTAGTAAACAGTTTGACACATTACTGTGAAATAAAGGTTGCTAATCATTATAATGCCAAAGGAAACTTGGAGTATGTTGTCACCACTGTAGGTCCTGTGTGGAAGATGCAACTTCCAAATGGGGAAGCCTAATTTTTCATATTAATAAACAGTGACTTCATTTTGGTTCCATCTAATCTTCGACTGCCTTCTGTATATAATGTCTTAAGAATATAAACAATGCAAGTTACATTTATCCAACAATTTAGTTCATAATTGCACTACAGCGCCACCTGCTGACGAACAACACCCTCCACCTTCCTGTTGATTTATATGCAAGTTGCTTTCATTTCTTTTAGACTGAGGAAACTTTGTTACATCCTGTTTCACATATTTTAGATTAAGATCTGTTCACATAGTTTTATGCATTCATTACTTTACACTTTTACAACCTATGAGAAATGGTTAGAACATTTCCAACACTTTAGTTACAAATACATAAGAGTATATATTGATGGTGGGAATTGCAAATGTTGCTAATGTATAGCAACAAATACCTACTAACTATGATCAGGATCCAGTTGATTATTTCACATAGGACAAATGTGATGTATTGGTGCATACTGTAGACATAGTAAGACAACATAAACAATCAAAGCAAGTATTGCAACATTTAGGGAAGATACATTTAGAAAAAAGAATATAAAAATGTGCACAATTAATCTTTATTTTCAAAAAGGTCTGCATGCACACATTGTGCTCAGTTTAGGTTATAATATGCCTTAGAAAGTGTTTAATGTGACACTGCAGGGCTCAGCTGGAAACAAGAGGCTTATTCGCACATAACTTATATACTGACCAATGTTTGGTGTGTGTGTGGAGCAGGTTGCTGGAGGAGGAGGCCGTAAAGAGGGCGGAGCTGGAGGAGTTTCACCTGCAGCAGCAGCGCGCCATCGCAGAGACGAAGGCTGAGAAGCAGGAGCTGGAGAGGGAGCGTCTGATCAAAGAGAAGGAGCTGCAGGCGGCCATGAAGCAGCTGGACCAGCTGGAGGAGGACAGGCAGGGCGCGCTGGAGCAGTACCAGGTCAGAGAGATGTGGATTACACTATGGCTCAGTAGGAAATAGCTGGCAGAAAAAAGGTTATGAGCAGTTCCTCCATCACCCATACTTATTTGGAGAACAATAGTTATTTAGTAGAGCTGCATTAAAAAGTTTGAAGCTTCATTCATAGTATTGATTCATAAATGCTGTGCGTTTCATTTTGTTTGTTTCTGCACAGTTGCATTAGTAGGCTTTATTCATTTTTTAGTAATCTCCCATTTGTAGAATGTGTACCAGGATCGTTTGGTACAAACATCACATTGAGTGAAAACCCCCCCAAACTATTTTCATTAAATGCCAAATCCAAAATGTACCACACTCAAAGGGCCCGCCCGAAAAGTACGATTTATTTATTTTTGAGAAAAAGCCAAGATTGTAGATTGTGTTTAAGGTGAGATTACATCGAGCGATAATGAACAACAATGTGTTGTTCTCACACTGTTTATAGCTGTTGTTACAGTGATAGAAGTTATACACACAAACTAACTTTTATAGCAGGTAAATACATTTCTCAGTGTAAATTATTAACATATTGTCTATCTGTCTGAAGACGTCAGTTCTTTAGTAGTTTAGTGCCTTTTTTACCTCATGGTGTGAGTTGGACTGCTGGATGGGAGGCAGCTAATGAGAAAGTCATGTGAGACACATTATACAGGTTATGTTGTTGATACAGCGCTCCAAGATATGCTGAAAACATATATAATTTGATGACCTGTTTATAGCTTTGTCTCTGTGTTTTCTCGTGTGAGCCAGGCGGTGATGAGGAAGCTGGAAGACGCAGCCAACAACACAAAGACCTGGAAGCACAAGGTGGCCGAACAAGAGGGCATGCTACGGCTCATCCAACCAGGTAACATCAGCCGCTCCAAATGACTGTTTGATGGTTCTTCTGTCTTCGTGAGGACCAAGCTTAGTGTACCACCTTGAGAGTAGAGACATCTTTGATGGGTAAGACTGGATTCCAGGGTGAGAGCAAGGTTGAAGCTATACTGCTTAAGGTTTTTATCATATCAAACATCATTTTTAATAATATTATTCGCCCACTATTGTCTCCATCCATTCACGGTATTTGCCTGCAGCGCCGCATAGCCATGACCCTCTTAATGTCAATTAAATGGCAGTTTAATACAATCCCATGTCTAGATATGTGACCAAGACACTTTCACACAAATGACGGTGTCAATCATACTGTTTTATTATTTTATAGTATTCATTTTGCATTATGTCTCTTATTTTTTACGTTTGACCTGAATTGAATATCTGTTGTTTGCCATATTGTTAAAGCACTTTGAGTTGCATCTGTGTAAGAAAAGCACTGTACAAATGAAATTATTATTATTATTACCAGGTCATGATAACATTTCAGTAAAACTGGGTAGCTTGGGGCAGCTTTGATGGTTTCCTCTTGCTCTGTGCGTTTAAACTGAGAGTTAGAGAGCAACATGTATACATATCTGCTTGAATTGTTTTTTCCTCAAAGCTACAAACTCCTGCCATGAATCAATGTAATGGCGCCTTCATCCCTCTAATGTCCCAATAGAGTTTATTGGTAGATTCAGAGGAAAAACAAGCTGAGACTGTTTTGTCATACTCTCTCAGCCAACTATGTACCGAGCAAACAAGCTATAACAGTAAGATATCGAAATTCCACAGATACCTTTGGCTGGAGGCTTCATATTAAGAATGTTGTTTACTACAAAGTAATAATGACGACTTTAATAGACAAAATATCCATATCACACGGTTTATGCGTTTAAAACGGCTGCACTTTTTCACACTTAATCATATTCAGTTGAAACCTAAGAGGCTAAAGTGCAGTTAAGATAACATTAAAGATAAAATCATAACTGAAATGAATCTTTGTGAGTGATAGCGCTCCCAATTAGTTTTTCAGGAATATCTGTATCTTTAAATGTTGTTTTAATAATAAGAGGCTGACCTTTTTAAAGAGATCACTAAATAGTTCTGCATTGACATAAACATTAGCAAAATGATCTCCTATTAAAATAGAATGAGCCATATGTGAAAGTGAGGAAAATTAATGATAACGTGCGCACGGATATAACTAAAATCAGCTGTACACAACAAGTGTGTTCTGTTACAGAGATGGCCGCTAGCGTTGCACAACATCATATTTTGTGTTATCAACTTACGCAATAAACACACAGCGAAACTCTGGGTTATTTCCCTCTGGACATTTTAGTTGTTTCTAAGATGGCAGTAAAAAAATGGTGCGTTTTGCAATTCAACATTTTACTATCATTCTGTTTTTATTGCTGTCTTTTGTGTTCATTTCAAGTAATACATTTCAGCAGTACCGAAAAACTGAATCTGAGTATACTTTAATATCTGTTTATTTATCACAAGTACTATCCCTTTTGAATATTTTCCATATACAACTTTTATTTTGCAAACAGCAACATATGCAAAATGGGATGCTTTCTTTGTAGCTGACCTTTTTGTGCAGACACCCGCGCAACGATGTATAGAAGAGTCATGTGACATTTGATTGCTGTTATCAATGCATTATAGTCAGGGGTGCACATAACTTTTTTGCCCTGGTTCTCAAAGGAGCACCTGGAGATGTTGCTTGGTGCTCATCCTTAAAATGAAATAAATAAACCGGTCTTTATTTGCCAGACACATGGCACTGAACACACGTGAGGTGAACACAGAACACACATGCAGAGGTGAACACAGAACACACACATGCAGAGGTGAACACAGAACACACATGCAGAGGTGAACACAGAACACACATGCAGAGGCGAACACAAGACAACATTAGCACGACCAGTAATACAAGCTGTCATCACTACCCTCCTGACTGTTCTCCTCTCTGTCAGACATGGTAGCTGATGATGTAGGCCTACTTCTTTCTCTCTGGTTGAGTCTGCGATTAGATGCTTGCATCCACAAGTCAACAGCTGGGTTTGGGTCGAAAGTCCAGTTTTAAAAGGATATGTTTGGTTACTGTCCTATAGTATACATTGGAATGATTTCAAACCTGTTTATCCCAATAATTATAAAGGAGTGCCTTGAAAATATGTGTTTACATAAATTGTGACCAAACCGTTTGAACTTAGACTAAAGTGAACTATCTAAACACTCAAGAGTCCTTTACCTCACTGAGCTGTAGTTATCAGTCTCTCGGTCTGACTGGAGAGGACTCTCCCTCCACATCATTGTAGAAACATCTTCTTCTTATATCCGCAGCTAGCACCAGATTATAATAACAACAGCGCTGGTACCGGTGCACCCTCCCTCTCTCCCTCGCTCACTCGCACTTTGGCTGTGAGCTGCGGGCGCCAGATAAGCCAACATCCCCCATTTCCATCACTTACAGCGCCCATCGTACAGGGCGAATGAAACGTGTAACCGGGGTGAAAAGGGTGTTACATTTACTTAATTATGAATTTTGTTACATCAAGGCCAAAAATTAGGATGAGCACCAACGGTCAAAAATGTTTTTTTCCCTCCCAGAGCTGCCAGCGCAGCGCCTCCACAGATCTGGCGCCCTAGGCGAAAATAAACGCCAGTGCGACGGGCCGGCCCTGAGTTCATATGCAACTCGCAAATATCTTTCTCTCTCTCTCTCTTCTCTCTCCTCTCTTCTCTCTTTTCTCTTCTCCCTTCTCTCTCCCTCTCTCTCAATGTTGGTACGCAAATGCGCCTTTTTTCAAATGACCCGGTGCTCTTTTTTTGGCCGAGGTGCGCATGCGCACCTGCGCACCAGTTATGTGCAGCCCTGATTATAGTGACTAATATAATAATAAAATACTCCTACCTTTCCCTTCAGGTTCCAAGGGCCAGCAGATGATCACAAACTGGGGCCCCGCAGCCTTTTCTGACGCAGAGTTCAGTCATAGGCAGAAGAAATGGCAGGAGACGAAGAACGAGGAGACCCAGGCCCAGTAGAGCCGGACTGCAAACATGTCTAATAATCACAAGGGAAGAAGAGAGGGCTGCTGGGATATACGGTCTGTGATACAATGTGTTTAAGTAACGACTGGAAGACAGAGTTCTCTGATGACTGGGTTTTAAGTGGAATCGAAATTCAAGATTTACCAAGGTGATACGAGGCATTTTATGATTAGGGGGCATTCAGTAATACAATACTTTATCCCTTTTATAATCTTTACTGAGAACCAGCACATGCTTTTGAACAAGTCTGTCGTACATTAAATTAAAGGAGCAAAACAGAAAGTCAAGTCACATTTTCACAAAATGAAAGCTCCCTTTTTAGCTTTGTTGTCAAATGTATTGATCACCATGCCACTTGCTTGGTCTTTTTATAATTGAGCAGCTTACAATGTAAAGTGGTAGTGTGTTTGAAGTCCACTGAGTGGGAACTACAGGATGTAAGATATTTATAAAGTTTGAAGAGCACATTGGCAAAGTGTTGGGTCATTAACTGATTTTTAACCCTAACAACCACCACAGATAACAAAAGGCACTTTCACACCGGAGTACTTTTCCCTTTTAGTTCCGATAGTTCCTGGGATTTTGCGTTCACACCAAAAAGAGAACTTAGTTCATGATAACTTGTACCCCCTTTTTAGTGCCTGCTAGAGAGGTGGTACTTTCCTGGGGAGAAAAAAGTTCCAATTTCTATTGGCTGGGCGAATTGCAAACCACGCCCCGTAAAAAGTTTTGTGAAGCCGCCATTGTATTTGCTGGCATTAGCATTATTAGCATTAGCCCAGCGCACCAACGGAGAGAGAATAACTTATGGCAACACAAAAAAAAACATGGGAGCAGTAGAGATGAGGAGGTGTCAGCGTTCTGGCGATTTACTCAGAAGGCTTCAGTAGAAGCTGCTGGGAGTTCCAGCAGCTTCTACTGTGCTTGTGTGTCCGGGGCTGGAGATTCATGTGATTGGTTGTTGGTCGAGCTTCAGACAAGCCCGCCGGCATGCTTCAACGCACGCCGCCGTGTGTAGGCACCGTAACGGCCCGTCCACATGGCGGCGTGCGTTGAAGCTTCAATGCGTCTGCCCATTCACTTTGAATGGGGTGACGTCACGCTTTGCCGAACTGCATTGTAGTTCCGTCGCTTCGCATTGCTCGCTTCAAAAGTTGAGCAATGTTCTACTTTTGAAGCTTCGACGGAAGCGTCAGCCAATCAAATCATATGCCAGTACAAGCTCTAGCCAATCAAACCGCGTCCTTGTGTGTCCGGGGTGGGAGATTCATGTGGTTGGTTGTTGGTCGAGTTTCAGACACGCCCACCGGCAAGCTTCAACGCACGCCGCCGTGTGGACGCAGCACAAACCCGAAGAAGAACAAGTGACGTCAGCGGCTTCATTTGTGTAATCTTCCCTCAGGGAACTTATTCCGGTGTGAACGCGATCTGCTCTTTAGTTCCATGGGGGAACTAAGTGCTGGGAACTAAGTACGGCAAAGTACTTGGTGTGAAAGCGGCTAAATATAACAGGATTGGGCTTGTGCAGGCCCTCTAAAAAATGTTAACAGTTGAGCATTGATTCAACATTTACTTAGTGGCAATGACAAATCAGTCGTAGCATAACAGTAGAATACAATGTACCGCTACCAGATACATTTTGAAATATACTTCAGGGGCTGAGAAAAGTAAACCAAGCGCCACAAAGTCTGTGGGCCACATGTTTTCTATAACGTATGATCTATGTGAGAGTAACAACTGAAATGTAAATACACACACACACCAATAACAAAAACATACTTGATTATGTGTTTTGTACATGCAAACAGAGATGTACATGTTTATTTACATGTAGAGCGGGGAAGGGATATCCGATGACAAGTTGTCACTCAGACGTCTGGCCTGACCTGAAGTATTTTCGGCTGTCCACGCATGGTTATACCAAGTTGGACCACGTTTGAAATGCACTACTTTTAAGGGGACTCGTTCAAAGTTAGGTGAAGAGATGTTTATCCGCAACTATCAAGGAATGCTATCTTTAAATTAGTGTGACGGCAACAAACTGTTCTCTTTCCTGTGGTATCTTGAGTTTTTGTGGAAAATAAGGGATTTTTGTACATAGAAAGTGTTTTGCTTACTACGGTAATGAAATGTTGTATGAGGGCAGCATCAGGATGACAGGTCAAGTTGTCTTCTAAAGAAACATCCTAAATTGAAATAAAATGTACATTACGATTCACTAAATATTTTCTCATAATCAGGAAAAGCTTTTTTTTTTCTTTCCAGTTTGTCTGACCTAGATTGGTATCTGTCTGAAGAATTAGCTCTTTAAAATGTCCTGCTTGTAAACACTGTCAGATACACGGCACTTAGCCAAGATCACACTCCAAACAAGAATGCTAACCGCTGAACATTTGTACTGTGTTGTTGTTGTTGTTGTTGTTGTTGTACTGTAACCATCAGTGCCTTTGATACTGTCATGACTCATTGATTTCTATTTTATGTTTTTATATATATGTAAAAAGCCTAAAAGACTGAACTATGGATTAAATACATCTGGAATAACTGGTGTTCTGTATTCAATGTATTTTGTCTACAACTTAAATATTTTGGATTTGACCTTTTTAAATATTAACGTTCTAGAAAATAGTGCACACAAATTATACAAAAGACACTACAATATGATATGTATATGCCCTTTATGATTATCTATTAGTGCTTTGTAATTATTATAACGGAAATGTACAAACAAGGAATAGGTATTCAGTCAAAATATTGAAGATGGATGTTAAAAAAGGAATCCTATGGAAATAGGGTACAGTGGTATGTAGAGGAATTGTACATAATGGACATTTTAAATAATCGAAAAACTATATTTCTTTTAAGATTGCAAGAAAAACAAGATGGAAAAAAAGTGGGGGAAATGGTCATTACTCCCAAAACAGCAACTAAGACTACGAAAGAGCAACAGATTGAGTGGATAAAACAGATGATAGATAGAACACTACAAACTCATACTACCCAAATATTACTTTTGTCCTTTTGAATTTAGGTTATTTTCTGTCTTTTAAGTAAATTGTGATAAGATGACACACATGATCTGTACTACACAACATACTGCACAAACCAACTTTTTACCCAAACCATCATATGATCACCAGAGGGTGCTAGAGCGCCACAAACACAACGCCACTACAGACAGTGGTGAGAGAAGTTCAGTATTTCTGATCAGCAAAAGACACTAACTGTTGTACGGTAATAAATACATGTATGTGTAAACTGTGTCTCATGTTGGGACACAGAAATGGAGAAAAACTGAGACTTAATGTCCATGACTGACTTCTTCAATTTTCCAAAATACAGTGGATCATTATCTGGATTTGTATGAACAGGATCATGTACTGTTATATAATTATGTGTAACTAAATGTTCTGTTTTTCTATTGTCTGGTAGTTGTCTGTCCGGGACTTTAGTTACATTAGATCTGGGGCACGCAAGGGAGTGTAATAAGGACTTACAGGGAATAAAACATTCTTGCCAATCGCAGATGGATACTGCAAAAGTTATTCTTAGGAAGAACTTTGGTTTAACACTAATTCAATTTGAAGAAATCAAACGTTGCATATTTTGAATATGAGACACAAAATGTCTCAAATGTTAATTTACAGGACAAGAACTTCAAAGATGAAATTACATTTAAAAAGTTTTAATTTAAATCTACAACTATCTAGCCAACAATTATGTAAATGATAGAAGAGCAGAAAGAATTGTATCTAACATTATTTAGCTATAACTAGAGCTTCAAAAAAACACAGAAAGTATCAAACTGAATATCTTTTGGTTTTGGACTGACCATAAAATATATTTAAAGACATCACCTTGGACATTTTTAGGTAAAAATAATAAAATCGATAAATCTGGTTTTTAATAAAAAAACAACAACCGTGACCTCCTCCTCCAACTACGGAGCCCCTAAAGGGACATGGGAAGAAAGAAAAAAAAAAGAGAGAAAAAAAAAAGTCAGGATAACGGGTTTGTATCTCGTGCGCACGAGAATGTTTCGCGTGCGCACGAGAAAGTATCTTAAAAAAAAGTCAGGATAACGGTTTAAGGGACATAAAAAAAATATATGAGAAAAAAAATAAAGTCAGGAAAACGGGTTCCTTTCTCGTGCGCACGCGAAACTAATCCGTTATCCTGACTTTATTTTTGAATCCACTTCCTATTAACCAGTGCGCCAAGGAGGAAGTGCAGCACACAGTAGACCAACATTTCAATGCAGACTTGTATGTATACGTTTTGAAATGACAGTGGAAAGGTATATTTTAATCTCGGACTTCCTTATAAGGACATTACGGTCCTGCTTGCACGTCGTCACAGTTACATTCTCTCAGAACGGCATATTCCGTTCGTATTTTCAGGTAGCCTAGCTCATCCAAGTCCAACCCATAAACAATGGCAGGGGAGGTGGACATATTCACGTTCCTGAAAAGGCGAAATATACCCGATAATATCGTCAATCAACTGAAAGATGACAAGGTAAATTATTCTGCTGTTTACCTGTTGCATGCACTTACAGCTAAATGTAGCATTACACTGTTTTTAGCGATAGGCCAATTTGTTAGCCTCATTTAGCTAACTTGCTAGTATAGTAACGTTGTTTATATTTCTTCTGCTTTCTCCAGATCGACATTAACAGAAAAGATACAAACCCGTTATCCTGACTTTTTTTTTTCTCTCTCTGTTTTTTTTTTTCTTTCTTCCCATGTCCCTTTAGGGGCTCCGTAGCAATCAGTAGTAATCGTTACTTTCAGCCCTAACTCAAACGGAGAGTTGGAGGCTGTGTTTGACAAGAACTTTTCCGCCCTCCAAGCAACCTGACAATGAGCGTCTAATCCTGACAAGATTCAATAAGCGTAATGCCTGATACTTCCAGAGTATAAAAGAAGTATCTACACGTTATTCAAAACAGGCTGCCTTGTAAAATTTGCACTTTGAGATGAGCCCCCCCTCGAAAGATCCCCAACAAAGTTAATTCACTCCATCCTCCCTGTGTATCGTGCAACAGTCTTTAATTTGAGTGAGACTGGACAGACCAAACAAACACAAAATACACTCCCAAAAATCTGCAGTCCAGATGCGCTCGGCACACATACCACAGCTGCACTAACATTGCTTTATGCAACAAGATGGCCTGTCATTAACGCCGAGTGCTGCGCCGGATGCGCTCAGTCAAACCTCCCCTCAGCCACCCCCCATCACCCCCAGCAGCGTCTGTATCCCATCAGTCCTCTCTCTTTTAAACATCCTCACACTCATCAGCCTGAGGTTATGAGGATTGTGGCACGCGTGCTGCATTCCTGGGAGGTGATGCGAAACAGAAATGCATAAAATTCCCGATCTGGAATCCATCGCAGGGGGTGTGTGTGAGTGAGAGAGAAAAAAGAGCAGCAGGGGGGTTAGTTGGAAAATAAAGATGAGGCGGGGTTAAGGGGGTCTCACTGCCCCCTTGAGTACCAGAGCATCTGAGATACAAAGAGTCTGAGGAATTCAAAATATATAGGGGTTTGAAAGTTTTAGGAATTCTGGGTATTTACAGCGAGTGGGGTTTACGGAGCACAAGGGTACTCTTGGGACAGTCAAATAAAACGCCTGCAGAACATTTACCTTCCTTCACAGTATCACATATGACAATTCATGAACCCCAGGGGTGTGATACGGGCGTATTAAGAGTTCAGGGAAGCATCTGGCGAGAGAGTAGATAAAAATAGCATATCAATGCATATTTGCATTATAGATCTCTACGGAAGATTAAAAGGTCCCTGGAGGTCTCCTGTAAGGGTCAACGACCCAAACAGATGTCCTCCCAACTCCTCGTAAAAATGAAAAACAGCAAAAGTGGGTCCAGAGTGAGAAATTAACAGCAGCATTCCACTTCACACCAACAGAAATGTCTATTACTGTAAAGAGCTGCTCGGCCCAACCTTATTTCACCTGCGTGTCATCCCTCCTGTCCACCAGCACGTGTTTCTGCGCCTCGCCCTCCTGACATTTCACAACATCACATGTGGGACTTAAGCCAATGACTGAAGGTTTTAGTTAGATTTCGTGAGGTTCAAGGGTGCAAGGAGACGGAATTTGGGACAAAGGATCTGGCTCCAATCAGCGCATCTGACTGAGGTTGACTCTGCACCCACAGGAAGGCCGAGCCGAGGCCACAGCGGGAAAACCAAACTCTTCTTTCTCAATTGTTCATTCCAGATATAAATATCTTCTGACCATGTAAAGTGCAGTGCTAAAGGTGAGCCGTGTGCCACTCTGATACCAGTTGTATTTTTACCCTCATGGGTCAGAGGTTACTGGGGATTCATGTCAAAGTAGATGCACATGCACTTACCTACTGTAAATCATATTCAAATGCATGCACATGAATACTTACATGCATGCATAGTTTACACATGCATGAATGCTGCATGCACACAATCATGCACCCCAAAAACACATAAATCAAAACTAAATACCTACTTAATCTAAATGTGCTACAGATGCAGATTCTTTTTTTTAATTCAGCCTGCTATGAACTGTAATATCGCTGTAGTGATGTGGTTGGATGTCTACTCTATCTGCGAGGAATGCTTTACGTGACAAGATAGAAAGACTTCAAAAGTCAACGTCTCATCCTATTCCTCCCCCATGAACACAAAAGAATGTTAGGCAAGGCGCAAATATAAAACACAAGTGTTTCTGTGAAGAAGAAAAAAAAAAATTCCCTGCAACCCCCATGGACTGCGCTTCTCTCCTGCCAGCACATGAAGTTATTTATTTTTCACTTTAAACCGTCTGACTCATCATTACTGACTGAGCCAAGTTTGGAGTTGGCCTCCTATCAGAGCATTGTTTACCAGCATCCTACTTAATTGCACGGAGTATATGAAATCATTCTAAAAATACCCATGGTGCCGAGGGCTTCAAAGGAAGTTAGTGAATCAATCAGAAGAGGTGGTAACCGGGTGAAAGGCCAAGTGCTTGATTAGGCAGATACATAATTACCTGAAGGCTCTTGTATCATCACCCCACCCTAAATACACACCCTTTCTCTCCCTCTGAGAAAAGTGTGTCATGAAGGTGTGAAAACATCTGCTATTCATGAGCACAGATCAACACAACATGCTTTGTTTAACCTTTTAAAAAAAGACATATGACTAAAAGGAGGGAATGGTACCCAATCTTAACTGTCATGATCCTCCTGTAGACAGGTCTGGAGCTTCGCCACAACACCTCCCTTATTGGATGGACAAAGTGCCAGGATTTAAATTCAGAATCTTACGTTTTGTTAACCAGACACACCTAGTAACAATGTGAATTCCTGTCTGTATAAGCACTGAAATCATAAAACAGACCATCTCAAAAGGACGAAAAAAATAAACATTCCTGAAGTTAATCAACCCATTTCCCAACTTACTTTGCAAGTGATGCCCTAAACCACAAAGTCCTAATGAAGACAATGTGACATCAATACTTTGACTGGAAAAAGGGGATATCAACTCTGAAATTCGAAGAAAACATTACAATCGTTTAGCTCACAAGGCGGGAGAGTCGCATATTAAAGTCTGAATCCCTCTGCAGGGAGACGAGGGTGAGCAAAGGCTAGCGATATTAGCCAGATTTCATTGTCTTGATCGATTTCAATGCAGCATTGGGCGAGGACTTTTGCCTTTCAGCATGCGATGCCTCCGTAACAACATATGACTCATGGCGACAGAATGCGATGCAGCAGGAAACATCACTCGCAATTAAACCGTTAACTTCACTGGAAAAAAAGTAAACATGTTATTTTCGGAACATGTTTATGAGCCACTTGAGGGACAGCCATCTCCTGGAATCGTAGAAGACAATGTGGAATAAAGCCCCACAACATCTTGGAAATGCAAGCTACGTTCGCTCTGCATGTTACTTTAGTTCAACAATAAAAAAGATATACAATTATAGACAGCAAGCACAAGATTCTTGCAGTTATAGTGTATAGTGTAGATTGGTTTTATTGGTGAAGGGCAAGGAATGTATTACTTTTAGATGCACATATACACACAGCGAGTGAACGTTTCAAATAGGAGCCATAACACTATATATGTAGCAATAAGGTTTGCCAGTGAGAATCCCAAAAATAATACATTTAGTTTAGTGCCATCAAAGAAGATGTGAATTCCCTGAATGTGAAGCTACTCAGTGGTCCTCATAAGAGCAGTGGATGTACTGCTCATATGTGAGAATCTATTGCAATTGGTGGAATACGTTACTTGAAACACACAGCAAATACACTTCAATCATGAGAGACGTGATGTATGAAATACATGTTTAATACCGGACACGTGGTATAGAAAATTATGATGACAGATTACAACAATGAATCAACTGATGTTTGGAGATTAGGCACCGGTTTGTAGGATAATCATTCGGGAGGGGAAACCCGCTCCGATGAACCCCCCGGGGTCTAGACACTGGTGGTGGTGATAATGGTTCGGTCTGGTCTGGAGGAAGAAGGATTAGCTTGGCCCTGAATTAGGAGACAGGAGGCGAAGGGGTGGAGGCGGGTTGTGCGTTGACACCTGAAATGACAACTGACAGAGAGGGAAGAGCAGATTTAAAGGGTTTAGCAGGTGCAATGATTGCTAGCTGGGGAGTATCGCCCCTGATTACTTAATGGGAGAGGAGCTTGCAGTGACGTGTAACACCAGGGGTATGGTCTTCCTTCTTGAACTTGCGCTAAGCTTCATTTCAATCATGAGAGACGTGATGTATGAAATACATGTTTAATACCGGACACGTGGTATAGAAAATTATGATGACAGATTACAACAATGAATCAACTGATGTTTGGAGATTAGGCCCCGGTTTGTAGGATAATCATTCGGGAGGGGAAAACCGCACCGATGAACCCCCAAAGAGAAGAGAAGTGAGAAGTGCTGAGATGTGAAGCATTTCTTACCTTGCTGGCTGATTGAGGAGATCTGTGGATGAAATGAGATAACACGGGGACATGATGAGAATGTCGGAATAACTGTAGGGTTAATGTGAACGCCAACCATGCTTAGCGCCTGCATGTTGGATTAGACGATGCTGACCCACTGGCCGCAACCTGCACGCGCAGGGTTAAACATGACACTGACCCACCGGCCGCAACCTGCACGTGCAGGGTTAAACATGACGCTGACCCGCTGGCCGCAACCTGTACACACAGGGTTAAACAAAAGCTGACCCATAGGCCGCAACCTGTACACGCAGGGTTAAACGAAATGCTGACCCATAGGCCGCAACCTGTACACGCAGGGTTAAACGAAATGCTGACCCATAGGCCGCAACCTGTACAGCCAGGGTTAAACAAATGCTGACCCATAGGCCGCAACCTGCACACACAGGGTTAAACAAATGCTGACCCATAGGCCGCAACCTGTACACACAGGGTTAAACAAATGCTGACCCATAGGCCGCAACCTGCACACACAGGGTTAAACAAATGCTGACCCATAGGCCGCAACCTGTACACACAGGGTTAAACAAATGCTGACCCATAGGCCGCAACCTGTACACACAGGGTTAAACAAATGCTGACCCATAGGCCGCAACCTGTACACACCGGGTTAAACATGACACTGACCTACTCGCCCTGCACGTGCAGGGTTTAAACATAATGCGGACCCACTGGCCGCAACCTGCGCGGCAGGATTCAATACAAGCGAACCTGAAGGTCACAACGATATGAAGTGTTTAAACATGAACACGGTGACACGTAAATGTGCTGACTTGCTAAGACCACCACCAGTTGTTTGTATAAATACCGTTTAGTGTTCGGACCTTGGATAGCCAGCACGCACGGATGTCCGGGCGAATGTGGGATATGAAGGCGGAGGAGGACCACCGTCCGAGTTGGCAGGGAGGAGGGAGATATGCCTTGAATGGCTGCACCTGTCTGAACGAAAGCCCTGATATGCTATTAGACGCCACCACCAGTTATATGCATATTTACCATAGGTAAACTGAAGAGATCTTGATTGGCGCCACAAGCCGATGTCCGGGTGAAGAGGGAGATGTAGACGATATAATGCCCGAGAGCTGTTAGCTTGAGTACGGTGATGCATGAATATAGTAACCTGGCTTACCACGAGCCAAGTGAGCATGAACCCGAGAATATGAATGAAGTGCAGGATGCACGCAGAAAAGACGTACACTTAGTTAAATACTGAGACATGACCCATGATATAGTATATCTTAATTAGCGTTAAGTGTCCGGGATGAGTTATAGATGCTGATGAGCTGATTGAGTGATTAAGACTGTCTTCTATCATCTGAAGTGAGGATGATGGAGGGACGCTAGTGTTAGATCCAGCAGTGTGATAATAAATGTGTCGAAATAGTGGAAATCTGAGTGTGCCGCTATGCGAATGATCTCATGCAGATATCCCCCCCAAAACGGAGGATGTGCAGTGCACGTCCTTAAGTCGGGGAAAACACGGTCGTCGTGAGGCCGGCGGATGCCACGTCCAGGAAACGGGAGATGATGCGTGCCGAAGAATCCGCATGCAAAGTATGGTTGCCCGGTGAGGAAGAGCAACTGTCGTTGAAGACGTTTATGTGGATGCACACAGTTGGTTAGAGGAACGATAATACCATGAGCTTGATGTGATGGCTAGGAACTCCGGTGTGAGACTGGGCCTGTAGTTCCTCATGATTAGGAACGCTGTGCTCCTGGAGGAGTCTCTTCTGTTTCCAGTTGAGCGGAGTTGTAGTTTAGTAATGTTGTATTTGAACGCTAGATGCGTGAAGGCAACGCATTAGGAGATCTCCCTGAGCAGTGGGTGATTTGAACTGGGGAGAGACGCTATTAATATTATTACCCGAATAGCCGGTGCACGCATAGTTTCTCCTACTTGACTTAAGGCTGAAAGAGTTCCGCTGAACGATGATGGGAACATTAAAGCGCGTCGTAATATCTGCTTTGAAGAGCCAGCCTTGGCCTGCACACTATTAGATTACATTATCTCCGTGCGTAGAAAGGGGGGAACATTGACCTTGTCATCGAGATTGCCCTGAGCATTTACCGAATCGTATTAAATAATCTGTCGACAGGCTGTAAACAGAAAAGCTGAAATTGAAACTAATAAATACTCAGTTACCTCTAATCATTAACCCAGTTTGTATAATGTAGTTACTCCGTGTGTTGCTGCTAGCATACATAACATCTGACGTGGGAACGTTACTCGTGAATGGAGCTACGGAGCTGCTAGAAAGACAGTGGAACCCGGTGCATTCCTCCGTCTGGATGTGGAGCACTTTTGCTAAATGTTTAGACAAAGTGCTCGTGTTACGCCCTTACATGATAAACTCTTATTGCACTTTGGCAACGAGCATTCTCCACATCGAAGCGGGTGAAGTTAACCACGCCTCGGAGCGCGTTCTCTCCGCCACCTCCGCAGTGTGCTCCGCTGCATGTAGCAGCTGTGTGTGTAAACTGCCCCGTCCCCTCGCGATGGGGGAGAGAGATCTCATCTGATCGAAAATACATCATAGGCGCATTTGTTTGTCCTTTGCATATTAGAACGAGTTGTGACACTAGACTGCGATATAATGTTTTTGTAGCAATAAACATGACATATATTTATAAATGTCTCCGGTACTGATAAAAAGACCAATAACGTTGGAGCTTACGCACGTAAACACACTGCTGACGTCACAATGAATCGACGACTGAATTAGTTGCAACTAATTTGGTAATCGATTTGATCGATTAGTCGATTAGTTGTTGCACCCTTAGTCGCTGCAACTCTGACTACTTTTAAATCCAGGCTGAAGACTTTTATTTTGTTGCTGCTTTTAATTGAACTATTCATATCTTAGACTGCACTGTACTTTGATCCATGTACTTTTTCTTTTAATGTTTATTTTATTAGCTTCCTTTTAAATGACTGATTTTAAATGCCATTTCTTAATGTCTTTCATTTTTTAAAGCAATTTGAATTGCCTTGTATTGAAAGTGCTATATAAATAAACTTGCCTTGCTGCCAAGGAGATGTTGTTGTCGCAGATCTAGCCGTTGGTGCACCAAGAAACGGAATATTCTTAGTGGAGAAGAAAAAGAGAAAACCGATCATTTAGTCAATAATCATTAAATTAATATTGGGAGTGAATTCCTAATGTATTTAGTATCTGGTCATAAACAGGATAATGTGCAGCGACTTGTTCATTGAGGAAAAGAAGCCCTACGAAACGCCATTCATTTCAGGAAACGCTGTGTTGAAGCTTGAACCTGCGTTTAGTTACTGAGCATTGTAATGAGTAATTACCCGACTGCATTAGTAATGCAAGTAATACGTTACTGAAACTCCATACTGTAGCACGTTACCCCCAACACTGCCTGAAGCTCACCTTAACCCTGACTAGAGGTAGCAATGCGTAGTGTTGAACTTCCTGTCGGCTCCCAGACCGTAGTCGAGGAAACGGGGGGGGGGGGGGGGGTGACTCTCTGTCGTCTCCCAGGGCAGAAGCAACACGCTTCTGGTTCAATAACCCATTTTATCGGAAAGACTGGAGAGAGGCGAGCTCTTCTTGGGAGGTCGTTGCATTATTTAGCTTTCCTGTTTCGCAAGATAGATTTCGCAAGATCGCAGACCTTCCTTTTTTCTGCTGCCTCGTTTATTTCTAAAAACATGTATCCCGCTCGCTCATACCATGCCCACGCACACATGCACACGCCACACCCCTCTCTTAAGGGGTAGCGATCTCACTCTGCATGACCCAAATGTCGTAACAATATACGAAACATCTCGTGAATTTGTTGCAACTGCCTTTGCCAACGTTACCCTGACGCCTGTTGAAGTGAGCGCAGGAGGAATAGCTTCAATGGGATAGCTTAAGCCCTGCCTGCCTGCCTGCAGGAGGGGTTGTAGTTGAAGCCAGAATGGGTAAAACTCCGCATGTGATGAGGACCCGTTCCGCGTGAAGCCGGAAGCGCTGCATTAGGTGGCCCTGATGCCAGTGATGCCTTCTCAAGAGACTGAAGCGTACGTCAGTTGTTTGCGTGAAGTAGCCATTCCCATTAGGCCGGAGGAACTTCCATGGAGCCAGATTTCCTTGTCTTTTCCTCCCGCGTCCGGGCTTGCGGGACGGCCGGCTGACCCGCTACCCGACTGGGGAACGCAGCCTGTAGCTTAATCCGCGATACTGCGGAGCTGATAAATAAATGCCTGGAGCTGGAACGAAGCCCTCAGCTGGGCCAAAGCCCTGCTGCTGCTTGGCTTAACCATGAACACCGTGACGCGTACACTTGTGCGTTGACACCTGAAATGACAACTGACAGAGAGGGAAGAGCAGATTTAAAGGGTTTAGCAGGTGCAATGATTGCTAGCTGGGGAGTACCGCCCCTGATTACTTAATGGGAGAGGAGCTTGCAGTGACGTGTAACACCAGGGGTATGGTCTTCCTTCTTGAACTTGCGCTAAGCTTAATTTCTTTGCAATTCTTGAATGAAATGCAGGACGACGTAAGTAATTAGGCAAAGAAAGCCAATTTGTTACATGTCTGAAATCCAATTGAAACCTCACTAAGAACAGATTATAGCAGGACATTTCCAAAAATATTTGAAAGACCAAAGAGGTGAGATATTCATTGACAAATAGTACAAAACGAACAATATATCTGGTAGTGGTTGACAGTGTCTGGCAGGTCCTTTGATTTTTGGCTTTTAAAATCCATTTTCCATCCTGCAACCCACGCACTGGAATTTCAGAACTCTCCAAATTCATCTCTGACGTCTTTGCACTTTCAACAACAATGAAAGATAAGTGACGATCGAATAATACAGCTATAAAACACACAGATGTGGCAGTTGCAAGTCAAAAAAGATGAATCATCCTATGAGTTAGATCTATAAAAAGGTACTGTCTAACTGATTGGACCGTGATGAGGACCATCTGTTTGGATCAGAATACTTCCTAAACTACAATCATCAATATTTACATGATCATTATTCAAAAACCTTGTGATAAGGACTATCAAGCAAAGATGTATGATGCTTCATTGAGTTCATTATCATGCCTCTCAAAGTATTCTAAGGACTTGGTGATCTCCTATCTTTTCTTGCCACCACAACATGTCATTTCTAAATAAATGTTTCAAGACTTACCGGATGGGTTGCCACAACAATTCGTACAGATGTCATCACTTTTATCCCCTGACCATTGTCTAGGGCCATCATCAGGTCAAGTAAGTTCAGTTTGTACAATACTTTGCCAAAATTAAGTGTTTGCCAACAGTCTCAGTGATTTCAGCTTGGATTTATTTGGCAATTGTTATCATGTGAACACTCAAACTAAAATTGAGCACATGGTAAACATTACACCTGCTAGTCATTAAGATTGTCATTGTGAGGGACAAATATGGTGCTCAGAGACTCCAGAAACAGTAAAACCCTTACTTTGTGAACATCTGGTGTATCATTAATTCAAAAGGAGTTACTGCACCATTGCAACACGCCACTCGTTCGTGAAATATTGACAATGGTTTTAAGAGGGACATGTCAAAGCCTGTTACAAAATGGTCAGAATATCAGATCAACTAACATCTGTGGCTTAATATGTTGAGATTTCTGGATTGTTTTGGAACAAAATTCCACCCACACTGATATGCAGACACGCTACTCACATTTTCAACTGCTAAATAATGGAAAACCGTGGAACAATTTAGTTTCTAGCAAAATCATGTAAGCCTGGAATGATCTTAGTGTTCAAAAATTCAACACTGTCAGCTCCACACGCAGCATCCAAATGTCATGTTGTGGAAATTCACCTATGAGAGGATGTGAGATGTTACTGCCAACAGAACACCAGATGGGTACCACAGGGCGCTTATACTTATCAATAAGAGGCCAAATGGCAGTGTAACTGTAACAAATCAGAAATGAATATCCAGAAACTATTTAACATGACAGAGTAATAGTGTCTGTTTCGTATTCGATGGTAAGTTCTGAATCTAGAAACTCATCTCTACGAAACTTCAGGTTGAGATAAAAGGTCACAAGAAATAATTATCTAGAAATATAATATACATATTGTATAATAAATATATAAAATATCTTTATGCATGAGGGTATGTATTACCAGGCATTAACGTAGCGTCCACACGGCAGCGTGCATTGAAGCTTGCCGGTGGGCATGTCTGAAGCTCGACCTACAACCAATCACATGAATCTCCCGCCCCGGACACACACACGGTTTGATTGGCTAGAGCTTGTACTGGCATATGATTTGATTGGCTGACGCTTCCGTTGAAGCTTGAAAAGTTGAACTTTTCTCAACTTTTGAAGCGAGCAATGCGAGCAAAGCGAAGCGACAGAACCACAATGCAGTTCGGCCAAGCGTGACGTCACCCTATTCAAAGTGAATGGGTGCTTAAGAAGGTTACATCTTTGGGTTGTCTGTTTGTCAGAAGGGTTACGGAAAATTATTGGGACAATTTTCATGTAGCTTGTTGGACGGGTTAAGCAATGGCCCGGGCAGAACTGTTTTAATGTGGGAGCAAACCACCAGGCCGATACACAGCATTTATGGAGACAGGGATCACAGTGGTTACTTAATGGTTTATTTTGAATTGTCATTAACAGTGTGATAAGGCATTTTGCCTTGGCTGAAGTTTGAGTTGCCAAGGGCCCTTTTGGTTTTCCACCTGTAATTGATAAATATCTGGTCCCGTATTTTTCCACACAAAACAACAGATACTGTGATTTTCCATTGTTTGGAAATGAGGTTTGAGAAATGTTTGGGCGTCACATTTAGTCGAGTGCTTATCGCTCAGTATATTTCCAGGGAGTATTCACTTTCAGGCCCAAGAAGAGCACCATGGTATTACATACCAAAGAGGCAGGGTTAATAAAACTCCTTATAATCCCTGCCTTTATATCTCAGTACAACAGAACGAAATGTGTATCTATAAATAGACACCGAATATCTAATAATATCACATAATGGATGCCTGCCAATGTTGAGCTAACATCGTTCTCTACTGACCCTGACTGTGGAAATCAAACACAGCTTCATCCGTCCCCTAACCAAACACCATATTGTCTTAATCTATTGTGTAATATCAAAGCTATTTATGCAGCAACAATTTATGGGGAGAAAAAAATCTTGGCTTACTGATATGGATACAAAAATATTTATAAAAGCCATAGTGACCACCTATGGCTATATATTTTGATCATGAGTACATTCTGTTTTGGATTAATACAATTCTGCAGAACAAAGTATTTAAATTAGGTTTGCGAACAGGATCATGTTAAAACACAGATCATTGAATCATCTTTTTTGCCCATGAAGTGTGCCTTGTTGTTGCCATGGCAGCACTTTGTTTATCTATTCAATGTATCCAAATACATGAATGAAGCTTAGCGCAAGTTCAACCAGGAAGACCTTCTTTACTCATTCATTCACTATTTCCATGTTACTACTCTCTCTCCTCTCAATAAGTGATCGGGGGCGTCACTCCCCAGCTTAACTAATCACTTCGCTCTATTCTCACAAGCCTATCATAGCGCTCCGCTAAACCTTTTAAATCTGCTCTCCCCTCTGACAGCTCTCATTCCAGGTGAATCGGCGCAACCCTCCTCCACCCCTCTTCACCTCCCGTCCATCTGAATCCAGGGTCAAGCCAAGCCACTCCTCTTCAGACCGACCCCAGCTATCCATTCACCACCACCAGTGTCTAGACCCCGGGGGATTTCATCGGATCGGTTTTCCCTTCCCGAATGATATTCCTGCACAACGGGGCCTAATCGCCAAAACTCCTTTACATTCATGTGTATTCTGGCAATAAATATGTATTCTTACATCAAAACTGTCTCTCCTGATTGAACTCATGTTCTTCTAGAGAACTTTCAAACTTTTTTAAGCTACTGTGTTTTGTAAAGTCAAATCAAAACAGACCTGACATTGGCACTATGGATTACAGAAATGTACCTTACAGACATGATGATGATGATGATGATGATGGTGATGGTGATGATTACAGGGGTTGGTAGTGGATGTAATATATGCTGGGATTGCATCAGCGGAGCGCAGGTCAACACAAGTTTGAGGCAAAACTGGGTAGGACTACAAGTACTTCAAAGTACAGCACATTATTTGTGCAAAGTTCAACAATTTCTTAGGGCTCTTTCAGACCTGCAGCTGTTCATTGGGCCCATTCCATTACCAGTGAATAAACGATGTATGTTTGTCTTCTAGTTCTGGTCCTGTTTTACACTTAACTCATTAAGTCATATAGACTGACCCTTTGTTAGGACAGTTTTGGTTTGGCATCCTGCACCAAGGGCCAACAAGTCTAATTTCAGTGACTGACTGCAGGTCTTGCAGCATTTCTTGTCTATATTCTTTTCAACCGTTGTCATAGAAAGTGCACAAAGAAATAGGCGATGAAGGGCATTATTAGTATTAGTCAACTGCTTGACATGAATAGGGAACACCAGGTTGAGACAGGAGTTAAAAGAGGTTTGGTTTACAACTATATTACAGCGGGTATTGTATTACATTACATTACATTGCATTTAGCTTACGCTTTTATCCAAAGCGACTTACAATAAGTGCATTCGACCAGGAAGATACAAACTTGAAGAAAACATAATCATACAAGTACATCAGGTTTCATAGAGCTAAAACATTTCAAGTGCTACTCAACTGGCTTTAGATAAGCCAGCCCTTTGTTAGTATGTAAGTGCTTAGTTAGTATATGAGTGCTTAGTTAGTATATGAGTGCTTAGTTAGTATGTAAGTGCTTAGTTAGTATATGAGTGCTTAGTTAGTATGTAAGTGCTTAGTTAGTATATGAGTGCTTAGTTAGTATGTGAGTGCTTAGTTAGTATACGAGTGCTTAGTTAGTATACGAGTGCTTAGTTAGTATATGAGTGCTTAGTTAGTATGTGAGTGCTTAGTTAGTATGTGAGTGCTTAGTTAGTATATGAGTGCTTAGTTAGTATATGAGTGCTTAGTTAGTATGTGAGTGCTTAGTTAGTATATGAGTGCTTAGTTAGTATGTAAGTGCTTAGTTAGTATATGAGTGCTTAGTTAGTATGTGAGTGCTTAGTTAGTATATGAGTGCTTAGTTAGTATGTAAGTGCTTAGTTAGTATATGAGTGCTTAGTTAGTATGTAAGTGCTTAGTTAGTATATGAGTGCTTAGTTAGTATGTGAGTGCTTAGTTAGTATACGAGTGCTTAGTTAGTATACGAGTGCTTAGTTAGTATATGAGTGCTTAGTTAGTATGTGAGTGCTTAGTTAGTATGTGAGTGCTTAGTTAGTATACGAGTGCTTAGTTAGTATACGAGTGCTTAGTTAGTATACGAGTGCTTAGTTAGTATATGAGTGCTTAGTTAGTATATAAGTGCAATATTCAAGATCCTTCTATGTCTGCCAGTTCATACCACTTTAGTTTCTGTTAACCGTATAACATGTACATGTATGTAATGTATTGGAAATGATTTCAACAGTTATTACAATATCATTATAATCATAAAGAGGTCATATGCATAGTTGTAGGGTTTTAGGTGTGGTTTTGGACAGCTAACCTCCCCCATATGATTTACTCACTCAAGTGGATTATTCGACCAAAGGAAAATGCATTGCTAAGAATGTTTTAACTTAATATTAGAATTGAAATGATGTATTTAAAAAATGCAAAACTTTGTTTGTTTTTTGTTTGTGAAATGTGAGGATGCTTGCAATATTTCTGTCACTTAATTGCACATTGAATATCTTTGGGTTCTGGGCTGTTGGTTTGCAATTTCATGGTCATCATTTTTCATCATTTTCTGACATTTGGTTTGCAGCCCTTCTCTCAGCAGTAAATATCTTGATTACAACATGTCTATTTAACTAGTTACTGACATTCATATTTATAACTCATTGGCAATTAATTCTGAGTAAAATAAGGCTTTTTCAAAATAAATAAAACATGGCTGACCAATCAACCATATCAAACTGTTTTTCTACTCCATTTGCCTCCTGGAAAAATTAAACAGTTCCCACATGACATGCTATTGTAACAGAGCTGTGCTTCGGCTAACCGTTTTGAGTCAGGGTCAAATTTGACAACTGAAATTAAACTTTGAATACGTTTGACCTATTGATTAAAACAATAATAATTGGTACGGTGGGTATTTTGAAAACAATGTGCACTTGAATGCAAGTTAATCTTTGTACACAGGTGGTCATGCAGAAACCTAACAACCAGTGGATGTAAGTAGCACTCAGAGTAATTCAACTGGTCATTTGCAAGAGCACAAATTCAGTAAAAAGCACCGTGCATGTTGTTGCCGTAACAACACCATAGTCATTTAAATATACTTAACCTTTTGTAGCCATTTAACAATCACAGATGGTTGACTCGCACTGAACAAGAATCATCCAAAAACACATATCTAATAACAATTAAACTTGACTTAACTGCCTGAAAGCATGCATGGCCGATAAAAACACCCTACTGATTCCCAAAACAACTTTTTTAGACAAATAATAAGAGAAAAGGCAAACAATATGCAAACGGCCTTGGTGCACATAAGACTCCAATTTGTTAAGCTAAAAATAAACCATTGACAGAGGAAAACAAATGTGTTAATTTACAAAAACCTAAAATGCACTAAGAGGATTATTTCAAAAACTTTTGGGAAATTAAAATGCACACAAACTAACAAGCCTTAGTCACGCCATTTGAAGGATTGCTGACTTGATTACAATCTTTGCATGTTTTTGGTTTTACTGTCTACATGTGGGGTGGATGGGTTAGACATGAACTGTCCCACAGTCCCTCCCACTGGGTCTGGCATTCAGGTACAGCTCCCTCCCTCCTTCTATAAAGCCTCTCATGTTAGCAGTGTAAACTTCAGACTTCAACTCATAGTAAACTCTTTAAAACCTTGGGGGGGAATAACTACTTACTCTGCTAAACAGTATACAACATACTTGGATGTGCATCATAAATTATCTACACTAAGTACCAAGCTCAAACCTTAAGGTAAGTGGCTTTTCAAATAATCCTTATTTAAATTCAAGATTACTTTAAAGGATTGCACAAGGACTCTTCGGGTATTTAAGAATGTAAATTGATTTCCTGTGAAATGTGGGATATGACATTGAGGTACTAAGAGTTTAATTAGTTACTTCTTTCCCGTGTTTTTGGCTGTAAGGATTAATAGATGTTTTTTTCTCCAATAATATGCCTTACAAATCCATTAATATGGATTTATAATTGACAATGCAACAGAGTGTGATTGTTAACCACACTGTTTTGCAGTTCCAAAGCCTTTCCAGTACTGTCTTATCAATCACCAGATGTTGCAGTTCAAAGTTAACCTCCTAAATGTAATTTCTTCTAATCTTTGCCACTGACAGCTTCCAGCCAAAATGAGATTAGCTCTGCACACGGTCATCTGCTGCTGTGTTTTCACCACTGTCCTGCCACTGGTGAAATGTGCCACAGGGGAGATCAACACCAGCCTGAAAAAAAGGTGAGCAGCCGATCAACAAGCTATGAGAGAACATCGTGTTCATTTACAAAAAAAGCCTCATCATTTTATCAATAAATATAGAAGTCATTTGCTCACCCTTTAACAACACAAGAGATGTGTATTTCAAGTAATGTTGATATCAAAATATCCAGTAAAGTCAGTTCAATTCAGTTTGGCTAGAGCCCGACACATAGTGGATTTTTGAAGCCGATCATAAGATTCAGAACAAATAGAAACTATGTTTGATAAGGACACCTAAGTTGGTTACTATAGAATAATGATGAATTCATGTTGCGAAAGGCATTTGACAGTTAAGAAATTAACCATTCTCCAGTGGACTAAACTATGTGAAAAAGTCACCTCTAAACTACTTACCCTATAACCCTAACCCTACTTCCACATGTCTTCCTGTACTTACATTTCTTATTACTCAATAGGAATACTCGCAGATATCGTTATGTCTGTGATTAGCCAACTTGTGACCGTTGCAGATAAACATTTCGGGCAATTTCTTATCAATTTATATTTTCTGAAACCATCAAGTGATGATATTTCTTAACATCCTGAGAAAACTCTTGAAATGTCTTGAGCCCAGCAATGAATTGAATCATTATTTTGCGTGTTTCTGAATATCATGATTTGAAGTCTCTACTTTTATTCTCTGTGAATAAGTGTCAGTTTCTTCTATCAGAACGTGTACTTTTCTTTGTGGCAGGTCCAAAGTATGGCTGCACACCCGTATGAAGAGAGATCTGTGTAACACCTTATTGACAGCCGCTGAGAGCCACTCTGACATCCATGTTGGAGCGCAGCAGGACGAGAATGGAAAACTGGCATCACTTCCGTCAAGGTAACAAGAAAAGCTAAGTTTTGAGGGTAATTTTGCCCAAAGTTGATGGTTGATAATGTAGAAATAGGTAGTAGACATGGAGGGATTTATAATTGATGTTCGGCTTTTAAACCATTAGGCAACCAGGAGAACCCCAAAGCTCTGCATTGTTAAGTGTGAGAGGCACCGCAGATGCATGTGTAAGACAAGATAAGGTCTTTATGATCTCCTGATTTACAGGAATTAAAAATGAAATTCCTACCAAGAACAGTATGGAGAGTTTAAGCTCCCGTATTTTCTGATAAAGATTTGGACCTCTAAAAGACAGGACTTACAGGCTGAATAATTCCTTCATTTCTCAGGCCACAAAACTGTAAAATGTTTAGAGTGACCAAACTGATGATACATTTTGTTTTTAACCACTGGGTTAGATGATTATGTTGGTTTAAGTGATTATCGTACTTGATACTTGATGTATTCATGCATTGTATTACTTTTTTTTGTATCTTAGTCTGTGTGCGAACGTTTCTGTCTCTTCTATGTTGGGCTGAAACACAAATTTGACCTAAGGGACAATACATTTAAAGTAAAAGAAAATGATATTTTTAAGATAACTTGTAGAATGTGGATAATCTACCCTCCATTGAACTGACACATTTACATGAATTTAGATACATCTCGACGGCTTGGGTTTACACCCTGTCCACTCGTGTTGCCATGTCAGACTTAACAACCCTGGAAGGCATTCTTAAAAAAACGCATACATTTACATTTTCTTTATCCAGCTTTGGTCTACATATCAGACGCAGAAGAACGGCCAACAAAGCTGCAGGCTGCGCCTTGGTCACCTGTGCATTACACGACCTGATCTACAGTCTGCACCGGATGAGCAACACCGCGAGAGAGGTCAATGCCCCTGAGAAAAAGATGGGCTCCGGAGGGTACGGACGCCGCCGACGCTCACTCCTGGATGTCTCTCGACTCTTCCTCCAGACAGGAAGACAAAGGCGGAGCATTGAAGCTGGTCAGCGAGTTCACAGACACAAAAGCACACGCACAGTGTCCTAAAGAAAGGCATGGAAAGGCAAAGGAGAATCCTTGTTGGGGTTATTTGCTCACAGCAGATCAAGATAAATCGCCTCAGAGGTTTTATTCCACTGATTTACAGCTACATGCACAAAAAGAAGGGCTGCTACAGTCCATCAAAGAAAGAATTGCATAGTTCACTCTGGATGAAAGAGAGATTTCAATCATATATTTCTGCATGCATCAGTCAGTCCGAACTAGGGATGGTAGGATACCCAAAATCTAGTAGTCGACGCCGATACCAGGGAAACTCCACTATTCTCCATATTCGTTACCAAGGGAAACATCTAAAAGAGAACAATTACTGTGTCCCAAATACATGTAGTCTCAAGAACCTTAAGGTACTACCGGGCACTACAACCAGTAATACTGTAAAAAAAAAAATCGAATGATTATATAATGTTGGCGTTGACTTCGTACCAAAGTATCGGTTCTCGTGAAATCCCTAGTCAGAACAAGTGTGTAATTTATGGATGAGTTCAAATCACGCCTGTGGGACTTGACAAGAATGTCCGTCTCTTCTTCAGCTTCCAAAGCGAGCTTGGCAGCTGAGACAGAAGACAATTCCTGAAGATCTTCTCTGAAATAACTGTGACCTGAGGAGGAACGGAGGCCGCGAGCGGGAGGATTTTTCTGATGTTACCGGACCCAAAACTGCCACATGGACTACCTGGATTTGATTAACAGCTTGTGAAGTGCAATTTTGACTATATGTACTACGATATAAAAAAAAACATATACTTATCTGCTTGTATATAAGGATTTATAAAGCTACCTTATATTTAAGCATACAACTATATTTTTATACAGGGAAAATATACATTAAACATGTCTCTTTTAAACTTCAATGAAGTATGTATCTTAACTGTTAATAACAATCTTGTCCTGTATTCTTCATGTTGATTAAGTATCTTATTACTGAGTATCGTAATGTTATTGTGATGTTTTTATATTATTGGAAACTAATTATATTAGCGATGTCATTTGTTTGGATGATGAAAGTCTTACATACCAACTCAAGAAAAACTACAAATGAGTCATGCAGTTCTTGGCGGGACTATGGATGATATGTAGAGGGATGGAGAGCCAGTAGTAGAAGTACTGATCAGACAATACAAGTGTTGTGCTGCCATCTAGCTTTACAGAAAGATACATGTAACAAATGCAGCTTGAACAAAGCACTTCATGTGGTTATGCTAAATGTTTGATCTTTAGAGCTTTAGTTTTGAATGTATCTGCTTTTTTGTTTGAATGTAGTAAATCCTAATTAACTCATGATTCAGCTGAAATGAATTGACATGGTGTTAGGTAACATGATTTATGGTCTTGGTATGGTGAAACGCAGCAGGAACTGTAATCGTTTTCAGCTGGCTGTGACATTCTTCTTTTTGAAATAAATGAATGCAACACAGAAAAGAATTCAAAGCAACGTTGATGTTACTTAGTGACCTTATATCAAATATTCTGCTTGTACTTTCAAGCGATAGTGCTGAGGGGCAACGCAGTTTATGAGCCTTGCCATTTAATGATAGCATGTGTAGTTAAGTGTGATTACATGCTGAGTTACAGAAAGTCAACAATAGTGTACATTCCATTCTAAAAATAATCCTTTTATCAACTGCATGCTTTCAAAGAAACACATGTACGGACAATATATTTGTCTTGGCTCAACATGTTCTTAGAATTGTGTAATCATGCCTATTCAACAAAATTAATGATCTTTCGCCAAAGAATGTAAGTTGTAATGGATGGGGAGTAGGGACAGTGTTGTCTCCTCAAATCTGGAACACTCCAATGAGTTGTGTACAAAGACATTAATCACTATGGAATTTGAACTTTACTGATAGTGTGCAGAGTGGTCACACTGTCCTAAAATTAGAAGCAATTTCACCATTAATCTTTTTTTCCTTTTCATTAAACTCAAAAGCCCCTTACTTAAATGAAAAGCTTATATAAAATGAATGGTTTATGTCTGAGTTTCTTACATCTCCAAATGAGTATCAACATTTCACCAAGGGGGTAGGGGTGTTTAAAATAAAGTGCAATTTTGATACTTTTGTTCTCTTTGGGAAGTCCATTCATAATTTCCCCTTTTTATTTTAAAAAGGCAACTTGAATGCAGCTCTCTTTGGGTCAACTAGACCACGGGGGGTCAACAAAGCTTAAAGGGGAGGTCGCAAATCCTTTTTCAGGGGTTTTAAAGGTCCCATGTCATGGTCATTTCTACTGATCATAATTCCTTTGTTGAGGTCTACTAGAATAGATTTGCATTGTTCAATGTTCCAAAATCACATTGGTTTCTCACAGCATCTCTGTATAGTATGTGTATTCACTCTCTGTCCTAAACGCCTTGTTGGAGCTCCTGCCCCCCCTCCCTATGAGCCCACTGCGCGGTGATGTGTGTTTATGTGTTACAATGGCGTTTGTTAGCAACCAGAAAATGACACCAGTAATGAGAAACAGATGAAAATGGGGTCTGGGTGCCGTGTTGGCGGGACGTTGCGAGGCTCGCTGCTCCGCCCTTTGAGGCTCGAGGAGCGGACAGTGTTATAGTGTTGTCCTTTTGCATGTGTATCTTGCTTTGTCATAGACAACTCAGGAGACAGCGAGTATCGTTAACTGTGCTTCATTCGCGCTCTGTACTACATCATAACTGGTGTCATTCATATAACATTCCGGGTATTCACAACTTCGGACCAAAGAGTATGTCACAACATTACAAGTGTGAGCTGTATTACTGATGTTGTTTCCTGGTTGCTGTGTGGGGTCTGAGAGACATCGCGGAACTCAGCCTGGCTGTGTGTGGCGAACTGTGAGTGGAGATCAGCGGAGCCGCGGCTGAGAAAAGATAAGGCTGAGTGAGTGTGTGTGTGTGTGAGGAGCTCCGCGGATTGGTCCATTTGGACCTGGGTATCGTTACGTCACTATACCCAGGAAGAAAAAAATGGAAAAAGAGAAATCTCCAACGCGGCGTTCTGGGGCAGCATAGACAGGTATTTTCTGTGTTAGAGTTGTACTCGCTACAGGGTGTACTTTGAGGGGTTGTGACTCTGCAGACCGTTTATATGCAGAAAAACCTTCATAACACACAAGGGGACGGGTAATAACCCGAAAAGCATGACATGGGACCTTTAAGACAGCTTTACAAATATATATACACATACCATTGGCTTATAAGATACAGTAAATAAAATAGTGTCCAAACAATAGGAAGAAGAAAACACTGAATTCATCGATAACAACAAAAATCCTATCCTATTATATTGTTAGAATAAATAAGAAACACAATACAGAGAATTGTAAAAGTTTCTCGAAATAATAGGGGAAATCAAATCTAAAGCAATATTGGGTAACACTTTATATTAAAGGTACACAAATTGACCATCAACTAGTTGTTAATTAACATGCATATTAGCAGTATATTGGCTCTTTATTAGTCATTATTAAACACTTATTAATGCCTTATTCTACATGACCATATTCTACAAGTAATGAGGCGAAGCCTGCGAGCTAGTTCAGGCAGTCAACTCGAGCACTTATGCTGCATTCATACATAACGCCCGCTTGCCACTCTACAACCAACCAAACAGAGTCTCCTTAATACGCCGCTCTATTTAACCTGCCAGATCTCTCTCCATGCATTGCTTGCTGCTGCTATTGCTGCAGCTACCTCTACGTCGCTGCTGCTCGCTGCCCCACCACCACCCCAGCTTCCACCTGTAGGCTCGGGGGTTAGTTATTTGATCATCACTCATCGTGCTATGTATATCTATGGAGTGATGATGCCCGAGCCTAGTCGCCAAACTTAACTATATGCTGCTTCTAATAAACATGTTAAAGGAACACGTGAGTTGTCTGACTGAACTACATTAGTAATAACCCTCTAATTAGTGCTTATTTATTGCAAGTAAGGAAGTTGTTGTACATGAGTTTTGGTCTTAATATGCTCTGCTCAATATGGGCCTAATAAGCAGGGGTGCACATAACTTGTTTGCCCTGGTTCTCAAAGGAGCACCTGAAGATGTTGCTTGGTGCTCATTCTTAAAATGAAATAAATAAACCGGTCTTTATTTGTCAGACACATGGCACAGAACACACAGAGGTGAACACAGAACACACATGCAGAGGTGAACACAGAACACACATGCAGAGGCGAACACAAGACAACATTAGCACGACCAGTAATCCTACAAGCTGTCATCACTACCCTCCTCACTGTTCTCCTCACTGTCTTCCTCTCTGTCAGACATGGTAGCTGATGATGTAGGCCTACTACTTTCTCTCTGGTTGAGTCTGCGATTAGCTGCTTGCATCCACAAGTCAACAGCTGGGTTTGGGTCGAAAGTCCAGTTTTAAAAGGATATGTTTGGTTACTGTCCTATAGTATACATTGGAATGATTTCAAACCTGTTTATCCCAATAATTATAAAGGAGTGCCTTGAAAATATGTGTTTACATATATTGTGACCAAACCATTTGAACTTAGACCAGGGTTGCCAACTCTCACGCATCTGGCGTGTGACACACGCTTTCACTCTCAATCTCACGCTCTCACGCTGCCCAAACTATTATCACGCCAAAAAACAAGAATACCGAAGACTAGAAACGGTTTTGAAAACTTTTGTCAGGTAGTGATCGTCTTCTCAATAGAACATCTTTGATAATGTCTTCTGGCCAATCAGAATCAAGATAACGGCGTGGTGTTGTTCCAGGAAGTCCCGACGGAGAATACTTTTGCTGTAGTACATCTCTATATACATCGATACAACATTACGTGTTGATAGAAATCAACACGTAATGAAATAAGACCCCACGGTTTGATGATTGATAGGTGCAGGGACGTGCACAGGTACGGGCTAATGTTGCCAGGGCAACGGCCCGTTTGGCCTTTTTGGCTGACCTGCCCCTCTGGAGAGAGCGAGAGTTTATTTTTATTTTTTCTGTTGTGGCCGAATCAACATGATCGAGGATCTCATTGTTTGACCTTAAGGGATATAGGCCTACACTGTGGCCCTAAAGCAACTGCTCCATTATCTGTATCAAATGCAGACATTGATGCCACCAAATGTCAAAAATAAAAATAGAAAGTAGGCCTACTACAAATAAACTGGAATTCATTTACATCTTAAATTATGAATATATATACACAAAAAAAGGTTTACAAACATCCAACCTTCAAATTGCTTTTTTAAATCAACACTGCTCTGTACACTTGCTAAAGAACATTTGTCTGGAAATCTCAATTCATTTGTAGGGCTGCATGAGTATGGCCAAAAGTATGGGAGTAAATCTCACTGTAAACTATTTAATCATCACCAAATTCTGTGTTATTATGACCGATCATAACTCAGCTTTATGCAGACATATTTAGCATGGTGTACAGGGCCGCTTCTTGGCATAGGCGACATAGGCGGTCGCCTAGTGTGGTGTCTAGACAGTTGTGTTAAGTTAATTTATTTAGTTCAGTCCTTTTGTCTTTTGCCTTGTCTTGTGATTTCCTGTTTTATTTTGTAGTAACCTTTCCCTCTCGTTTCAGAGCATTCCTGCCCTGGTGTGTTTTTCCCACCAGTGTGATTGTCAGCCCCTCCCTTAATTGTTGCCACCTGTGTCCCCTTACCTAGTGTGTATATATAGTCTGTGTCTCCCTTTGTCTTGTGTCAGTTCGTCTTGTCTCGTCAAGCCTGCCAGTCATCCCTTGATCGTGTGAAGTATATTTTTGATAGTCATGTAGATGTTTTTTGGTTTAGAGTTTTTGATCCTCCAAGTGAGCGTTTTGTATTTGACCTTAATTAAAAGACCTTGTTAATTCTAATCTGTTTCTGGTGTTGTGCATTTGGGTCCTGAGCCTCGTGACATTCTTAACAGTACGAACTGACCAAAGAATGGACCCAGCCGACGCAGACAGGTTCAGAGCAGCTCTGCGCTCACAAGGCACGCTTTTGTCTCAGCATGACGATCAGCTGAAATCAATTGACCAGGGAGTGAGAGAATTGAGTGGTCGTCAAGAAAGCTTCCAAACATCTGTGAACAGCCAAGTAAACCACCTGGCAGATCAGCTTGTTCGTGTCCTTGCCCACCTGGAAGCTGGATCTCAAACTGTTTCCGCGGCTGCACCCCTGCCTGAGGCTGTGAACCAAGGACCTACTTCTTCTTCATGCTCTCGTCTCGCATCTCCAGAGAAATTCTCCGGTGACTCAGGTGACTGTCGTCCTTTTTTAGTCCAATGCGACCTGCATTATCAACATCAGCCTTCTGCTTTTCCAACAGACCAGTCTAGAATAGCTTTCATGATAACACACTTGACTGGTAGAGCAGCAGCGTGGGCTACAGCAGAATGGGCTAGAGACTCTCCCCTTTGCAGATCACTCGGACTGTTTACTGATTCCCTTAAAAAGATTTTTGATCGTACAGCGCCAGGGAGAGAAGCGGCTAAAGCTCTAGTTCAACTCAAGCAAAGAAATCAAAGAGTGTCTGATTATGCCATAGAGTTTAGGACAATAGCAGCAGACAGTGGCTGGAATGATCTGGCCTTGCTGGACGCCTTTGTAAATGGACTTTCAGGCCTTGTCAAAGATCACTTAGTCCCATTAGATCTTCCAGAAGATTTAGACTCTGTGATTGCTCTGGCTATACGAATAGATAATAGGCTCTGGGATAGACAAAAAGAAAGAGAACATCCTGCAGTTCGTTCACCAAGCTCCAGGGGGCCTCCTCGTGGCATCCGGATGAGGGAGGATTCGTTTCCAGGGGTCTGGATCAAGCCTCCTTTGACAACGCCATCCACCACATCAGAGGAACCCATGCAACTTGGCCGAGCAAGACTTTCACTGGAGGAACGGGAACGGCGCCTCCGCCAGGGCCTGTGTTTCTACTGCGGGCATCGTGGACACCTGATGGCCGCTTGCTCACTAAAAGACGGGGCTCCCCAGGCAAGAGGAGGGCGCTGGTGAGCCGACTAACTTCTGACTACTCTCCTCGTACGCTGACTCCTATCCAAGTAAAATTAGGTAAGAAAACCTTAACACAGAATGTTCTCATTGATTCAGGAGCAGACGAAAGTTTTATGGACTGGAATTTTGCCAAAAGCTTGAACATTGTCACCATGCCCTTAGCTCAACCTTTAAATGCCAGTGCCCTTGATGGAAGATTATTGTTTCAAGTCACTCACCACACAGAACCCGTCCAGGTTATCATAAATCACAACCACACAGAATTCATGACATTCCATTTATTCGACTCCTCACAACACCCTATGATTTTAGGCTTCCCATGGTTGAAAAGACATAACCCTCACATTGACTGGCGTTCTGGTAGGGTGAAGGGTTGGGGAAGAGAATGTAATCATACATGTTTGGTTTCACCAGGAGAAGTTGAAGGGCTGTCTGTAGAAAGGGTTACTTCAGGTAGTGAGGTGGAGACTAAGGAAGTAACTCATGACCATGCCTCTGACTTACCAGACCTGCCCAATGTTCCCTCCTGTTACCACAACCTGAGGGAGGTTTTCAGTAAGACTCGGGCCTCTACGTTGCCTCCTCATCGACCTTATGACTGTGCAATTGACTTACTACCGGGTGCCCCCATTCCCAAGGGACGTCTATACTCAATTTCTGGTCCTGAAAGACAATCTATGACGGATTACATTGACTCATCTCTGAAGGCGGGCCTCATTCGTACATCGTCATCTCCTGCTGGCGCCGGATTTTTCTTCGTGGGTAAAAAAGACGGATCCCTCCGACCCTGCATAGACTACTCTCCCCTGAATGATATAACGGTAAAAAACAGGTACCCTCTCCCCCTCATTTCCACTGCTTTTGAACTGTTAAAAGGAGCTAAGATCTTCACTAAACTTGACTTGAGGAATGCCTATCACTTGGTCAGGATAAGGGAGGGGGACGAATGGAAGACTGGATTCAATACCCCCAGTGGCCACTATGAATACTTAGTAATGCCATTTGGGCTAACTAATGCTCCTGCTGTATTTCAGGCTCTTGTGAATGACGTGCTCAGACAATATTTGAATCATTTTGTGTTTGTCTACCTGGATGATATATTGATATTCTCTCCTGATGAAGAGTCCCATGTTCAGCATGTCCGCCAGGTCCTCCAAGGCCTTCTGGAAAACCAACTATTCGTGAAGGCGGAGAAATGTGAATTTCACAAGACCACTGTCTCATTCCTGGGCTTCATCATTGCTCCGGACCAGGTCAAGATGGATCCAAGCAAGGTCAGTGCTGTCGCAAATTGGCCCACACCCACCAACAGGAAGAAGGTACAGCAATTTCTCGGTTTTGCTAACTTCTACAGACGTTTCATAAGACATTTTAGCTCCATAGCTGCACCTCTCCACTCACTCACCTCAACCCATGTTCAGTTTTTGTGGACTCTACAGGCCGACAAAGCTTTCCAGGAATTGAAAAGACGGTTTACCTCTGCTCCTGTTCTCATCACTCCTGATTCACTACGGCAGTTTGTGGTGGAGGTGGATGCTTCCAATGATGGAGTTGGGGCTGTGTTGTCACAACGTTCAGCCAAGGACAGCAAACTTCACCCATGTGCTTTTCTGTCACGTAAGTTAACACCTGCTGAACGCAACTATGATGTAGGCAACAGAGAACTTTTGGCAGTCAAAACAGCGCTTGAGGAATGGAGGACACTTTCTGGAGGGGTCAGAGCAACCATTCATAGTCTGGACGGATCATAAAAATCTTGAGTACATCCGAAAAGCTAAGAGACTGAACTCACGTCAGGCAAGATGGGCTTTGTTCTTCACTCGTTTTAACTTTTCCTTGTCATTTAGACCCGGTTCACAAAATGTCAAGCCAGATGCACTCTCTCGTGTTTTTGATCCTGAACCCTCGGCAAAGGAACCAAAGCTCATCCTTCCACTAAACTGTGTGGTTGGAGCGGTAACTTGGCCAATAGAAACAGAGGTGAAACGAGCTAACGGTGAGAGCCCGACACCTAGGGGTTGCCCCCCAAATAGGTTGTTTGTTCCTCAAACTGTGCGTCCTAAGGTCATTCAATGGGCTCACACCTCGCTGCTCACCTGCCATCCTGGGGTAAAAAAAAACATGTACGTCATCAAGCAACGGTTCTGGTGGACATCTATGGAGAAGGATGTCAAGGAGTATGTGGCCGCCTGCACCATCTGCGCCAGGAATAAGACCTCTTCCAGGCCCCAGATGGGTCTGCTCAGGCCGCTGCCTATCCCCAGTCGGCCCTGGTCCGACATCTCAGTGGATTTTGTCACCGGACTGCCAGAATCCAAAGGTAACACCACCGTCCTCACGGTGGTGGATAGATTCTCTAAAATGACACATTTTATTGCTTTGCCTAAACTGCCATCGGCCAAAGAAACGGCTGAAGTGTTGTTGCATCATGTTTGTCGTCTCCACGGTTTTCCCAAGGACATCGTGTCAGACCGGGGTCCTCAGTTTGTCTCCCGTTTCTGGAGGGAGTTTTGCAGCCTCATCGGGGCCTCTGTCAGCCTCTCTTCCGGTTACCATCCCCAATCAAATGGACAAACGGAGAGACTGAATCAAGAACTGGAAACCTGCCTCCGGTGCCTGGTGTCCCAAAACCCAGCTTCTTGGAGTAAACACCTCACGTGGGTAGAATACGCCCACAACTCATTGCCTACCTCTGCCACCGGATTGACCCCGTTCCAGTGCGTCTACGGTTACCAACCTCCCATGTTCTCAGAGACAGAGAAAGAAGTCATGGTTCCCTCGGCACACGCACTGGTCAGGCGCTGTCATGGCATTTGGGCTTCAGCACGTCGGGTCCTCCTTAGGACTTCGGCCCGCATGAAAAAAGCGGCTGATCGGCATCGCCGTCCTGCACCTGTGTACAGACCGGGTCAGAAAGTGTGGCTATCCACCAGAGACTTGCCCCTGAACGTAGTCTCTAGGAAGCTGGCACCAAGATTTGTAGGCCCATTCACTGTGGAAAAGTGTATTAACCCTGTGTCTGTTCGTTTGCGCCTGCCTAGATCACTCAGAGTCCATCCAACATTCCACGTAAGCAAACTCAAGCCGGTCAAGGAAAGCAAAATGGTTCCCGCTTCCAAGCCCCCCCCTCCTCCCAGGCTCATTGATGGAGGTCTGGTCTACACTGTCAAGCGTCTGCTGAAGGTCAGAAAACGAGGAAGGGGTCAGCAGTTTTTAGTGGACTGGGAGGGTTATGGACCGGAAGAGCGGGAATGGATCCCGTCTAGCTTCATCGTGGACCAGAACCTGATAAAGGATTTTTACAAAAGCCATCCTGAACTCGCTGGGCCGTCCGGCCCATTTTTACTGTTTGCGCTCATCCTAATTTTCGGCCTTAATGTAACAACATTCATAATTAAGTCAAGGTAACACCCTTTTCACCCCGGTTACACTTTTCATTTGCCCTGTACGATGGACGCTTTAAGTGATGAAAGTGGGGGGTGTTGGCTTATCAGGCGTCCGCAGCTCACAGCCAAAGTGGGTGTGGGATCGAGCGAGAGAGATAAATGCAATTTATGTAAACAAATATTTCCAAGGCACTCTTTTATAATTATTGGGATAAACAGGTTTGAAATCATTTCAATGTATACTATAGGACAGTAAACCAAAAATATCGTTTAAAACTTGAGAGATACAAAAATATGCATAAATAAACGTTAACTAGGTCAAATAAGATATGAATGAACAATAAAAATAAAATAAGTTGCATTTATTTGCTATTGGCTATGGTAGGTTATTGGTTATGTTCACATACTTATTTGATTATTAAAATGTAAACCAATCTTTTTCATATGGGTGTTTTACGGCCCGTCCACACAGCAGCGTGCGTTGAAAGCTTCACCATTCACTTTGAATGGGGTGACGTCACTTTGCTGGCGTGGCTCGCTGCAAAAGTTGAGCAATGTTCAAGTTTTGAAGCCACGGCAGAAGCGTCAGCCAATCGAATCATATGCCAGTACAAGCTCTAGCCAATCAAACCGCTGCTTGTGTGTCAGGGGCGGGAGATTCATGTGATTGGTTGTTGGTCGAGTTTCAGACACGCCCGCCGGCAAGCTTCAACGCACGCCGCTGTGTGGACGGGCCGTTAGAGTTGTACCCCCTAGATCAGGTCTCTAGTAATGTGTGCGCTAAGTGCACCAGATTGAAGAATTTTACTTTAAATGTTCAAACATTTCTTCCCGGGGGGGCATACCTCCGGACCCCCCTAGAGGATGTGATGTCCTCACCCCAATTAAAACATGTTCATATAATACTGAATACATTTGAAGCCTTTGATGTATATGACTTATGTCAATACGTTTCTATTTTTGTAGTGCATTGGTCTTTTGTAGAGATTTTTCATTTATTTTTTATATATTCTATTGTGTATTCCTTGGATACTTTTATTTGTTCTACTGAACGATTTTCTGGCAGGGGGGGCGCCAGCTAAAATCTCGCCTAGGGCAACAAATTGGTTAGAACCGGCCCTGATGGTGTAGGAAACGGGCTCCGTGTTACAAGACGGGTCGGGGGTTTGGCGGTACCACTGCAGACTCTCTGCACACACACACCGCTGCAGACTCTCTGCACGAAGGAGCCACGGTGCTGCAGCTCCTGATCGGAGCAGAGACACACGTTCACTAAGCGGAAAAACGATATCCTGTCACAGAGATCTGCTATTTTAAATTTTAAAGTCAACACATATCGACCCTAAATAAAGTCTATATTAAGAACGAGAGATGTTTTGACATTATGGCTTAAACAAATGACAAATGAGCGAGGGCGATGACGTCAGAGCATCGTCCTATGTGCCGGGGCTGAGCCCTGGACAGCCCCGGCCCAATTTAACCCCTGGTTAGAGGCCCTATTTTATCAGTATGTCTGGACTGCACAGCAGTTACAATGGTCAAACTACATTAGAACAGAATTGTCCCCATTTTGTCTTTAATAGTTACTAACATTAGATATTTTAATGAGATATGGACCGCAAAACAAAAAATGTCCCTGATTTTCATTTTTTAAATTAAGTCACCGAATGCAAGTAGTCGCCTTAGCTTATTTTGTTATGAGATGTGAATTACTGTTCAATTTAGTTGATGTAATAATCATTTGGTTTATTTTACATTAAAAAAAGGTCTTATGTTTTTTTTTTTCGGGGGGAGGCCCTTTTTCAAGTTTAGAGCAATAGCCCCTCCAAATGTCTGTGCACGTCCCTGGATAGGTGTGTGGGCTGTCTTTCATTTTGACACACAGAACAATGGGGCCTATCCACCCTTATCCACAATGTAAAGTAATTCACAGCCTCTTCCCTCTTCTCTCTGTGAGGAGCATCAGGTTCAGCTTTCAGAACAAAGTAACAAAAAACTAAAATGGCATTACTTTTTTAAATATGTCGTGTAGTAATAGATTTATTTATTTTTCTTCTCAAGAGAGTAGGCTACCAGAATGTGTATTTTATGTTAGTAACCTATTTCAAAACTAAAACAAAAAAAATCTCCTGGGGGAGAATCCCCCCCAGACCCCCCTGCAGGGGTTGGGTTTTCAGCATGTCAGCTCTTTCACCTGTGGGGAAATTGCAGGATTGGCTCCAGGTCGCCCTTTTTATTTACTACAAGACAAATGTGCCTTTTTATTTCATACAGTTCAATTTGAATTGAGACAGGGAAATGATCTAAACCTCACGCGTGGCGTTTCACTGTCAAGGGGAGCGTGTATGTAATTACATTGCAAATACTGACATGAGCCCCACCACTGTATGGGTTAGCCCTACCATAGATTACCCAACAAAAATACTCTCTCGCAACTGCCGACCCGTATTGCGCATGCTCAGATCTAAGAACCAGTAGAAATGATAAAAAAAAGTAAAAGTCTGCTGCTTATTGTTCTACTAGGCCAAAATAGAGTCAAAGAGTATATGAGAGTGTGTTAATTAATATGTTTGGCAGTTTGGAGTAAGTCTGTAGATTTGTTTGTGTGTGTGTGTTTCATGTATAGCTCTCACGATAATTAATTTTGTTGGATACATTTTCCCGGAAATTATTGCGATAAACGATAATATTGTCGGCACCGTTGTATGACCATTTTAGACCACTGACATAATGATAATATATAATAATAATTCAAGTACATCCTTTCAAACTGCTAGTCACATCCTCATGTAAATGGAAATGTATCGAGTTCATTTTTATTTATCGTACGATACGTCAATTCATTGCTTATCGCGACAGGCACACAATAAAACAGTGGAAACAAACATGTGTTTGACTTTCATTAGTGAATGAAACTTTGTGCCTTTTATAGTCTGTGTCCAATATTGTGTATTTGTATATATATCCTATATATAGGCTATGCTAAGGTCCTGCTGCTGACACGATAGCAGTCATTTCGTGCGCATATGTAATTAAACCCATGATATCAAAATCTCACTCTACCCAAAGTTGGCAACCCTGACTTAGACTAAAGTGAACTATCTAAACACTCAAGAGTCCTTTACCTCACTGAGCTGTAGTATCAGCCTCTCAGTCTGACTGGAGAGGACTCTCACTCCACATCATTGTAGAAACATCTTCTTCTTCCGTTAGAGGAGCTAGCACCAGATGCTAATAACAACAGCGCCCTCCCTTTCTCCCTCGCTCACTCGCACTTTGGCTGTGAGCTGCTGGCGCCAGATAAGCCAACATCCCCCATTTTCATCACTTACATCGTATCATCGTACAGGACAAATGAAAAGTGTAACCGGGGTGAAAAGCGTGTTACATTTACTTAATTATAATGTTGTTACATCAAGGCCGAAAATTAGGATGAGCACCAACGGTCAAAAATGTTTTTTCCCCTCCCAGAACTACCAGCGCAGCGCCTCCACAGATCTGGCGCCCTAGGCGAAAATCAACGCCAGTGCGACGGGCCGGCCTTGAGTTCATATGCAACTCGCAAATATCTTTCTCTCTCTATCTCTCTTCTCTCTTTTCTCTTCTCCCTTCTCTCTCCCTCTCTCTCAATGTTGGTACGCAAATGCGCCTTTTTTCAAATGACCCGGTGCTCTTTTTTTGGCCGAGGTGCGCATGCGCACCTGCGCACCAGTTATGTGCAGCCCTGCTAATAAGGCAGTAATACCACAAGAATAGTAATTCTCCCATAATAACACTTAACAAATATGATCTATTCTTATGTAACAAGACATGAAGCTATACTGTAAGTGTTAATTGTGTTTAAATAACTCAAATGTAGGTATTTATATCTAAGAACATGTTCCCTATTCTAAAATGAAGTCTTGTTCATAACCAATAAACTAGTAGTTTGACTCTAAATGACCTGAACAGGTTCCCTATTCTAAAGTTGCCTCCTCTACACAATTTGTTAATACATTATAGCACACAACTACTGAAATGAACCTCAACAGTACATGAACAAAGTAGGCACATGTTGAAATATCTGTTTTATTAAACCACTGAAGAGAGGTTCAGACACATACCAAAACATGTCAAGTTTCTCGAAGGCTGAGAACACATATGCAACCTGTACTTTTTAATAAAAACAGATTTTTAACAGATTTTATGCATTTGTGATCCTACTGTGTGACCTGCTTGTATGTACTTACACACTAGGTGTACTTATCTCTATGTGTTGTACTGTCTCAATGTGAACATAGATTAAACAGCCAGCCAAACTCTTTTGAGAGCCAGGGAATGAGCAAATGCTCCTTTATTGACTTATTTGCAGTCCACTGACATTCAAACGGAGTGAAACTATAAAAAAAGAAGTTACAAGGCACTTAATGATCTCATACATGCAAGTGTAACATACACAGATTAACAAATAGGACCACTAAGTGTAAACAAGGTAAATAAAGCTAATGCTAGCTGTGCAATAAGCATGTATACAGGCTAGTATGGCTAACGCTAGCATGTATGCAAACGCTACCGTGAATGCAAACGTATTTTCTCATTGTGTTTAAACATCTCCAAATGACATCACATAAACACAATACATGTTACTAATCCAGTGTTTCCGCTGCGCCCCGCCAACGGAGCCCCGCCAACGGAGCCCCGCCAACGGAGCCCCGCCAACGGAGCCCCGCCAACGGAGCCCCGCCAACGGAGCCCCGCCAACGGAGCCCCGCCAACGGAGCCCCGCCAACGGGAGCCCCGCCAACGGAGCCCCGCCAACGGAGCCCCGCGCCCCCCTGAAGTTCAAGGTGTTTACAAAATAAATACTTTTTTTTTTGATTTTATAATTTTTTTTGTTTATATATATATATAGCACCAAATTGCAACTAATCTATATCTACTGTCACTTTTCACATTGAACATGTGCTCTTTTATTAAATAAACTAAACGCTTTAATTTTAAGTTGTGAGTTTAGTGTTTTTGACCCTAAGAAACACTGATGCATTAATCAATAACAATAATCCACAGCTCCTCTCTCTGCTCCAGAGGATTTAAAAAATATATATATCCCAATGCCACCCCCCCCGCCACCCCCTTACTACTATGCATATTAAGACCAAAACTCATGTACAACAACTTCCTTACTTGCAATAAATAAGCACTAATTAGAGGGTTATGGAGGAAAAACTCTCAACTAATGGCTTATTACTTGTAGAATATGGTCATGTAGAGGCATTAATAAGTGTTTTATAATGACTAATAAAGAGCCAATATACTGCTAATATGCATGTTGATTAACAACTAGTTGATGGTTAATTTGTGTACCTTAACATAAAGTGTTACCCAATATTCAAAAGGAAATCGGTTCGAAATGTATCTAAATGGCTCATTTTACACCAACTTACTGCAGTTTTAGATTTTCACTGTTTGGGTTACTGTCTAGTGTTCTTTCAATTCCAGTCTGCACATACCAGGGTTTTAAAGGTTTGCTTTACCTGGGACCCTGCCTCAGCTAAAGGTATTAAGGGTGCGTTTCCACATGCTGAATGATAAAAAGACATATCGTAAAAATAAAAATAAAGTATACAACTACACTACAATACACACCATACACATTTAGATCCAGCCATGAGGGAGGCCATGAGAGGGACTTTACTGATGGATGATTTTCATTTTCTATCCAGAAGGTGGTGTTGTAAGCTTTACTCCACCACACAGTAACCACCTCTGCCATGACTAGAATACTACAGGTTTTGTGTACCAGACAAATGTGTACCACTGATTTTTATTTGCTTTTTGTAAAATTGACAGTAACTTTGTAAAAACTAATTTGAGTAAAGCCATTCCAGGTACCATTTTTCCTCTTTTAAAATGAAGCATTTGCCCTACTACATATCTCTAGATAAGTGTTACGGTTAACAGTAAAGCTTTAGTTAGGCTGCAAGTTACATTATTTTTAGCAATAATCTGCAAATTATTTTCTACATTCATCATTTAGTCTATGACAACAATTCTAAATGTGTCTTTTGCAGTTCCTCAGGGTGTATCTTTAAATATGTTTTGACAGGAAATATAATACATTTAATGTACATGTAATATGTAACAGAAAAGTATGTTCTGTGATGTTGGCATGAACAATATCAAGATAAATGTCATCATATTATAGGCGAGATCTACCTTCTTAACACTATTATTGAGTGTTTTGGGTCTTTCAACATTGAACACTTTTGTCCAGGAGATCCAGTCGGGTGACTCTGACCCTGACATGTGTCACAAGGCCAGATCAGGGCGAACTTGAATTCATTTGACTTCCTTTCCTGTGGATGTCAACATTAACTTCTGAAAAAATGTAGCCTTAAATTGAGAAAGAAAGCACACTATTTAGTTCAAACTTTTATCTGACTCAATCAATCAATCAATCAATCAATCAATGTTTATTTATATAGCCCAATATCACAAATGTTACATTTGTCTCAGTGGACTTTACAGTTTGTACAAAATATCAGTATGACAATACGACACCCTCTGTCCTTAGACCCTCACATCGTACACTTCCGAAGAAAACCCACAGTTGACTGCCACAGGTGCACATTCCTTTGTGCAATCAGAGACCTTTCCTGCACAATGAGCTGCAGATACTTCCTGGTTAAACAAAGATGGGTGTGGTCTATGAATAGTTTCCATGCACTTGAAAAAGAGGCACAAGTACTGGTGCAAATACAAGCTTCCTTCAGCACTTCCTCTACTACAGTGAGCAACATAGATACAGATCACTTCCTGAAACTAACGCTGGAACTTGGTTACACTTGTTCAGACTAGCAGTGAAAGAGGAAACTGTCTGCAGGCAAGAAGAGGCTTCATTGCAAAGACTTGCCTTCTGTCTGGTGATTCCTGAAAAGGCTCTCTACAGTCACAAGAGTTGTTCTTTACAGCCCTGCAAACAGTAAGTAAGCTGCCATCACAACTATTCTTTGCACCTGAGTTTTGTATTTCTCTTTCTGTTGCTCTTGTATCTACAGTCACATCTTGTAATTTAAATCACTCTGGCATTCTTTCCCTAACCCTTGCTTAACTGTGTATGGTGGTATCCGTTATATATACTTGACTCTAGGGTTTGATGGTTTTTACTCCTACACATTTTGTTCCATATAAGTAAGCATCTAGGGAGGCATAAGAATAGATGAATAGGAATATTTAAAGTTATTTCCCTTTATAACTGAGTTTTAGTTATAATGTAATGAATGGTAAAACAATTGTTTACATGTCTTAGCCTCAGCTCTTCCTCTGCAAGTATGTACAGTATATTCTGGCCTTTGCTCGTGTTTCTGCACATTCCAGAGATTCCAGGTCTCATTAGAGGGCTAACATTCATGTCCATTAACCATCTTTCGACTATGTTCTACTAATGCCTGCTTGTTTTGAAATATTTGTCTAATTTTTGTTTAGAGGGTGCATAATTGTATCTTTAAAGAACTATAAAAAAGTCCTTTACTTAAAGGTAGGGTAGGTAATTCACTTCAGAAACACTTTTTGTTATATTCCATGGAATGTTCTTAACATCCCGATAGCAATGAAATGCTTTGACAACAAATACATAAACACATTTCATCTGTGGAAGCCGTGGCGCTGTAAAAAGCACGACCAATCATCTGAGCCGGCCCGGCTAAAGTAACTGGATGGCCTACCTGCCTGTCAGCCTTCCATCTGTCCACAAACTTATCTCGTGCCCTCATTGGTCATGTGCGCGTCCGTGTGTGTTGGAGGAGGGGCTCTGTGAGGAAGTCTGAAGGAAGGGGCAGATTTTTTCCGGTTGTGTATTTTCAAATTCTAGCGCACTCGAGCCGGTTTCTCCATTCTTACCTACCCCACCTTTAAATAATATATGATCGTTATTTATGAATCATTATTGAACTTGACTGTCTCTTGTATTTGTTCTTACACACAGCAATATGAGGAAAACCAGATAATACTACATTATATTAATTTAACGTACACGGCAGCAAAGTCTGTTCAAACCGACTTTAACATGTTTAGAACTAAACACAGCCAAGGATGAGGGAAATTGGTGCCATAAAGTGACAAACTGTTTGGTCATAAACCAGTCATAAATCCACATACTGGGGTTTTACTTTTAGATCAACAAATGTATCCTGAGCGAGACACCGAATGTGTGTGCTAAAATAGTTTGAAAACTACTTAAAATGTAAAATGCATACTTTATTGTTGCATTAGAAGTCAGAAGATCATCAACGTTATTAGGACTTCAAAGAACCATCAATGTCAGTACCAAGTTATTTGGCAAATCATCCAATTGTTGAGATAATAAAGTCTGGACTAAAGTGGTGGACCAACCAAACCCCTGAGATTTGTTTCATCGGTAGCATGGCTAAAAATGTCTTTTTGTGCATCAGAGGACAGTCAAATGAGAGTGCACTGAACAACATTTTAGCCTCATTAAAGTGTAACTTAATATCCCAAATCAACTGCAACAGTCAACAGCAAAGTTTAGATAACAATACGCTTGTTGTAATAATGTTACAATAATATTTGACCACAAATATTGCAAAAGTACAATTTCTGTAATCTTGGTGACCACACTTTCTAAAAATGCACAGTCATCCTAAATGTGCCAAATTTAAATAACAACTAAATAAATTGTAGGAGGCTGTGGCTCAGTTGATAGTATGATGGACTTCAAATCAGGGGATAGCAAGTTCGAATCCCACTGCAGTCAGCATGTCGTTGTGTCCCTGGGCAAGACACTTCAAATTGCTCCTGTGGGGATTGTCCACAGTACTGACATGTAATGTAAATAGGGAAGCACCTACAACAGCATTCTCTCTTATCTCTTTGACAATACTGGCAGCATAATAGCAATGCAGTAAGCTGAACAGTTCAAACCAGTTTATAATATATAGTGTATGACTGAAATGCCACACTGCAGCAAGTATTCCAAGATCATGACACAACTCGGTATTTCCCAAGTAATGCCTCAAGCCTCAACGTGCCGTTAAAAAGAAATGAAAGGGTGTCTTCGTGTTTACTTTGTATCATCCTGTGGTCAGAAATGACTCATTTCAAGGCTTGGAATTTCAAACCTCCTTATAAGGGAATATTAGCTTCCTATTACCTCAGCTGCCACATTAGCTGGTTTAACATACATTCTAGGAACATTCAAATACCTAAATAGAAACAAACCATACAAAGATGTGACTCAGTGTTGTGGCTCAATGTTGTAATGTGTGTTTAAAAGCTCTTTGACCGAACAAAAAAAGAAACAGGAAATTCCAGAACCACATAGGAAACTTTCTCAACCGACTGCCAGCCTTGTTCTTTTTTTCTTCTACTTCTTTTACTCTCGCAAGTGTCTGTCATCTCTAAGGTTGAACTCTAGATCAGACAACTTAAATTCACCAGTGTGGTTTAGTCGCACTAGTGGACCATTCTTATAGAGCTTAACCAACTTGGATGTGTTGCACTAAATTGCAGTAACTTTGCGTAGGTTCAAAGGTATCTTAGAAAGCTCTTTGACTGAACAAAAAAAGAAACAGGAAATTCCAGAACCACATATGTTTGGAAACTTTCTCAACCGACTGCCAGCCTTGTTCTTTTTTTCTTCTACTTCTTTTACTCTCGCAAGTGTCTGTCATCTCTAAGGTTGAACTCTAGATCAGACAACTTAAATTCACCAGTGTGGTTTAGTCGCACTAGTGGACCATTCTTATAGAGCTTAACCAACTTGGATGTGTTGCACTAAATTGCAGTAACTTTGCGTAGGTTCAAAGGTATCTTAGTTTGAGTTAGTAGTTAGAACTTCTAACTTTAGTCTGAATTTAACCCTTTTTTGAAGCCGACCTCATACCTCATATGTCTTGTTTCATTGATGGCTTCTTTTTGTGTGCTTCCAAAAGGTTATGAGCATTCAAAAACTACAGCTCATATCAATCTTGGCCATATGCATACTTCCAAAAAGAATTAGACAGAATTAAGAAAAATCGTCTTGACTTCAATTTTTTCAGAATTTACTATCCAGTAATATGTTTAAGCTTTACAGAAATAGAGTTGAAAGGACCCCTCTATTGCAAAACAAACAACAATACCAAAAAGGCTATGAACTAAATGTTTTGACCAACTGAAAGGAAGTGCGATTACTCTGCCTGAACTAGTGCACTTAAATATTGCACCATTTTGAAATCTTACTTCTGCTTTAGATCTGAAGACAAATCTTACTTTGCTTAGTGCCAGCTTTATGATCCATTGCACTTTAAAAATCCGTTATATTACGTTTAAATGTGTTTTCAGGCCATAAAGTCACCATGTAGACTCCAAACAGGGGATCACTTTATCATTTGCGACGATGTTGGTGGGGTAGCAAAAGCATGTTGACAGTGTTTTTGTAATAACGCTTAAAGAGGAAGGCAGTGCAGGGTTAACCACAGGTAGCCAGCTTGCTCTATGAAAGGATGCAATAACAACTGGGATAAGAACAAAAGTGTTTTTAAATCAGCAGTGTTATGGGTCCTCTGACCCACTTACGGTTAGTAGAGTCCCCTATGACTTTGCTTCCACCACCGACGACAAACAGTTCAGGCTTATAGCTTAAAACTCGAAAAATCATAAAAAACAAATACAAGAGAAAAAAATATACAGGGATAAATCAATTGAATACGACGCGTTTTTTTAAATGCAAGGTAAAATACTGAACTATTAAGGAGCATTACATTTCTTTGTCTGTTTCAAATGAAAAACCACTCCCAAGCCAGTTAATTCATCACTGAATAGTGGGTTAGTCTAATGTTAATTAAAGCTTTTGTTCTTCTTAATCCAGATCAAAATGAGCAGATGGGACACGCCCCTGGTTAAGCAGCAGTCGACACCCTGCTTTGGGAAAGGTGAGTAAATACACAGACACATGAAGAACCAACTAACAAACAGCAGGCTCACTAAAGTAACTCAACTCTAATTTCCACATATTAAAACATGCACCATCTGACAGACTACACTCACTACAGCATGTAGCAGGGAGGCGTGTGGCGCAGTGGATTAGTGCGTTGGAGTTCGGATCAGGGGAGCACAGGTTCAAACCCCACTGCGGTCAGCATGTCGTTGTGTCCCGGAGACATTTCACCCCAAATTGCTCCTGTGGGGATTGTCCACAGTATTGAGTATGTAAGTCGCTTTGGATAAAAGCGTCTAACAAGTAACATGTAATGCATGTATCTGTTGACAGCAGTGGTAAATCAAAGTCTACCTCTATCCTTCTACACCACATGTGTCAAACTCAAGGCCCGGGTGCCAAATCAGGCCCTTGGTGAATTTAATTTAATTATTATTAGATCTGGCCCGCCGGTATATTGCACGCACACCTTCACTCAATCCTGAGGGTCTCTTCAGAACATTGATGACAAACATTGATGACCTTGCCCCCAAGATGAGATGCCAAGTATCTGAGCTAGCATCACAGAGCAGCACACTGAGTTTAATGGATGTTTCCTTCTGCACTTTCTCTCTCAGGACAACAGGGCATGTTTGGTTTGTTCTTTGAGGGAAATAGTTTTGTTGAAGCTGTTGTTGGCCTGTGGAGAAATGTACTCATAAGAAATGACTCTGGAAAAGCTGCAGATAGAGCCATAAGGAATGAATGCAACTGATTATTTAATGTTTAATGTTGCTTTTATAGGCAATCATTTAAGCTTTGTTAGTTCCAGGTTTAAAGGTGGGGTAGGTAAGTTTGAGAAACCGGCTCAAGATACACTTTTTGTTATATTGAATGCTCTTAACATCCTGATAGCAATGAATATCTTAAGTGCTTTGACAAAATCCATACAAAAACGTCACCTGTTGAAGCCGTGGCGCTGTAAAAAGCACGACCAATCATCTGAGCCGGCTAAAGTAACTGGATGGCCTACCTGCCTGTCAGCCTTCCATCTGTGCACAAACTTATCTCGTGCCCTCATTGGTCATGTGCGCGTTCGTGTGTGTTGGAGGAGGGGCTCTGTAAGGAAGTGGCAGATTTTTTCCGGCTGTGTATTTTAAAATTCTTCTATCCCTTGTCAAAGGATGGGAGTTACATTTCTTGTCAAAATAAATGTGTTTACATTCTGCCATTAACACATTGACAGCAGCAGCTTACACCCATATATGCTAGCTCAACCAGGAAGAACAGATGGGATGTTTGCTTTTAGTAGATAATGGTTTCTATAAACAGCTTTAACAAAAACTGTTTACATTTCATAAATGGCCTTTGTGATGCACGGTCAGTGGATACAACTATGATTCAAATCAGTCATCTAGGAACAATTATAATGTTTAAATGTACTTTCCCAGGGCTTTAATATTCCCTCTGAGCTAAAGTGTGTATTGCCTCTTTAATGCCCCATCTCTGCTCACATGTAAGGACCAGGTGTGGCATACCAGCTTGGATTATCTGCCCCTGTTGCCATGACGCTTTCAAAACCCTAAAATAGAGACAGGGAGGGACTATCCTGACAGCAACAACTAGCAGCTGCATTATACATACAGACACTGGACCAGATAAACAGCAGAGCAAAGCCTGACAGAGGCAGGAGAAGTGAAAACCCAGGAGAGAAGCATCGTATAACAAAGAGAGACACAGATACCAGACCTGAGGACAGTCTGGACAGTGTCAAGAGGTTTCCAGCAACACTTTAAAGTTTTCCCTGGGACACAAGTGGCAAATAAAGATAAACAGTGGAGCCAAAACTAAGAGCTAGGGAGTCTAGAAGAAACACATGAAAGCTGAAATACTTGCCTCAACAGACACAGACTGAGAGAGCCAAACATGGCCAAACTCACAGCAGAAGGTAAGAGAAAGAGAGAGCTTCCTACGCTATAGAGCTTTGTAGCGACAATAAGATGAAATGTGTTGACAATGACTGGTTGATAGGAGGTCCACTCTCACGGTCTGAGATTCAATGGAGAATCCACTTTCTATGGGAAAGTAGTATACCATCTGTCAACAAAGGATGTAACTGATGAATTATATTAATGTAAGCATTTGTGTGATATTAAAAGCTACGCAAAAAAGTACTGATCAGCATATTCATTGAAATGTCATAGCGTTTGCTAAAAGACCCTGCCGACATACGCAGACGGCCCTTTGTGGCTCAGGTTTCCATAATGGGGGGGGGGGGTAAGTCAAGGTCATCCAAGAGGCATCTCAGCTGTTCCAGTATGGAGAGTGTTGACACGCTAAGAGGCACGTGAAGAATGCCGGCTTCCGAAATTGGATAACCAAAGAACAGGCAAGAGAAATTGTGACGATGTGAGAGCAATATAGTTGACTGATATAGTTGCATGTAAACCACCCAGGATGGTGAGTCTGCAGAAGAGACGTTTGCTTTGATACAACAGCACATCTTGTATTGTGCTTGTTGATTTAAATACTTTCACAGTGAGGATAGATGCTGGAACAGGCGGAGTGACCCACTGACTACGACATTTATACTTTTAGTAACAGTGATGAAATGGTGATCAGTATAGACAAACATCTCCGCTACTGACGGGATGTTGGATGGGAGCCATATTTCTCACAACGCAGGGATAAAGTAAGCAGGCAAAGCTATTTAAAAAATAACTTTCTTGTGCTGATCAAAATACAGTATGAATTCACAGGGTCTCACGGATAAAAATAGGACCCTAGTTCCTGCCATTGGTATGATTGAGGCTCAGCTCAAACCAAAAGGTCAAGGGAACTGAAAATATGGTATGCAAATAATTGCTGTTCTAACAAAGGGTCAAACATTTGTTTCCATTCAAAGTAAAAGCTGTATTATCAGGATACTCAACTGTTAATAATCTTCTAAAAAAATCATATTTAACAAAATAGCAGTCATTAATTGACATAAAAGACAAATTCATACCTTATGTAGCATCTGAACGACAGGATAATGCAATGCTAAAAACCGTTGTACTACGTATGCGTCATATACTAAAAACTGTGATGATATGGTCATGTTTCGTCCTTTTCGCTGTGCTGCGTTCGTAATGTCAGAATAGGTGAGCCTGGGGGTTGAGGGGTCACTGCCAGTCTAGGACAGCTCTGACAGTGACGATGTGTTTACTGTAACTTGCCCGACACGTTGGCAGAACACGTTGTCACTCAAGACATGTTTACTCGTGAGTTATGAGGTGGCATTGCGAAACATGCCAAGTTACTCACCTAAACCCCGCCAACCCCTACCTCAAACTCATTTGAATGTATTGCAACCACTAACATAATATTATTTCTCCTGGGATATCATATACAACATGTTAGCAATATGCTCAGATTAAAAAAAACATATTCCTTCATCTGAACTGAATGTCATTTCAAGACATCAAACATCAAACAGTATACTAAATCTTTCAGTACCCTTGCAATGAGAAATAATGACCTATTATTCACAATTATAAACCACCATATACTCTATTGCAATGTGGACTAAATAATGTGTTTAACTTTGCAGATGTCCTTTAATTTAGGACAAAAAAACATTGACCAAAACTTCAATCTTTCTTGACTTTCTCAGATATGCCTAGGCTTTTCCAAAAAATGTCGATGAGCAAGGTGGATGAGAAAGTACGTCTGCGAGCAGAGCACGTGTACGCTTCTGCTCTGAAGGAGGAAGACAACAAGGAAGCTTTGTCTCTGTTCAACGTGCAGGAGGACTGTCCCATCGGTCTGCATGAGGACAGGCAGAGGACCCTGGAGAGGGAGCTGGCTGCACAGTCTTCTGAAGAGTGTGCTAAGAAGTGGGTTTGACTGAAAACACCTCTCTTACTGCACATCCTATACGTCCTAACATCGAAAACAATTATTATTGTTTTGCAGTATTAATTCGAGTTATTCTTGTCCTTTCATGTGTGTGACTAGGATGAAGAGTTTCATGTTGAAGCGTTCACAGTCGACTGTTGGTTGTGTTCAGGCTTTTCCTCGTTCCCCGTTGGTCCTCCCAACCACACCTGAACCTTTTCCTCCAGAGAACTTTCCAGACTTCCAGAGAGTAACCATCAGTGGAGACTACTGTGCAGGGGTAAACAGGACTAACACTCCAGCATGTTGACACACATTGACTAAAAATAATACAAACCTGTAACTGTAGATTCAGACATCTCCAGCACTCAAAGAGGATTAACAGCATTTCAAAAGAGCTGACAAAGAAAGCAAAAACAAATAGGCACTTGTAACCGGTCTGGTTTGACGCCACACGTGATCTCTGCGTTGTGTTGTGTTGTGTGAATGCAAACGACTTCTTTCTTGCCAACCACAATTTATTCTCTGTGCAAAACAGAATTTAATAATTAAAGCAGGAAATGGCTTCATCAGTTTTCTAACTTCACACTTCTCCTCAGTGGGGCCTGAAGCTAACTCAGGAAAGTATACAGAGTTCTAAATAATACAATTAACAGATATACATCTATCCATGGTGGCAAACCGGCTTTTCTTTGTAAACCAATATACACAAATATAACCATTAATGTACACTTACATAACAAACAATACAATTTACAGTTACAAAACTCAAAAATAATACCCACATACCTGTGCAAAACAGAATCTAATAATTAAAGCAGGAAATGGCTTCATCAGCTTTCTAACTTCACACCTTCAGTGGAAGAAAACACCCACATGTTAGGTTAGCATATAGCTAAACTTTAGAAAACTCCCAAACACTGTTTGAAGCGCTGCACATTATATAAACTACAGTCACACACGGCAAAATATAGATATTAACTGCAAATAGTAGTGATGTTACGTATTGCGCCGAGGCTTCGGAGCGTGTGTCGAGTAATCCCCGAAGCTTTTTGTGAAGCTTGTATCGATGTATCGAGGCTTGTATCGTTTTGGGCCAGTGACGTCATCGATGACAAACGAAGCCTCGCTGCCTGTCGATACCACGTGACTGCTTCACGAAGCGATTCAGATCGGTTGAACCGTTGAACCACAACACTAATAATACCCATGGATGTATAATAACAACCATATTACCCCTCCTGTACCCGGGCCCGGTGACACGATGGAATCAAGAGAGCTCAGACCCTCACTTATAGAGGTCGGAACATGTCATAAGTATAAATAGATACAAGCATAAATAAATGTAGGAATAAAAACATCAATAAATACAGGAATACATATGTTACAGTGTTTTCAGGGAGCTTTAGTGTGTGTGCTGTGGCTCAGCTGGAAAGCAGTTGACTCATGACCGCAGGGTCCCTGGTTCAACGACTGGACAATACATATTTTTTGTTGTTTATAAAAGCTACAGCTAAATGAGATAATGTAGTTAACAAATGTATTCTTTGATATGGTTTAGCCTTTCTCAGGCTACAACATGGTTAAGTTTACGAATATTATTAAGGAATACAAATCCCTCTTTGCAATGTTTACCAGCCTCCTTAGGCTTTTCAATCACAATCATTAAACTGGAATACATACAATATTGTTAACATAAAAATATGATTTTATGTTCATTGTTTAGAGTTATTCTAAGGCTTTACTCAATGGAACTCGGTATGAGATAGACAGAGCACACTGTTGAGATGTCTCTGCCTGTTTTACACACTTTGACCAACAGGGGGGTTTGTGTTCAAATGAAGCCCATGATGAAGCCTCATGAGATGAACCCTTTTGCGAACCAATTGGCTGGAAAGCTTCATAAGGCTTCATCTCGCCATCACTAGCAAATAGGTTTGGCTTGTGTGAAGTGTAACATTAAACAATCTATTAACATATAAAATACAACATTTATGGCACCACTCGTTCCACTTACTTCTCCTCAGTGGGGCCTGAAGTAGTGATGTGTCGGTCGCGAACGAGCCAGCTCAAAGAGCCGGCTCTTTTAAGTGAACGACGGGAGCCGGCTCTCGCCCGCGAACGAGCCATTTTTGCGGAGGGATCTAGATCGGCATGAAGGCACATTATGCAATGTGCACATTATCCCGCTTATTACATGGCCACATTCTCAACAAAGTAACGACATGACTCCCAATATGAATGGAAATGCTTTTATGGATTTAGAAAATGATTTTATTGATTTAAAAAATAGTTTTATGTATTGATTTAAATTGACATGCATCCGCTAAGAAAAGTAGTCCGTTGTTACTGTTTGAACTAACGTAGCAACGGCAGGAACTGCTTCGATAGTGTTTTTGAGGAGCTTTTTGATTACAGATTTGAAAACATCGTTGCTTGCTTTAAAAGTAGCACAATTCATTATGTCAAACCTTGGAAAGTATCTAGATATCCCTGCCCTAATGCCAAAGGAACTGCACACTGAATATGTGTCGCCGTTTGATGTCTATGTCTGGACCGCTGCGTAAAAAGGAGGGTTTCTGCCCCATTACTTCTCTTCTTACTTCTATAAGAATAAAACACGGAGGACGGAGATCTCTTTTGCTCCCCCTCTTCTGACAGCCCAGCAGCTGATCTCAGAGCACGCTCCCCTCTCCTGCAGGGGGGCGTGGTCAGCTGCAGCTCACAGAATCAGCCCCCTGCAAAAACAGCGCTGGAAAGAGCAAATAGAGCGAAATGAGGCATGGCTCAAATACAGGATCTTTTTGGTATTTTGAAAAAAAAACTATATTTATATAGGTCGATACAGTAGCTCCTTTTAAAAAAATAGTTTGTATAGGTGTTGCTATCTGTTTTGTGTAGCGTGGTTGTACAAGCAAGTCAATGCATTCATTGGGTGGTATCAGAGAGTTGCACGGGTCTGTAAATGCAATGAAAACAATTGGCCACAGCAAATCATTTATATTAAACATGTAATTTTTACTTTTGAATACTTCAGTACAAAGGATGTATTGAATAATTTAAGTGATATATGTGTACACATATAAATCATTAGTCAAAACAGGGCTACATTTGATTTAATTAAAAGGTATAATAAGTGATAAACTGAAGAGCCGTTTGGGAGCCGAAAGAGCCGGCTCTTCTTGGTAAACCGAGCCAAATAATCCGGCTCACCAAGAAGAGCCGGAATTCCCATCACTAGCCTGAAGCTAACTGAGGAAAGCAGCGCGAGTCTGCAGAAATGTGCCGGTGCCAAGAGTACCAAAAATAAAACGTACTTTTCAAAAATAAAAGCATCTAAAAAATAAAGTGACAGTGACAAGTTTTACAAATAAAGTATGGACAATGATTTTACTGAAATATAAACAAGTGAAGTTATACATCGGTTACACACTCAAAAACTAATTTAAGTCTGTAACTATTGTAAGGACCCAGGGAGGTTGGTCATTTAACACCAGGAAGTGTTCTAGATAAATATATTAAAAAGGTTTGGCTTAAGGGGTGTCAGGGGAAAGGCCATCTTCTTACCCATGTTTTAAGCATTTATCCTTTTAAAAAAAAAACATTTTCCAACAAATCTAAAGATGAACTTTTGCCCCCTCCAGATCACAGTTGAGGATTATGAGCAGGCAGCCAAAAGTATCCTCGGAGCTCTGTTCATCAGAGAGAAATACTGCAGACTGGCATACCATCACTTCCCCAGGACCGCTGCACGATTCCTCCGCAACGCCGATAATGAAGAGTGGCGAGAGGAGGATGAGGTCATGCCAGGTAGGGGGTCCCCAACTCTTTTCCTATTTAGAAATATCTAATTCCATATCATACTTTTTGATTGAAAATGTATATTTTTCGTATTGTACTATTACAAAAACAATGAAAATGGGATGTCATAACATAATCCTATACATCACCCAAGAGAGAACTGTGTTTCTATGTTAAACAACATTTGGGATATTGTTTTAAAGGGGACCTATCATGCAAAATGCACTTTTTAATGTATTTTATACATAAAGATGTGTCCCCGGTATGTCGGGGAACTCAGAGCGTCAGAAAATAAAACCCTCTCTCTTTTCCTCCGTACCCAAATCTCTAAAAACGGGGCTACAACGGAGCTGATCCAGATTTGCGTCCGATATGACGTAATATCTGAAATGTGGACCCACGGCCCAATCAGAAACGTTGCTATCAGAAACAATGCCCGACTGTTTTGGACGTAATATGGTCGGTGTTTACATTAGCATCGCTAACACTCAGAGCTAACCTGTACTGGAGAGCATGTGTGTGAAGAAGTAGGAAGTAAAAAGGAACTCACCTTGTGGTATAACCGGCAAGAGAGAAAGCCTTTGAGCTCCAAACTGTTTCAGAGACAATCCTTGATAATCCATGATATGGTGTTTCATCACGGCAGCATTTAGTTTAGACAGTAGCTGCCGGGTCCCGCATGAGCTCAGACCCCTCCTTTTTAATTTTTTTATCAAATTTTTGTTTTTTTAAAGCTTTATACATAAAATCAGCACTTTTGAAACAGGAAGTGAAATAGAGGGATATGAGGCATGGCTAGAATGGGTGATCTGTTTAGTATTTTGAGCAAAACACTTCATAGACATGTTTTTTAATATTTTTGTATATATCTGAGACCTATGCTATTGCCTAAAAATAGCATGATAGGTGACCTTTAAGATAAAAAAAAAAAAAAAGGGAATACAAAATCTGAAAAACGTTGCAACTCTAAGGGGCGTCTAACATTACACTCTTATTTTTGGTAAGGGACAAACATGGCAAATACTTGAAATAATGAAAAACTGTGATGAAAAGGATGACTTATTGTCTTTGCTGTCAGTGAGCAACAATTAGCTGACAAAGACAAGGGCACTCTCACGTCCAATGTTAGCAACACAATTCAGAAACAAGCAGGGACTAATATAACACCTGATTCATTACAATGCTAATGATATCATAATAAGAAATAAAGTGTTGGAACAACTGCTGCTATGAGAATCTTATGTCAAGGGTTAAACGCTATGTTGTTAACATTTAACTGCTTATCGCATGTTAAGGATGAGTCTAACTATTCTAAACGTCTATTTTAAGTAAGTGTGAAGTGTGTGAGCTAAGGTCAGTGGAAGTATTCCTGACAACAGATATGGGACATGCTTCAGGAGGCTTCTCCAACACAGACAATAAATTTATATGACTTATATGTACTGGGAACATGACTATAAAATGTGCAGTACGCATCTCTGCTTGTCTAGCTGACATCTCTCAGTGGATGTCTGATCATCACCTCAAGCTCAACCTTGACAAGACTGAACTGCTTTTCCTTCCGGGAAAAGATTGTCCCACTCTTGACCTAACAATCAACATTGGCACCTCTGTTGTTTCCCCGACTCGGACTGCAAGGAATCTGGGTGTGACCCTAGATAACAACCTGTCCTTCACTGCAAACATCGCTGCTACAACCCGTTGCTGCAGATACACGCTTTACAACATCAGGAAGATACGTCCCCAGCTGACTCAGAAAGCGACTCAGGTTCTGGTCCAGGCTCTCGTCATCTCACGCCTAGACTACTGCAACTCCCTCCTGGCTGGTCTACCTGAATGTGCCATCCGACCTCTGCAGCTCACCCAGAATGCAGCGGCTCGTCTGGTCTTCAACCTTCCTAAATGTTCCCACACCACTCCGCTCCTCCGCTCCCTTCACTGGCTTCCGGTAACTGCTAGAATCCACTTCAAGACAATGGTACTTGCGTACCATGCTGCGAATGGATCTGGCCCTTCCTACATCCAGGACATGGTTAAACCGTACACCCCAGCGCGTGCATTCCGCTCTGCATCAACCAAACGGCTCGCTGCACCCTCGCTGCGAAGGGGACCCAAGTTCCCATCAGCAAAAACACGTGGGTTTGCTATCCTGGCTCCTAAATGGTGGAATGAGCTCCCCATTGACATCAGGACAGCAGATAGCTTACACACCTTCCGGCGCAGACTGAAAACTCATCTCTTTCGACTCCACTTCGAGCGATAGAACTATTAACAAAGCACTTATATACTAATAAAGGGCTGGCTTATCTAAAGCCAGTTGAGTAGCACTTGAAATGTTTGGCTCTATGAAACCTGATGTACTTATATGATTCTGTTTTCTTCTAGTTTGTATTTTGTTGGTCGAACGCACTTATTGTAAGTCGCTTTGGATAAAAGCGTCAGCTAAATGCAATGTAATAATGTGCAGTACTAATCATTTATTTGTTTACTATACGCTCTAACCATATGACAAGTAAAAAGATGAGGCACATAAAGTGTACTATGTTGGGACTAAATAGATGACTAGCAGGTGATGAAACAACTAATGAATATCTCACAAATGTGGGTCCTTATAAACAACAAAGCTTTGGAGAATGCTTTAAGAGAATAAATTAGCTTATGATATCACAAGCATGACAGTAACTGTGACTTTCTTTTTAGCATTTATACATCTGTACTTTGGCTGTTTGAAGAGCATGCGTCACATACTATTATCTAAAAATAGATTTTCCAACAGCTGCACTTAATTGTGTGTGAGACATAATGACTGTTATTTTGTCTTTTAACAATTGCATCAGTGGTCAAATATTAGTTCTGATACACATCCTATAATCATGATGAGATACATTGAGTCTTGATATTCTTCAAGATGTGTCGGTACTGTTAACGGTATATAACTCCTACTGCAAAGCATATTCATTATTTTCCGTTTTTATTTCCTTTCATTGTGTTTAGAAATCTGGCCGTTCCCTCATGAAGGAGAGGACCCATACTCCATGGAGGGTATTCCTGAGAACCTGAACTACGAGCTGCAGATGAAGGATGGCATAGTTCATGTTTACGACACTGCTGAGGCCCTGAAACAACAGCAGCCTCACAGCCTCCCTTACCCCGACCTCGAGACCTTTGCTATAGACCTGAGCCATGTCCTCGCAATGATAGCTGACGGCCCAACGTAAGTACACAAATGTTTTAAATATACATAACGACAATAGGGCAAAAGGACATTTTACATAGCTTTTAACTGATATTTCAAAAACTACTGTGAATAGTTTTCCCTTCCTGAACGGTGCATGCAGAAGAGCATCAGTCTGCAGGGGGGAAAGTAGATTCACTGCAACCATTAACATGAGTTGAATGAGTAATTTCAAATGTTCCTACCTGAAATCTTTTGCTCCCTCACAGGAAAACGTACTGTCACAGACGGTTGAACTTCCTGGCATCTAAATTCTATCTTCATGAAATGATGAATGAAATGGCAGAGCTAAAAGAGCTGAAATGTGTCCCACATAGAGACTTCTACAACGTCAGAAAGGTTGGTTGGTGTTTTCCATCTAGTTCATTATACATTAAACTAGCCACTTACGAAAATCACTGTGTCAAAATGATGTAATGCAAATCGTCCGGTCAACATTGAGTCACTCTGAGCTTCGACTCGAGAAAGTTATCTCTAGTGCTTGATCTAATTAACATACATTTAAAGTTCCACTGTTACTTGTCCAATAAAGTCATGCACATCCTAACTGTTTGCTTCATGTCAAAACACAGGTGGACACACACATACACGCGGCTGCTTGCATGAACCAGAAGCATCTGCTGAAATTTATAAAGACCACATACCAGGAAGAGACAGATCGCGTGGTCCTGGAGAAGGACGGTCAGGAGATCACACACAAGGAAGTCTTCAACAAACTCAACATGGACCCGTACGACCTCACCGTGGACTCTCTGGACGTGCACGCTGTAAGAACAAAGTCGTTGCTGTCAAAAGTTCTTAAAAACAAGTTCAGTAACATTTCTGAAATGCCGTCAGACATCGGTTTTGCCAGATAATTGTTCTAAAAAAACAACGTTCTTGAGGTAAATAGGGCAGGTATCGCTTAATAACTCCATGAGCCTGCCAATAACAAATGTGTGGTTTTAAAATGACTACAGAAGGATGCAATTATGCGTGTTCAAGCATTTCATATGGTGTGATGCAATCTTTTTTATGTTCCATGCACGATCTTTTTAATACGTAATCTGAAAATAATAAACAGTCATTTTGTTGGAATGAAAATGTTATCAAAAGATTCACCCTCTCTCACGAATGACCCTCCTAGGGAAGGCAAACATTTCATCGGTTTGACAAGTTCAACTCCAAGTACAACCCCGTGGGCGCCAGCGAACTGCGAGAGATCTACTTGAAATCAGACAACCACATCAAAGGAGAATACTTTGCACGAATCATCAAGGTGCAGTATGAGTTTTGTTATCACTTTGAGGCCCTAAATAATTATCTGACCTGTTCTCGAAAAGTTGGCTGAAGCTAAACTGGAATTTTCAGAAGTCAACCATTAACCAAATACAATGAATTGGAAAAAGCAACAGGTCAAATGCTGAAGAAATTAATTTTAGGGGATTTGTTGATCAAATTGGCAAAAAAATTCGGCCCGTCAAATTTAAAGATGTCCTGCTCCTCTCTCTTTTATATCATGTTACATTTTTCCTTTAAAAATCTTTATGTATACTGTTTATCTTGGTATATTTTGTAAAGACCTGCACCATCTATCATAATTGGTTAGGGTTACGTTGTAGATGCCCTGCGCCGACTGGTGGTTGACTGCTGAAGTACATGAACTTTCATGTCTGTAGTGTTCCTTGATTAAAGGTAGGGTAGGTAAGAATGAAGAAATCAGCTCGAGTGCGCTAGAATTTGAAAGTACACAACCGAAAAAAGACTTCCTTACAGAGCCCCTCCTCCAACACACACGAACGCGCACATGACCAATGAGGGCACGAGATAAGTTTGTGCACAGATGGAAGGCTGACAGGCAGGTAGGCCATCCAGTTACTTTAGCCGGCTCAGATGATTGGTCGTGCTTTTTACAGCGCCACGGCTTCCACAGATGATATTTTTGTATGTATTTATTGTCAAAGCATTTAAGATATTCATTGCTATCAGGATGTTAAGAGCATTCCATGGAATATAACAAAAAGTGTTCCCACCTTTAAAGCATTAAGTATGTTGGTATTTGGAAATAGCACAGATGTGACAGGATCATCGGTTATCTGTCCAGTGAACAATTGACAAACGTTACTTCTGCTTTATAAAGGAACATCACTAGACTTTCAGGTGGAAACTTACTGAGACAAACCAGTAAATAACATAAAATGGTGAGGAAACCTTTCACTGAAATGAAGATTCTTGGAATAAGACGGTCTTTTAGGGAGTTTATTCTAGCAAGAAGGTAAATCGTTACAGAGTGTCAAGCAGTTTGCAGCGAAGTACAAAAGTCAGAAGGTCTGCAGAGGGTCTTATACCCACATTTTCACATCAAGAATGGAAGGGGAGGGGCTATGACAAACAGAAAAGATACATACTACAGTATATATAGGATTCTTTCAAACACATCTTCTAGCAAATGGAGAAACATCATGTCTACACTCCACAAAAGGACAAGACCATTAACCTTACAGCACTAAATAGTTCTAACTTGAAATGCTCCCTTAGTATGATACAATTTCCCATAACAACTGTTTCAGGAAGTGTCCAAAGAGCTGGAAGAGAGCAAGTACCAGCATGCCGAGCCCCGCCTGTCCATCTACGGGCGCTCAGCCAGCGAGTGGGAGGGCCTGGCCACTTGGTTCATCCAGCACAAGCTGCACTCGCCCAACATGAGATGGATGATTCAAGTTCCCAGGATTTAGTAAGTGCAAAGAGAAAACTTTAGATATAATCATTACTTTTAGAGTTTAAATCCATTTATTTTGGAATAATAACATCAATTATAATGTTTGTTTTGTTTAAATGTGTGTGTATTTGGTTCCTTTTGTCTTGCAGTGACATCTTCAAGTCAAAGAAAATACTTTCGAACTTTGCAAAAATGCTGGAGAACGTTTTCCTCCCACTGTTTGAGGCTACAGTCAATCCACAAAAGCACAAGGAGATACACGTATTCCTCAAATACGTAAGTACATATATATGATGGGTGGAATCGGTGACACAAAAATATTAAGTGGTTTTGCCAAGATTATTGAGTGATGTTAAGTTAGTCTTCTGCACAAACAGTTAAAGACAAAACTAATGGTTGTGTAAAATAAATGATGACATTTTATTCGTTATCCTTTAGGTGACAGGATTTGACAGTGTGGATGACGAATCAAAACACAGCGACCACATGTTCTCTTACAAAAGCCCAAAACCTGAGGCGTGGACCACAGACGATAACCCTCCATATACCTACTACCTGTTCTACATGTACGCCAACATCATGGTGCTCAACAACCTGCGCAAGTAAGTCCTGCGTTTACCCGACAAGCACATTTTCTTAATGGCCAAATTCATAAATTGCCTTTTTGTTCACATACATATTCCATTCAGTATATTTCATTAATATTTGTATAGATAGATTTCAAATAAATAACAACATCTCCTTAGTCCATAGAGCCCAAAAATGTAAAAATTGTTGCACATGAGTTTTGACATGGAGGAAATAACTTGTTAGACCTCATGAAATGGTATGAGTTAACTGCAGGTAGGACATGATATCATTATATTTTTGCCTCCTCAGGGAGCGAGGTCTGAACACCTTCCAGTTTCGTCCCCACTGTGGCGAGGCCGGCTCCATCACCCACCTGGTGTCCGCCTTCCTGACGGCTGACAACATCTCCCATGGACTCAACCTCAAGAAGGTGAAGTCCTGAATTCATTAGAGAGTTGGATAATTGTTTTTTATGCTGATAAATAACTTTGGATTTTAATATGACCACTATCATCTCTATGTCAAAACTGCCAGCAACACTGATACTAATTAGTGGAGTGCTAACCCACAAGGATCACCTTTTTTTTTTTTTTTTTACAATTTTACAGTCCCACTCCGAAGCAAGATTTGGTATTTCTCAAAAATTGCATTTGCTGGCCAATAAATAATAACAGAAAGATGTAAAAAATACAAACACCTATTGCTCCACAGGACAAAATACCTCAGCTTGAAATGCTTTGAATCAATATTGAGAAAGGCAAAGCTCACTATAGTCTGAGCTTGATAATAGTGCAAAATTATTTTTTATAGACATGCTTAAGTGTGATCTATGTTTCTGTGAAAGACCTTTTCTAATTAGACATTCTACACTGTAAACGTGTCATTGACATTAAGGGGAACATTAATTATATTCATGATCATATCTTAAAACTCCTTAACAGGCATGCTTTAAATATCTATGATGACTTAAATATGTTCAGGGTTAAACTGAAATGGAGGATTTTGACTGTTTAAATGTGACACCAAGCATTTACAACCCTATTTATCTGTATCTGATATTTCTTTAACCTTAGAATTGTCCTACACTAACTTCAACAAATAGATATTAAGCATTACTAACATTACTTTGGTGCCCACACCCCCCCTTCTCCCCAGAGTCCAGTGTTGCAGTACCTGTACTACCTGGCCCAGGTCCCGATCGCCATGTCCCCGCTGAGCAACAACAGCCTGTTCCTGGAGTACTCCAAGAACCCTCTGCGGGAGTTCCTACAGAAAGGCCTGCGTGTGTCACTGTCCACGGACGACCCCATGCAGTTCCACTACACTAAGGTCAGAACCACTGCAACAGAATCAATGACAAGACAATTAAATTCCCTCACCATCAAATATCTCTAATGACAGCACATATAAGAAGACATCAAAGAGCCACAATATCCCAGAGACCAAGGTGCCATCTTTAAATGTCTTGAGTTGTCTGATCAAAAGTCCACAACCCAAGACATTGAGTTTACTAGCAATTTGGGTTTTGGACTATCATTATGAGATCATACAAATGTATTGAATAATTTTTGTATTGTTGCTTTTAACCCTTTCAGGAGGCCTTGATGGAGGAGTATGCCATTGCAGCCCAGCTGTGGAAGCTGAGCACCTGTGATCTGTGTGAGATAGCCAGAAACAGTGTGTTGCAGAGCGGACTCTCTCATCAGGTAAAGTCCTTTTTTTATCCCAGTCATTGGCATCAGGAGACATCAGCTGAGAGACATTTTACAGTTTAGAAATAAACACATCAGTGCTCTCTGGTGGACAAACTATGTATTGATGACATGGTTTATACATGGCCACAATTGTTTTTGAAAATACAATTTCTTCTAGTGTCGGTGATAAACAAAAATGGCACCATCCAAATTGAGAGGTTGTGCTCTCAAAGATTACTGTGAAACTTACACTGAAGATATTATTTTATCTCCTTTATCTGTTTTTTATGGGAGGCATTTCTTATCTAATACAATCACAGCCTCGGATAGCTCGTGTAAATACTGTGTAGTAAACTCATTAAGTAGTAGAACGGGTTGTCAACAATTCATCTACACTTTCAGCCAGTTGAAGTCACATGCTGTGTGATGTTCATATCTGAAATCTGCTCAATATGAATTTTTTCCACGTTCACCCTACAGGAGAAGAAACACTTCATTGGTTCCAGCTACCTGGAGGATGGACCGGCGGGAAACGACATTCGGCGGACAAATGTGGCACAGATCCGCATGGCCTACCGCTACGAGACGCTGTGCAACGAGCTCAGTTTCCTAGTAGACGCAGTGAAGACAGAAGTTGGCAATACCATACCAGAGTGATGTACCTCGCCAGCCAGTGGCGGCGCCAGAGATTTTCTCTAGGGGGTGCTGTGGGGTAGCTTGACGTTTGATAGAGGGTGCTCAAACATTAAGGGTTTCCCATTAATGCACCAGCGCTACAGAAGATTTTTTTTTAAATATTGAAGTTAAAAGCATCAATCTGGTGCACTTTGAGAACAAAATGAAGAGATCTATGGATATACTGTATCTCTCAACATACATATGAAACAGAACTGTAAACAGATTTTCTATTTCTTTATAGATAAATCACTCCCCTTTTAAAACAAACCGTTTCAGACCCACTGAGATAACTAGACTAAAGTTAACTATCTAAACACTGATGCCCCTTTCACACCAGCGCTTTTTCAGCTCCGGCTCGGAGCTGGAGCCTGAAAAGCGCCGGGTTTTCCTGTTCACACCGCAGCGGCGCCGGCTCTTAGCTCCGGAATCCGGTTCACTTCCAGCTCCAAAAAATTGTCGGTCTAGAGGCAAGAGCTTCGGAGCTAAGAGGTGGCGTCGCTTACGTCTCTCTTACGTCGAGGCGTGCAGGAAACTAAACCCTCCTCCCCTGAACATGGGTCGACTGTCATGCCTGCCTACAAGCAGTAGTGCTTATAAACACACTTTATAAAGTCAGGCAACACTAACCAGGCTTCGTGTGATTCTGTTTATGTGTACCTTACTTTGACCATCCGTTCACTGTTATTGATCATTGTGGAGAGAGGCAGACGTGTTGTTTTGTATTATAGCAGCTATCGGATGGAATCAATACATGGGCTGCACAGGTTGTCGTGTCCGACTATCACAAGTAGAATCATAATAAAAATACGCCGGTAAAATGTGCCTGTAGAAAACTGTGTATGCCACAATAGGATAGCAATAGCAAGTAGTCAGTTTAGCTTCGGTTGCTATGCTAACATCACCCATTTTATACCAGAGAAACTTTCATAACAGCGTTGTGATACCAAACAGCGTCAATTCAGACTGACACACATTCACTTAGGCTAAGGGGAACTGGGGATATGTATCAGCTGCTTGTGTGAGTCGGACAGTGAATACTTTAGAGCTGCCGCAGCAGTGTGAGCTAACCGGGAGCTAACGGAGGACAATAAACTCCCGTGGAAGAGCAGCCAACACTGCAGCGGTCGGTAAATGCCGCAGAAACACATTAATAAACAATGAACCACGGCACTCTGGAGAAAAGCATAAGGTTGGAGAAGTCGTTATTCAATTTAATCTGGCTTCGTGTGATTAAAAGCAACACGATCATCGACGCCACGCAGTTCCCCGTTGTTGTTGTTGTTGGTGTTGTTGTTGTGAGCACCGTAATGCCGTTGGGGAGCAAATCAGCGATGTAAATGATGACGTCATGACGCAGCAGCGGCAGCACCAGTCGGGTGCTGGGCGGTGTCAGAGCCGTATAATAGAAGCACTATTATACGGCTCTGGGCGGTGTGAACAGAGCGGGAGCAGAAAAGGGGAAACCGGAGTTGAACCAGAAAAGCTCTAGCTCGGAGCTAGAAAGGGAAAAGCGCTGGTGTGAAAGCCGCATGAGAGTCCTTTACTTCACCTGAGCTGAGGTTATCTGAGACTCTCCGTCTGACAGGAGAGAGTTCTCCCTCCACCTTGTTGTTGAAAAAGCTCCTTATATCCAATAGCTTGGCTAGCGAGCACCAGATGCTAACCACAACGATCTCCGGTAGATACCCACCGGTGCGCGAGCTCTCGCTCGCTTGCGCACGCACACAAAATGGCTCGTGCCACACACACACAGAGCAGAGCTTGAATGAAACAGACCCAGAAGTAAGCTACTTGTACTCACGAGGCCTATTATGTGCAGAATCCCTCTCGCTTTCAGTTGGTTTTGATTGAGTGTCCACATGTGAACGTTTAAGGACTAAAAAACGATACATTTGTCACTTTGCTGTTAGCAAATCATGTGGGGCTCCAGCTAACAGGAAGTCACTCAAGTGTCACAAAGTAATTTAGCCTATGGGTAGGTCAAAAATCTAATGGGTGCTGGCCATTGGCCTAATCATATCACCTGTGTTGACTTTATGTTTTTGGTCAAACATTTGTTTGTTTCACATTTGCATTGATGTAATCAATAATTTTTCTGATTTAATTTAATAAAAATAATATTAATAATTTTCGAAAAAAAACACATATTTCTTGGGGGTGCTTTGGCAATCCTGGGGGGTGCTTCAGCACCCCCTAGCTCCCCCCTGGCGCCGCCCCTGTCGCCAGCACAAACTGTGCTTGAACATGTCCTTAATGATAAAGAGACAAAGGTTAGACAGCACTTTGTTTTTTATTAACTATTCTTAATAAACATTCTGACCGAGTTTTTATTTTATTCGGACCCTGGTGCAGAAATTTAGATAAGCCTAGTACTTTGATATACATGTCATATCTAGACCGCATTCAATGATGTATTGCCAGTCATTGTGCCTCATTTTAGTGGGAAAGAGCGAGGTTTTTTTTCTTTGATATGTAATGAAGTGCACTAGTGAATTAGTCTATATGAAAGAGCATTAGCCACAGAACCTGATTCAGAATTGACACATCCAATTAGGAGCTTAAAAAGAATTAGAATTAAAAAGTTGCGACGCTTAATGAACTGTATCTGTCACTTGCATACATGTTACAAACGCCTTCCTTCAACTGAGTTTAGAAAAAAAAGAAAATTGTATACTAACTTTGCTAGATTTGCATTTTTCGTAAGTGAATGATTTTGTCAGAAGTGAATGCCAGGTCAGGTAAATCTTTAAAATACAGATGCAACGTTTGTATAAGGATTAAACATAGTTTTGTGAGAGCCTTTTGGGGAAATCACAAACCCTGGTTCTACTCACAAATGTGAAAAAAATAGATTGTTGTAATTATTTTCTTTTTTTATGTTTATGTTTCTCATTTTTCATATGTAAATAAAGGCTAGAGAACAGTCAATAATGGTGTTACATGGTCTTTTGTTCCTTGTGTGTCTCAATTAATGTATATGTTGTGTACAAAGGGATCAGTACTATAATGAAGACATGCAATATTATTCTGAAATGGGCTAATCTGCGTAATGAGTACTTTTACTTTTGGAACTTTAAGTATGTTGATGCTGTTATGGAAATTGTGTGATCAAGTGTATTAACATTGCAGACTGTAAACTGTTCCTCTGATTAGGTCACAGCATGGGAGAGATTCTTAAATGTATGTGTGGTCAACAGAGGGGGTAAGGTTTTTGCATACTGTGGCTGAGGGGTATCTGTATATCCAGGGCTGCACATAACTGGTGCGCAGGTGCGCATGCGCACCTCCGCCAAAAAAAGAGCACCGGGTCATTTGAAAAAAGGCGCATTTACGCACCAACATTGAGAGAGGGAGAGGGAGAGAGAGAGAAGGGAGAAGAGAGGAGAGAAAAGAGAGGAGAGAGAGAGAAAGATATTTGCGAGTTGCATATGAACTCAGGGTCGGCCCGTAGCAATGGCGTTATAGATGTTCGCCTAGGGCGCCAGATCTGGGGAGGCGCTGCGCTGACAGCTCTGGGAGGGAAAAAAACATTTTTGACCGTTTTGATTGATTGATTGAAAAGTTTATTAACAGCTTGTATATTGGTTGCAGGGGCGGATCTACCGGGGTGGCATGGGGTGGCAACTGCCACCCTAAACAATAGCCTTGCCACCCCAGCTGCCACCCCAGTTGGCATCTTTGTTTTGAAAGAAAAGTTGTTGCTCATCGGACATTTATGAGAGAAAGTCTCTAATGTCCGAGTGCAAGTGAATGCAGCACAAGATGCACGTCATGTAACCCCTCCCCCGGTCCTGGCGCGAGAGTGGAAATATGATTGGTGGCGAATTCATTTGAACGGGACGGCGCAAAACGAGAAGCCTTTCGGACCCAAGCACTGAAGGAATGAGGTATTTGCTGTCTACAATGACAGAGAAGAGAATGTCAAGTTTGGCTGTACTCAGCATTGAATCAAAACGCACTACAGCTGTTGATCTTAATAAATTTGTGAGGCGTTTTGCTGAACAAGATAGTAATCGCCGCATTCAGCTGTAATAGACATGCCAACTTGATGCACTGCTCACGGATGACTCGATGAGAATAACAAACTGTTAAGATGATGACCTTGTATGCGTGTATATATTTTTTTCTTCAATTTTAAGTCCTGAAAAAGTAAAATAAGACGGTGTGTAAAACTACACTGCCCAGCCAACAGAAAGTAACCACTTTGATTTAACTAGGCCAGTAGGTAAGGACCTTCCACTGGATAATAACTGCAGCGATGTTTTAGCTGAATACACGTTTTTTAACCCTAACTGATGCAGTTAGTCACTTCTTTAATGTTTGTTCTTTCTGATGTAAAGTCAAGGTTGTAACTGTATATCAATAATGATATAATTACTTGTTTTTCAAATTTGAAGGAGGGTGAGCAAGCATCTTGATGAACATTCATCATTAACTCCTCCAAAAAATAAATATAGTTTATTCAATAATAAATGAATATGTGAATCATAACAGTTCTTCACTATATCTGTAAAGCGTCTTTGAGCACCTATAAAAACGCTAACAAATTAAATCTATTATTATTATTATTTATTTATACAGCTGATAGGAATAATATGATTGTTAATAGTATCATATTCATTCAGACAAACATCGATGAGACAGTTAATTAATGTACTTATTGCAGCAGTCTGCATAGATTTGGTACCCCTGCTGGTCTAAGAGTGAGACAAACTCATTTAGTTATTGTTCAGTTAAAATTCATTAAATTACGTCTGCCACCTTATATATTTATATGTAAGGCTTTACTGATGTGCCACAATAATATCACCTATGTGATTGAGTTAAAATATTAATATTGTGGCTTTCCAAGTTAACATTGATTGTAGGGGTGTAACGGTTCACAAACATTTCGGTTCGGTACGTACCTCGTTTTTAGGTCACGGTTTGGTTCGGTACGTTTTCGGTACAGCAGAAAAAATTATCACAAAACATTAAAAACATTTTTTTTATTATTATTAAACTGTGACTAATGTATTCAAATAAATACAAAATATAGTAAAATAAACATTAAGGTGCAGCATTTCGATGAACTGAAATAATCTGTATTTGAACTGTACTAGTACCTAAGCAGCCAGCTTGACATTAGGACTTGCTTGTCATTGTATTTTCATGTTTTCATGTTCAGATTAACTTGTCCACATTGCTTGCTGAAATGGCAGATCTGCTGGCACTAACAATGTCTCCTGCTGTGGAGAACACCCTCTCTAGGGACAGAGGTAGCACAGCCGGGTAGCGCTTTGCTAACATGGCAACATAAGGATATTTGGCGTTTGTAATAGCTTTAGCTCGGTCTGAACTTTCTGCGAGTGGTGGAGGCTTAAATGCTAGTGGGAGTTGGGTTTGCACTTCAGTCTTTTTTCTTTTGGTACCGGTGATATTCACATTCGGGTGATGCCTTTTCAAATGAGTGTGATGTATTGCCAGCCGCGTAACCAATGTTAGTTGAACAATACCGACAAACAGCTTTGGTTCGGTCCACCTGTCTTTGTCCGTCATCCTTGTACGTAACTGCGAAACCAAAATGTTCCCAAACCGGAGACTTCAATGATGCTGTAGGATTTTCAGCTCAACTTTATCTGCGTTCGCCATTTCGACAGTTCCTCAAATTACTGACTACATTTGAACGCATCCCTGTGACCAGCTCTCATAGTATGCCTCTCATCCAATGAAATTACTTGGTCGCTCTATGATATATACCTGAGATTACTTCCAGAAAGTTGTTCATGTTCTAAATTGTTTAACGCTATATTCGTTCGGTACACACGTGTACCGAACCGAAGGGCCCGTACCGAATAATTTCAGTACGGGTACGTGTACCGTTACACCCCTAATTGATTGATATGATTGCGATTCAAATCAGCATATACTTCTGTCAGGGGATGCCACCCCTCAAAATCTCCTGCCACCCTCTTGCCACCCATGAATATTTGTCTAGATCCGCCCCTGATTGGTTGGTATATGTACGTTGGGGCTCATCCTAATTTTCGGCCTTGATGTAACAATATTCATAATTAAGTAAATGTAACACCCTTTTCACCTCGGTTACACGTTTCATTTGCCCTGTACGATGGGCGCTGTCAGTGATGAAAATGGGGGATGTTGGCTTATCTGGCACCCGCAGCTCACAGCCAAAATGCGAGTGAGCGAGTGAGCGAGGGAAAGAGAGAAGGACGCACTGCCCGTACCGGCGCTGTTGTTATTAGAATCTGGTGCGAGCTGCTCTAACGGATATAAGAAGAAGATGTTTCTACAATAATGTGGAGGGAGAGTCCTCTCCAGTCAGACTGAGAGACTGATAAGTTAACTACAGCTCAGTGAGGTAAAGGACTCTGAGTGTTTAGATAGTTCACTTTAGTCTAAGTTCAAACAGTTTGGTCACAATTTATGTAAACACATATTTCCAAGGCACTCCTTTATAATTATAAGTTACATTCATTTGTTATTGGCTATGGTAGGTTATTGGTTATGTTCACATACTTATTTGATTACATCCACTGTCTAAGATGACAACAGAGACTTTCGACCCAAACCCAGCTGTTGACTTGTGGATGCAAGCAGCTAATCGCAGACTCAACCAGAGAGGAAGAAGTAGGCCTACATCATCAGCTACCATGTCTGACAGAGAGGAAGACAGTGAGGAGAACAGTCAAGAGGGTAGTGATGACAGCTTGTAGGATTACTGGTCGTGCTAATGTTGTCTTGTGTTCGCCTCTGCATGTGTGTTCTGTGTTCACCTCTGCATGTGTGTTCAGTGCCGTGTGTCTGGCAAATAAAGTCAAGACCCCCTCAAAAGTTACGGTTTATTTCATTTTAAGGATGAGCACCAAGCAACATCTCCAGGTGCTCCTTTGAGAACCAGGGCAAAAAAGTTATGTGCACCCCTGGGTATATCCCATTGGCTTGTATTGAGTGAAGGTTTTGCATACTGTGTCAGAGGGGGTGTCAGCTGGCTTCCCAGAATGTTGTTGTAATGTAAATCTGCTTTGATGTCCTCCTATAAAGAGAGACTGTTTCACTCAGAAAGGTACGTGCTCTTATGGAGGAGACGTCATACTTGCAAGTATAAAGATCCTTATTGCTTTTAATACGAATATTGTGTTGCTGTACGTTTGTTACCTTACTGATTATTCTCTCTAGACCACAGCTGATTAGAAAGCTGCTACGACAATGCCTATACTTTTTGTACTTTTACTTTAAATATTTTGAATGCAAGACTTTTACTTGTGACAACGTATTCCTACTCTCTAGTACTTCTACTTGACTTAAGTACAAGATCTGAGTACTTCTTTCACCTCTGGTGATTACCAAAAATGCAATCACCATGGTTATGTATTAAGTAGTGTTAGCATGCTAGCACAATGCATCCCTTGTAGGAAAAATCAGAATCGGCGGGCAAACACATTTAGAGCAACGTTGTTCTTAATTATATTCCTAACTTTAAATCAGGCTGCTAGTTAACCCCAGAACAAGAAAATAATTGAAAGAAGACACCAATCCCGCCATAACAATGTAAATCCTCAACAACGGTACGTCCACACAGCAGCTTTAAAACAAATCTTCCAACGCTTCCAACGATTCTGCCCATTGACTTTGAATGGGGATGACGTCACTTTGCCTCGCTTTTCGCCGAACTGCATTGTGGGGGAGCGAAGCGAAGATTTCCAGGATTTCCAGGATTCAAAAGTTGAGCAATGTTCAACTTTTGAAGCTGAGCTGGAAGCGTCAGCCAATCAAATCCCGTTTATGCAAATCTGACAGTAGCCTACAAGCGCTAGCCAATCAAACCACGTGTATGCTGGGAGAGCCAGACCGCAGTTCATTTCCTCATATTCCAAACGAGAAATTACGGTAGCAAATCAACCGGTTCTTTACGACCAGACTATTTACCGGGATACAAACCGGAGGAACCAGGCATGGAGGAATGGAATATGAGGAAATTAACTGCGGTCTGGCTCTCCCAGCATACACGTTGTTTGATTGGCTAGCGCTTGAACTGTCAGATTTGCATAAACGGGATTTGATTGGCTGACGCTTCCAGCTCAGCTTCAACTTTTGAATCCTGAAAATCCTGGAAATCTTCGCTTCGCTCCCCCACAATGCAGTTCGGTGAAAAGCGAGGCAAAGTGACGTCATCCCCATTCAAATGGGTAGAGAAGCGTTGGAAGATTTGTTTAAAGCTGCTGTGTGGACGAAGCTAAATCAATGGCAGCCAACGGTCTGTTAGCAGTTACGGCCCCTACACACGGCGGCGTGCGTTACCGCTTGGCGGTGGGCGTGTCTGAAGCTTGGGGATTTTTTACGAACAACGCGACCAACAACCAATCACATGAATGTCCCGCCCCGGACATACAAAGCAAAGCATTCATGCTACATCCATGCTGGCTAAATATACTGTCTATGCTTGCTAGCTGTCCATTCAAACGAAGTACACTGGATATAAACTCCCCAAAAAGGCGAAAACCTACCACTGTCACCCACTGTCTCTGCCACCTCCCCCCATGCCTGGCTCCTCCGGTTTGTATCCATGTATGTAAAGAGGGACTGGTCATATAGTACCGCCACGATCTTTTTCTCCTCCATTTGTTTACATATGGGAAATAACTGCGGCCTGGCTCTCAGATTTGCATACGCGGGATTTGATTGGCTGACGCCTCCGTCGAGGCGGCAAAAGTAGAACATTGCTCTACTTTTGCAGCGAGCACCGCAAGAGAAGCTACGCTTTGCTCCCACAATGCAGTTCGGCGAATCGTGACGTCACCCCATTCAAAGTGAATGGGCAGAAGCGTTGAAGCGGCAACGCACGCCGCCGTGTGTAGGCTCCGTTAGCTTAGCTCTGCTCCCGGACCGTTTGCTACTCACTTCAAAGTGAAATTGTACGAATTTACCGGAGGGAAAGTTAATTCCCCAGCGAACCAAGTGGAGATTAAATGTCGACTGTTTTAAATATGTAACTGTGTTCGTATTCTTCAAAAAAACACGGCGGTAAAGTTACGTTTTAAAGTTGTTTCACCCAGTTTTAGCAGCAGCAAGACGGTTCTCTACTCCAAAGTCCAAACCGTCGTGGTTAACCGTTGGGGTTTGATTTAGGGACTGTTGACAAATAACTATTAATGACTAAATACCAATGTTATGGTTTATTTTACATAAATATATAGTTATTTTCTTTGAATAGCTACACTATATTGTAATACGACCCATAGGCTACGTACCAATATTATTATTGCACCTTTTATAATAAAAATATAGTGCCTATTCTGATTTTAGAGAAACATTATTTATGGCAGCTTATTGATTCTTTACCCCAATAATGTCGATGTAATTACTTACCCATAGATTCCATGGGGTAATGTGAAACGCAGTTAGACAAAACTGGGTTTACATGGTGTCTAAAATGAAGACTTACAAATTAAATAGAAAACATAGCTTTTACAACATCCTACAGCATTGAAGTTTGTATTGCTTAGTATCTTGTTTTTTACATGTTTTGTAATGACTTTGTTGAACTGCAACTAGTAGTCTTTTCGTTAATTTAACAGATAAATTGCATACTTAATTCTCTCCAACATAACACAAAGTCATACAGTGCAAAAAGTGAGTATCTCTTTATTAAGGATAACCACAATACGAATCCATTCATTTTAATAGAGGCGAAGTCACGCCCATCTACTTCCGGTCCCTGGGACCCCGGAAGCGAAAAAATTATACATTGAATTCAATGGAGAGAGAAAACGTATCTTTTGATCCCGTTTGAATTGTACCACGAACTAACATATGATGTTTGTCCATTTCCATGTCAAAAAAGTCACATTTTGTCGTAAAACTGTTGAATATAAGACTATGAAAAAATACGCGACTACAAATCCCATTCTGGGTAGCGTAAGTGATGTCACCGGCGATAACGCTCCAAGTGTGTTGATGATTAAATGATTAAACTGGTTCATGTATCACTTAGTTTACTGAACCGTGATGAATGAAAGAAATTAGTGAGGTAGTGGTTTACTGAGTAGTACAAAGACATTAATATATGAGTAACAGGTTCAGTGTAAACACAAGCTTCTGTCAATTATGGATCATTCAAAACTATTTATATAAAAATATGTAATAAAGTTCTAAAACAAGTATTCAGTATATTCCTTGATAGCTTTTGGAGAAGGTTGTTTTTAAGTTTACTAAAATCTATCGTTTCAACTGTTTCACTTTATAAAAGGGAACAGGTGATTGATTAGAGCATCATTGAGTTCTTATTCTGTCAGTAAATTATCCAAATGAATGTTTTTCATTATTTAGTCAACCCTAAACAAATTGATTTGTACCTTTTAATAATGACCTTACATGGTCGGCAAAGTTAAATTAACTTCAGAAAATCAAATCTGTTCTGAGAAAAAACCTAATAAATGTTTAAAGATAGGAACTGCCATCCCACTGAAAAAACAAGTCCGTTAGAGATTTAAAGGCGTAGTTGTAGTTCAGTCCAACGTTTCATTTGGATTCATTTGACAACAGTCAACTATTTTCACAAAGAATATATATATTTTTCAAAGTCAACTTTATTGTCAATCTTCCTCAGTTTGTGTTTATAGACAGAGAGATCAAAAAGACGTTTAAATAAAATTATACAATTTCAAGATTGTATACAAAATATATATATCCTATATACACCATCATGTATAATGATGGTGTATGATGTAGAAGGAAGTGTGGTAGATAACAAGTAAATATAGAGTTACATACAGATCCATGTTACAGCAAAAGATGGAATAACTAAGAAGCACGCAGTATAATAATAATTACATGCAACAATTAAATAACTGCTCAGCATCTCCACCACAATCCCAATT